>NC_139025.1:125270253-125845253 GCF_964662115.1 Mustela nivalis
TTAAGATGATTATATGATATGTATATTTCATTTCATTAATATAGTGTATCATATTTACTACTTTATGGATGTTTAAAATCACCAGAGTCGAGACTCCCGGAGTGGTTAGCTGGATGGTTTTCTGACTCTGAGCCATTCCCGAGATTGCAGTCAAGTTTTGGCTGCCATCATCTGAAACTCAGCTGGGGCTGGAGGCTCTGCTTCCAGGCTTACATGGTAGCCAGCAGGCCTCCATCCTTCATTCAGCGTTGGCAGGAGACCTCCATTTCTCACTACATGCCTGAATGTTCTCGTAAGATGTCAGTTGACTTTCCACAGAGTCAGTGATAAGAGAAAGATAGACAAACAGACATTCCCACAGCAGAAGCCACACTATTTTATAATGTAATCTTGTACCTGACGTCCCATCATTTCTGCCATATTCTATTGGTAGAATGTGGCAGGGCTACACAAAGATATAAATAACAGAAAGTGGGGGCTGTCTTAGAGTCTGGCCATCACACAGGGGAGAAGGTCAAAGCAGCTGCTGGCAGGACAAGGAAATTGTAATCAGGGCCAATAGGAGTGTTGGGTAGCTGAAGCTTTTCTGTGAAGTTGGCCGAGGCCAACTAGACCATTCTGTGTCTACGTTCGAGTCCCCCCAAGTCCTAGACCCTCTGCTGGATCACTGGGCCAAGGAGTTTGACTCTCTAAGACTCAGCTTTTATAGCTATTAAATAGTGGTGTGATTAAATGAAATAATTTACATACAGCACCATAATGGTACATTATAGGGTCTCAGTAGAGGGCAGGTATCAATAGTTCATACAATTTGCAATTTATGCCTTTCATCCACCATAATTTTATCCCATTTTACTGTTGAGGACTACATGTATCAAAGTCCATCTGGAAGAACCCAGTAGGCTACTGAGAAACACTTAGAGAATGCTAGTCTCAAATTTATTTTTTTCCTGATATTTAGAAAGTTTTTTGTCATCTATGACTATGTGTCATCTGTCTAATTAGTCATGGATATTCCTCTAACAGCATTCTCCACATTCATGGTGAAATGTTAATGCTTATGTCATGATCTTGCAGCTTTCAGCAGACTTCCTTTTTCTTCATGCAGGATTTATTTTAGTAATAATAATCAGGCTTATAAGAATAAATACCACTGCTTTTAATTTGGTGTTAAATTTAGACCAAGAATGAATCATAATAGACTAATTAAAAGATACAAATGTATAAAACTACATTTTTGTTTATATTTTTATACTTACATTTATAAACATGCTTATTTTATTTTGTTATGAATTAACAGCTTTCTTAATCAATTGAGAAAAAATTAAATGTATTTGCTCTTAATGTATTTGCTCTGTTTAGGAACATCTTAGACCCAGTAAGAATAAAGATAAGGCGTTCGGGGTTACCAGAGTCAACAGGAAAAAAAAAAACAACAGTCTTTTACATTCCTACACAAAACAAAGTATTTCAATGACAAGCCCCAGAGAAAGTAATGCACAGAGCTGGTTGGTTCAACAGGAAGGTGGAGTAGAGGAGTGCAGCATGGTGTAACCATTCCAGACTCTGTTCTCTGAACAGAGTCCTAAGACTAACTGCCAAATAACCAAGCTAACGGCCAAGTAACTTCTGAGTGTGGGAAATTCTAGAGAATTTGTGTATTTTGTATCAATAGCTTTCATGTGACATTGTGCAATACCTGGTTCCAAATAAACCTAATAAGCCATACAGAGTCTTTGAAATTTGATACAAAAATTTATATTTTATATTTCCTACTGAAGTATTACATACATACAGAAATTATAAAAATCTTAAGTATACAGCCCTAACGAATTCTCACAAAGTGTACCATCCATGCAACCATAATTGCCATCAAATAAAAATCTATGACGTTGTCAGCAGCTCAGAAGTTCCTTTCCTTCCATCTTTCTGTCACTAAACCTTCCTTCTCCCCAGAAATAACCACAGTCGTGACTTCTAACATCTTATGTGAGTTCTTCCCGTTCTTGGACTTTGTAAACATGGAATCTTACACTGTATATTCTCGTGATTCTGCCTTCCTTTGCATATGGTAGAGGTGGAGCTGGACATGAAGAGACGAGGCCTGCCGGGGTTATTGATAATTTTAAGTCTCTTCAAAGAATCACTTTATGGCTTATTAATTCTTTTCATTGTTATTTGTCTCTTTCATTGAATTGTGATCTTTATAGATTCTTGATAATATTTTGTATAGAGCTATCATTCTCTATTTTTTTCTTTGTCATATTTATTCATTATTCCATTCTTTCCTTCCATTATATTTTTATTAAATATTATATTTTAAAAACTATTTAATAAGGACACTTAGATCAGGAATTGTTAAACATTTTTCAGCAAAAGGACAGATAGTAAGTACATTTATTTGCAAGCCACATATGGTCTCTGTCACATACGAGATAGTAAGCACATTTATTTGGAAGCCACGTATGGTCTCTGTCACATACTCTTTTTTAAACATTTAAAAATTTAAAGGTCATTATACAAAGCTCATGTATTGTACAGAAACAGGCAGGTTGGAATCAACCATGGGCCATAATTTGCCAACCCCAAACTTAGATTACTGATGTTCAGTTCAACCTCTTCTTTTCAGGTATTTATATCGAAGGCTGGACATTTCTGCTAAATTCCCAAGAAGTTGAGCATTTTCCAATTATCTTCTTGATATTAAATTTTGTCTAACACACACACACACACACACACACACACACACACATATGTTCAGCTGGTAAAGAGACAATGAGACATTTTGGGATTCAGTTTATGACTTAGTTAGACAGGGAGTGATGGGTGGCTGAAGCTGCCAGATTCCAGGTCCTTGTCCTGTCCACACACCCAAAACAACAACTGAAACACAAGGGCCACATGCCTGTGGTGTGAACGGTAAGATACCCCATTGCTGAAGAGCCAGGGCGAGGCTGCATTTAAATCTGCACTGATTTATTTTTGTTAGCCTGTTCTAAGTTACTGAAAGCACTTGATTAAAATCTCCAACAGTGATTTTGGACATGTGTATTCCTCTTTTATTTTCTGTCAGCTTTTGCTATATATATATTTTGAGGTTAAATACATTCAGTCTTGTGTTGGATTGACCCCCTTATCATTATGAATATTTCTTCTATCTTCATTAAAAACCTCCTTTTCTTTTTTTTTTTTTTTTTTTGAGATTTTATTTATTTGTTTGACAGAGAGAGATCACAAGTAGGCAGAGAGGCAGGCAGAGAGAGAGAGAGAGGGAAGCAGGCTCCCTGCCGAGCAGAGAGCCCGATGCGGGACTCGATCCCAGGACCCTGAGATCATGACCTGAGCCGAAGGCAGAGGCTTAACCCACGGGCCACCCAGGTGCCCTAAAAGCCTCCTTTTCTGATATTAGTATTTCTACATTAGCTTTCTTTTGTTTGGTGTTTGCACTATCTATTTTTCTATTTTTTTGCTTCCAACCTTTCTGACACCTTGTATTTAAGATGTAGCTTTTCTAAGCAATATGTAATTAGGGTTTTTTTAAAATCTGCTGATTATCTGTCTTTAACATGGAGTATTTAGTTTACCTACATTGGCTGTGATAACTGATATATTTGGTTATAGATCTAACATCTCACTGTTTGATTTTTGTTTGTCCTATCTGTTGTTTTCTTTTTTTTAATCTTTTCTGCCTTATTTTGTAGAAGTCAAAATTTTTATTATTTAATTTTCCCTCTGTAGTTTCTTAGCTATACATTCCTTTACTATTCTTTTAGCAGTAACTACAAAGATTGCAACGTGCATCCTTGACAGTGGTTTCCCTTAAATTAGTACTTTTATCACTTGTCAGAAGGTTCAAGAAATTAGAATTTAATTCTGCTTACCCCCTCCTGCCTTTTATGCTAATTGTGTCCCATAATTGGATTCTACTTTAAACCTTAAGGCAATATGATTTTTTATGGAGTCAGTACTCAATTTAAACACAGGAAAACTATCCATTGCTCTTCCCACATCTCTGAGCTTCAGATGGGGGTCATTTCCTTCTGCTTAAAGAACACCCTTTAGCATTTACCTTAGTGTGGTCCACTGGTAGTAAATGCACTCAGAATTTGTTTATCTGGACTTTTTTCATTTTACCTTTACTTTTGAAAGGTAACTTTTACAAGATATAGGAATCCAGATTGGCATTTATTTTCTTTCAGCCCTTTGAAGATATCATTCCATTTTCTTCTGGCCTTCATTATTTCCATTGGGAAGTCAACTGTCTACCTTCTTATTGCTCATTTGAAGGTAATATGTCTTTGTTTGTTTGTTTGTCCATGTTTCTAAAATTTTGTTCTTCATCCTAGGTTTTTATCACTTTGATTATAAATTGCCTCCGGTGACATGATATCTTTCATTAATTTTAGAAAATTCTGTCATTATCTTTTTTAAGTGTGGCTTCCATCCCATCCTCTGTACTCTGTCTTTCTGGGACTCAGTTATACATATTTTGGGTCCTATGATCTTTGTCTGTGCTTGTCCTGCCACCCTTGTGCCCTGCTCTGTGTGTGTGTGTGTGTGTGTGTGTGTGTGTCTGTGTCTGTGTGTCTGTCTATCTGTCTGTCTGTCTGCTTCAGATTGGAGTTTTTCTTCTGACCTATCTTCCAGTTTATCAATTCTCTTTTCATGGGTATCAAGTCAGTTCTTAAACATACCCACTAAGTTCCTCTTTTATTCTATTTTTCAGTTCCAGCTTTTCTGCTTGGCTTATTTTTATATTTCCCAGTTCCCTGCCAAAAGACTTTAACTTCAACATATTAGTCATAATTATTTTAAAGTATATGTTTAATAACTCCATTGTCTAGATCTCCTGTTTTTTCTTCTCCTACTGTCTGCTTTTCTCTTATTATTCTGTCCTGCCTTGGTTTTTCATAATCCTAATCATTTTAATTGAGTGCTGGACATTATATATTAAAATTCTGAAATATAATTTTAGGCTATGGGTGATTTTATCTTTTTCCAGGGAGGATTAAATTTGCTTATTCAAGGCAGCTGAGCTGGGGGTATTATCTATTCAAGACCACCTTAAGCCAAGCAGGTATTTAAGGGATTTGAAGCTAGACTTATTTCCATGCTATGGATGCTCTATTCTTAGTTCACCCTGACTCTTGGGTCTAACCCTTTAAGTTCCCAGATGAAAGCCTGGGGTGTTGACCTAGATCTGTTCTTCTTTGTGGGCCCTTAGTTTTGGGTTTTGTCCTTCCAGATCCAGAAAATTTATTGAAAGCTCTGCTCAACTTCTCAGCCTCTCAGCCACAGCTTTTATCATTGGTGGTATCCACAATGGGGAAGTGGCTTCCAGTGCTAGGCTCACCTCTCATCCTGCATCCCCTCCAAGATCTCAGCCTTAAAATTACTTACTGCCTTTGTACTCCCCAATGCCATCAAACAGCCTTCCTACTTATATTCTGCCATAATTCCTAGTTATTCCATTGTCCGTGTTTGTCTGAAACAACCTAGTCCTCCATTTCCAGAAACAAAACTTTAGGGTATGGTTTGAATTTGTCTACTGTGGTGTCACTGATAAATGTTTCAGTATTGGAATAAGCATATTATAGCTTTTTATATGACTTTTTCTATCAAAGAATCCCAAACTGGTTGATGTCAGCATTATATGGTTAATGTTGAAATAAAATATTATTTCTTAACTTGCATGTGGAAAAGAGTGGTTGTAAATATCACCTACTCAATCATCAGATGGTAGCTCTTTTTGCCAAATTGAACAGACGACTACTGACTTCTGAAACAGAAGTTGTCTATTAGAGAGTTAATGTGACAGCTGTTGGCATCAGGTTTTGCATTTTTGTAGTGTTGTAGTTTACATGGATGACTTTTGCACAGGATGTATAATTTCAATGTGACCTCATACATTTTTGCAAGAAAGGGAATTTTTCTCAAAATGATGAGCACTGATTATCCACCATTGTTTACATTTTGCTAGTTATGTTAGAAAATTCAGTTAATTTTGTTAGCCATCTACATCCTGCCCAGTTTATTTTATTTATTTGTTTGTTTGTTTGTTTTTTAAAGATTTTATTTATTTATTTGACAGAGAGAGATCACAAGTAGACAGAGAGGCAGGCAGAGAGAGAGAGAGGGAAGCAGGCTCCCTGCTGAGCAGAGAGCCCAATGCAGGCCTCGATCCCAGGACCCCGAGATCATGACCTGAGCCAAAGGCAGTGGCTTAACCCACTGAGCCACCCAGGCGCCCTGCCCAGTTTATTTTAAACAACCTCGTGTACCACTTGTATCAAGAAGTAACTTCTCAGATTGAAAGGAATTTAATATTTTTCCAGCTCTCTACCTTCATGCATGCTCGTGTTTGTGTGTGTGTAATGGACACCTCTATAAACCTGCCCTAGCTCTGCACTACTTTTGTCTCTGTCTCCCTGACCCTGAAGTAGACTCACCAGGGCTTTGCAAGTGAAGAGTGTAAGATACTAAAACAAAGTTCCACAAGAGCCCTGTAGCTCTAGCAGGAGGGCTCTTTAGAGGACGTATAAGCTATTCTGCATTTGCGCTGGGCTAGACATCACAAACAAAGGGCAGCTATGACTAGAATGTTAGGCTCATGGGAGCCAAACCAGTTATTTGGGGGTTGCAGGTCAACTAGATGCTCAACTTTGGTTGAGGTAAATGAGCTTTGCTCCTCATAATATTCTTCTACAGTGCAGACTGGACTCCAAGGGTATCCAGAAAGGCCTGTTGGTGTTGATACTGCTGCCTTTGTGATGGTGGCACTTTTGGATTCCCCAGGGTCCCACTAGTCAGAACCCTTCATCCACCTCTGTCCTTGCAGTCACCAAGGTTTCCTTGTGGCTAGAGAAAGGAAGTGCGGTGGCAGGCCCTGCTCCCAAGGACTCTCCCTGACAGCACTGTGGCAGCACTGTGGCAGTGTCTCAGGAGCCACTGGGGTTCCTCACATAATTGACAGGATGCTTGGCCTCAGGCATTGGTAAGCCATTCTAAAAAAATGAGTCTGAAAAAAGGAATTGATTGTTCTCTGTTTTAATCTGTTTGTTCCATGATTGTAGAAGTCATCATTCGGAGAGTGAGCTCAGGATTTTAGATGTTCTCATTTCCAGGTGGGGCTGCATTCCCTCTGCATGTGTGAGCTTAGCAAGGAGCTTGATCTGTTTAAACTATTTGGTTTCCTTCAGTGCTAAAAAAGACATTCTCATCATCGTACCACTACGGCAAGATTGCCATTAGGATTAAAGATGTCATGTGTGAAATGGCCCAATACCTGACACAGAGTAGATATTCAAATAGTGAATGTACAAATGAATGAGAATGAATGAGAAAGGGAATGAGGGGAGGTGAGTTGTACCTCTCACTCAATATGCAAATCCTTTCCCCTCCCCCTCCCCAAAAAAACCCCAAAACTAAAACTAAAATCAAAGCAAAAGCAAAGAAGCGGACAAATATAGAAGATTCGTCTCTCCTGACCAGACCTTACATCCTCCACACACTTCACCTAGAGGCAGAGCCCGTTCCTCCGCCCTCCTCAGCCCTGCAAACCTCCCAGGCTGCCCTGTTCTTCATGCATCTGCTCACAGAACCTTCCGGCTGCTGTGATAGCTCATGCGAGCCTGATAATGTCAGGCTGGACCTACTTTCCCGCCCACCAACCTATCTAAAGCCCAAAGCACAAAGGTGAGGGATGCAGCTTTGTCAAGGCCGTCAGCGTGATTGCCCAGCATGTCAGGGCATCTGACTTCGCCCTGGGGTTCCTCTCGTAGAGTGTGGAGTCGTAGCCACGCATTTCCTCTGAGCCACATTGCTGGCACCTGCCTGAGCCAGTTCCTGGTGTAATTAGGGTGAAGCTCTCCCTTACATACCGCTCTGGCAGTTGTTTGCAGACTCTTTTCTGAATATAGGTCTTGACTGAGGTGTTCAGGAGCTCCCACAGGTCTGATCAGTGGAGCTGCTCTCACCAGGGCCAGAGCCCGAGTGTCCGCTAAGAACAGTGTCACGGCTCCAGAACTGTGGGGGCCCCAAGGCCCATAACAACTGTGTCCCAGGTGAACCCAGATCAGGCTTCCCTGGAAGTTATGTGGACCTCCAGGGCCCCCAGCCCATCTGAGCCCAGACCATGTGAAGCAGGAAACATCCTGCTTTTCCGAAAGCCTGAGAGCTTGCTGCTCTCACTGACCCTTCACAGCCAATCTGTCGGGAATTCCTGCTTGGCTCCCCATCAGGAAGCCCTAGGCTCTCCTGTAGGACCCACACTCCAAGCACCACCGTCTACTGCCTGCCTTCTCTCTGCCCCATTCCTCAGATAGCCAAGTGGAGTTTAACATGAACATAAGGAAAGGGAAGGAAAAATAAAATAAGATGAAAACAGAGAGGGAAAGAAACCATAAGAGACTCTTAACTCTAGGGAAAAAAGAGGGTTTCTGGAGGGGAGGGGGTGGAGAGGATGGGGTAACTGGGTGATGGACATGAAGGCGGGCACGTGATGTGATGAACCCTGGGTGTTGTATGTCACTGATGATTCACTAAATTCTACTTCTGAAACTAATAATAAACTATATGTTAACTAAATTGAATTTAAATAAAAAAGTAAAAAAATAAAATGTAAAATATAAATCACCTCCGTAGAAGTTTTAGAATCAGCTTAATCAGTTTTTCAAAAAACAAAGTGCTGAACTTTGACTGGGATCCATTGACTCTGTGAGGACCTAAGGTAGGACAGCCCTACAGTGGGAGTGCAGAGCTGGAGGCCCTACAGGGCCTGACTTCCAGCTGCAGTAATCGGGACCATGAGTTGCTCAAGTCAGGGACACAAGCAGTGCATGGCAGAACAGGAGAGAGTTCAGATGGGGCCCTGTGCTGGCCATTAGCTGAGGTTGTTTAAGAAAAAAATAAAAAAATAAAAAACCTACTAAGGGAAAGGAAAACGTCTTTTCCACCAAAGGTTCTGGAATAACTATAAAATAACACAGAAAAGGAGGGAGGAAGGGCAGGTGGTCCAGGAAAATGTTGACCACCTGCCTCACACCACACATACAGGTTACTTGAAGGTGGGTTATAGACCTCAATGTAAAAAACTATAAAGCTTCTAGAAGAAAACATGCAATAAAAATATCTTGACCGTGGAGTTGGCACACATGTTTTAGAGAGGGCAAAGAAAGGACTATGAAAGGGAAAACAAGTGATAAATTGAACTTCATCAAAAATAAAGAAGTGTCTGTTCATTCCAAAGACACGGTCAAGAAAAGAGCCACAAACCGGGATGTAAAACATATATCTGATATTCTATCTTCCTTGCCCTTTGCCCCTCCCCCTCTGCCACTCGTGTTCTCGCTCTTTTTCTCTTTAAAAAAAAAAAAAAGGAAAACATAAATCTGATAAAGCACTTGTATAAGTAACAAGTACAAAAATATTAATCATAATTTATAAATATGGGAAATAACATAATTTATAAATACAATTTACAAAAATGTAAACAATATGTAACAACTGTAAATTAACTATAAAAATATAAATAATAAAAAAGTGAGTAGAAGACTTCTTAAAAGAAGATAAGTGAATGACCAGTATGCATGGGAAAAGATTTTTAAATCAGTCATCAGGGAAATAAAAATTAAAACCACAATGTGATATGACTACACACTCACCAAAATGATGAAAATTAAGAAGATTGACAATACCTAGTGGTAGAAGGATGTGGAACAAATGCTGGTAAAAAAGCAAGGTAATACAGCCACTTTGAAAAACATTTTGGTGGTTTCTTATAAAATTAAGAATATACTCTCCCCTTGAGCCAGCAATTCTCCTCTTGGGTATTTACTGAAGAAACACGTGTCCGCAAAAATAACTTGTACGTGAATGTTCATAGCAGCTTTAATCGTAACCACTGAAGTCTAAAAACCACCCACAAAGCTCTCAACAAGTAAATGGATAAAGTGAGTGCGGTGTAGCCTTGTGTTGGAATATTTCTCAGCAATAAAACGAAATAACTCTTCCTGCATGCTACAACAGGGGTGAATCTCGGAGATCTTAATCTGAGCCAACAGGCCAGACACAGCAAAGTAAGTATTGCATGACTCTGTTTTGATGGAGCTCGAAAATGGGGGCTTTGTGTGTGGCAGGCAGAATTCCAAAGACACCCCCGGGATTCCCATTCCCTGATGTGCCATCAGATACTGATCTAAGTACTGCTGCTGAGCAACTTCTCAGATAAAATTCGGGTTTCTAATCAGCTGACCTTACAAGAGAGAGATTTTTCTGGATTTTCTGGGGGAGGGAGAGATCACAGGAATCTTCTGCCCTTGAAAACAGAAGAGGGATATGGAAGATTCCGGGAGATGCGGAAGGAAAGATCAGAGAGATTTGGAGTGTGAAGAGGACACACCACCATTGCTGCCTTGAAGATGGAGGAAGGGGCCACGGACCAAAGAGCAAGGTGGTCTCTGAGGGAGCTGATGACCCTCAGCTGACAGCCCCCAAGGAACTGAGGATGCCATGCTATTGCCGCATGGACCTGACTCCTGCCACAAGGGGAAGGAGCCTGGAAGTGGGTGCTCCTCTAGAGCTTCCAGAAAGAAACGCAACCTTGGAGACTCAGCGCAGAGAAGCCAGCCCAGCCCATGGAACTTCTGGCCGCTCTCGGTGGGACCATTCACTTACACAGCAGCAGGAAACGACTGCAGAGGGACTGGCTGGGAGGGGACACCGTACCCTCCTGGGTGTGACCACCGTGGTCCACCTCCGGATGGCAGCGGGGCTTACACACACGCATGCCTGCCACCAGAGTCCTCAATCTGAGCACGGGTCTGGGTATTCACTCCACTGCCTGTAAGTGATACTCCAGTTTTTTTTTTTTTAATTAAATAAATGAACATCAGAACCTTATTTTTGCAGCTCGCAAGTCTGCTAGTGGTCTAGTCTCTCCCCAAATCAAACCGGTGACTTTGGCACACCCCACCTTGCACTGTCTGTGCATAGGCCACCTTGCTCACGTGAGGACACCGCAGCCATGCAGGCCCACCGCAGGGTTTGACCTTGCTATTCAACAAAGAACGCTAACCTCCAAACAGCACAGGACTCCTTCCTTACCTGTTTGAGTCTCTTACCTTGTTAGGGAAGTATTTGGTGTCAAGTCCTAAAGCAGCACACAGCAGCACCCCCTGTATCCTTGCTGGGTGCACACATGGGCCTCATGGGCAAGGCCGGCCCCCTGGCCCTCAGGCCTTACACAGCATGGCGGGCTCTGCACCTGCCCCCAGCTGTGTCCTGCTTGTCCAGGGCACGCTGCCTTCTCCACCAGGGAGCAGGCCCTGCTGTCCAGAATCCGATCTTTACATCATTATGATTGAACCGTTTTGTAGACATAGGGTCCCGGCAGGATTTCACTGAATCTGAACAAGGAGAAGGTATCCTGGGAGGCCAGACAGCCTTTCTGCCTCTGTTGTATGGACTGATGAGTGGCCCATGGCGGGTGTCTGGGTACGCCGGGGGCTCAGCGGGGCTGGTCTTGCTCCAGAGCCCCCTAGTTCTTCAGAGAAGAGCCTCACTGCTTTGTGAAGCCTGACCCCTTAGCTGAGGTAGTCTGCATGGTTAGCGTGTATATACACGCTGTGGGAGGGGAGCTAGCAGGCGTCCTGGTAGAATTGGATGGAAAGAGCTAGAAGGATTTCTTTAGAAGCCACAAATAATCAAGACTTCCTGGTGTCTACCAGACTTTACCAAGTTGGCCAACATCCACAAGACAGTGATTTACTTCTCAGATCTTCAGGATTCGGTCTTATTTCAAATGTTTTTAAAAGCTGCCCCAGGAATTTTTAAGTGAAACAGTTTAACGGAATTCAGTGTCTTTCTTTCTTAAATACTATAGAGATCAAAGGCACGGGATGCAGAGTGGGGGTGCACACTCAGGGTGGACAGTCCCCGCGTTAGAGGGCGGCTGCTAGTCTCAGCAGGGCTCCCCTTAATCATCAGAACTGAATGCTTTGTTTTAGCAGTTGACTTAACGATCTTTGACTTTCCGAAAATCAGTATGCAGATCCTTTGTAAAGTCTGATTTTAAGATCAAAGGCTGGGACACCTGACTTTAGTAGAGGAAGTTGCTGCTGCTGCTGACTGCAGTGAGTAGCTTGGGGCTTGGCTGCAGAGAAGACCAAGCCGCAAGTCAGCTCTGCTATTTGCACCACGAGGTTTTATGGGGACAGGTCTCACCCCCACGGAAGGAATAGTAGGAATGGTGTGGCTTAGACACCAGGGACCATGGCAGGGTGGGTGACTGGGCACAGCCAAGCCACTGAATTCCTCCTATATTTGTCCTCTAAAACAAGTGATATTTTTTACAAAATCCTTCTGACTTTGAAATCAAAACGTGTATTTTTAGAACTCCGCCTGAGAGACTATCATTTTGGTCCTCTCGGGTCAACCTCTGTGGGGCAGCCCTGCTGACCTCTTGTTTTATAAATGAGCCACAGATCTGTGTATTGGCTCCAAAGCTGGTTGTTTCTTCCCTGCAGGCTGAGTCCCCTTTGCTCCAAAGCTGCCAACCCAAACTCAGAATTTTCACACATCCATTTGTTTTAAACATAGCCCACTTAAGCAGATTTTTATGCATTGAGAGCCTTCCTGCTTTGCATCCACCGTTATTCTTCCCCCAGCATGTTGGCCATTGAGAAGACAGAGCCTGTGGCTATGAGACCACAGGCTGCTGCTGCCCTTGGACAGTTTCTTTCTTTTTTTTTTTTTTTTTTACATTTAAAAATTTTGTATAATACAATAAATAATACTTTGGTAGCATAATATCTTTTTTTTATTCTTAAATTATTCCCATGTGGGCTTTTATTAAATCAATTCTAAATGCTAAAGACAAAATTATTATTAATATTATGGTTACTATTGATATTTTTCTTCAGCGACCGTTGTGGTTTTGAAAATGCTGTGCTCCAGAGAACCTTAAGATTCCACAAAAGATGTTGCACATGATTCTGCAAACACGAGATTCAGCATTTTTGATATGCATGATTTACATGCTAACATTTTTTTTTTATAAACATATATTTTTATCCCCAGGGGTACAGGTCTGTGAATCACCGGGTTTACACACTTCACAGCACTCACCAAAGCACATACCCTACCCAATGTCCATAATCCCACCCCCTTCTTCCAAACCCCCTCCCCCCAGCAACCCTCAGTTTGTTTTGTGAGATTAAGAGTCACTTATGGTTTGTCTCCCTCCCAATCCCATCTTGTTTCATTGATTCTTCTCGTACCCACTTAAGCCCCCATGTTACATCACCACTTCCTCATATCAGGGAGATCATATGATAGTTGTCTTTCTCTGCTTGACTTATTTCGCTAAGCATGATACGCTCTAGTTCCATCCATGTTGTCACAAATGGCAAGATTTCATTTCTTTTGATGGCTTCATAGTATTCCATTGTGTATATATACCACATCTTCTTGATCCATTCATCTGTTGATGGACATCTAGGTTCTTTCCATAGTTTGGCTATTGTGGACATTGCTGCTATAAACATTCGGGTGCACGTGCCCCTTTGGATCACTATGTTTGTATCTTTAGGGTAAATACCCAATAGTGCAATTGCTGGGTCATAGGGCAGTTCTATTTTCAACATTTTGAGGAACCTCCATGCTGTTTTCCAGAGTGGCTGCACCAGATTGCATTCCCACCAACAGTGTAGGAGGGTTCCCCTTTCTCCGCATCCTCACCAGCATCTGTCATTTCCTGACTTGTTGATTTTAGCCATTCTGACTGGTGTGAGGTGATATCTCATTGTGGTTTTGATTTGTATTTCCCTGATGCCGAGTGATATGGAGCACTTTTTCATGTGTCTGTTGGCCATCTGGATGTCTTCTTTGCAGAAATGTCTGTTCATGTCCTCTGCCCATTTCTTGATTGGATTATTTGTTCTTTGGGTGTTGAGTTTGCTAAGTTCTTTATAGATTCTGGACACTAGTCCTTTATCTGATATGTCGTTTGCAAATATCTTCTCCCATTCTGTCAGTTGTCATTTGATTTTGTTAACTGTTTCCTTTGCTGTGCAAAAGCTTTTGATCTTGATGAAATCCCAATAGTTCATTTTTTCCCTTGCTTCCCTTGCCTTTGGCGTTGTTCCTAGGAAGATGTTGCTACGGCTGAGGTCGAGGAGGTTGCTGCCTGTGTTCTCCTCAAGGATTTTGATAGATTCCTTTTGCACATTGAGGTCCTTCATCCATTTTGAGTCTATTTTTGTGTGTGGTGTAAGGAAATGGTCCAATTTCATTTTTCTGCATGTGGCTGTCCAATTTTCCCAGCACCATTTGTTGAAGAGGCTGCCTTGGACAGTTTCTGACCCAGACTCCCCACGGTGCTGCTGAGTACATCACCTGGACACAGAAGCCTCCCCTCTGTCCTCCTCTCTCCTGGGAGTTCCCCTGCCCTCCTCCCATTCTGAGTAGAGAAACTCCCTGAATGCAAGCATCACCCCCATAAAGCTCCCAAGGGCCACTTCACGGTCATTTATTTTTTTCTTGATCAGCTCCCACCTCCCTGTGATGAAGTCCCAGAACCTAAGTCAGGTTCGGTGGGGTGAGGAGGTTCAGAGCCGACGACTAAAGAAAGAATTCTTAAGACATCTTTGGTGCAAAATGGTGGTTTATTAAAGCACGGGGACAGGGCCCGTGGGCAGGCAGAGATGCGGCTGCCGCCCCGGGTTGTTAGGAGTGGTTGGTTATATACACAGGAGTTGGGTAGGTGAGGACAAAGGGGTGTTCAGAAGGGCTATTGGGGCAAAGAATACTATCAGGATATTGAAGGCTTAGTTGCTATCAAGTAAAGACAATTGGAAGTCTGGTGGAATGTTACATTCCTGCTATCAAGCATCCTTGTTAATGAGATTTAGGTTTAGAAGAAATTTAACTTTATTTACTTTTCCTTCTACCTCCGCCTCCTTCGGTTTTTATGGAGGGGAGGGTGACATTAGGTTTGAGGAACTGAGTTCTGTGTCTTTGGAAATTGGGCTATTGATAAGGTAACTTCTTTGTTGTAATCTCAAGGACATTTGCAAACCAAGGGAGACTCCTGTCTTGCAGGATTGCGATCTCAGCAAGTTAACTATTTATCATTTTATGGCAGTCAAGGGTGCCCGAGGAATGCTACACCTATGGAGGGGAGCAGGTGAATGGGGGGGGGTGCAAGGCGCCAGCTCTTGCTTTGTCCTCAGCCAGCCACCTGCTCCCTCATCACCTGGAGCACCAGCACATCTGTACAATTTGTGGGACAAAGAGTGGTTTTGCAAGCCTCTGAGTCTTTGTATATGTTCGTCCCCTGCATTGCCCTTCCTGTTCCTCTTCTGGGAATCTCCACACCTCAATCACAAATAAGGGGGCACACAGGCCCCTCTGAAGACCCCCAGCTCTCCATACACACTTCTCTTCTATCCTGTCTACAACAGGTGTTTTCATGCCTGTCTCACCTCTCGCTCTGGCAGCCTCTTAAGAAGCGCACATGGGCCCTCATTCATAGCTCTATCAACAGCACCCATGGGCACCTGGCTGAGCTGGGAGCCCACAGTGTGGATCCGTGGCTTTCCTTAGAGTGCAGCATGGGAGCCATCCCTGTCCTGTAGCTTTGGACTGGCCAGTTTAGATCTTCCTTCAGCTACTGTGAAAATGGTTTATCATGCATCGTGGTATCACTGTTTAGATGAATTGCATCCTGAGTGTAGAGAGCCCAAGCATTTGGAAATACTTAAAACTGATGCTCCGTTTATAAGCTCTGGAGTGTGTGAGATCCAAAAATAGAACTTCTCAGACTGTAAGTACATATTCACACATGTATTCTTACAGCAATAAAATCCTTCATTTGTGTATTAAATCAATAAATGAGTTAGTGTCTGATATATGCAGAAATTGCTTTCCTGTTATTCAGCTGATATAGATATGACCAAATTGAAAGTTTTCTTTTTAGAATTGTTTTATCACTTTATTTTAAAAATAAACTAATCAGAGTACCTGTACATCACTGTGGCACTGGTAGTTTCAATACTGATCTTTGCAGAGTAACACAAAATATTCATGACTCGATGCTAAGATTGACTATCTTAATTTACTTTTCTGTATTATTTAACCAGTTGTTTGAAACGGTTGAATCTATGATTTATTTTCATGTTTGGCTATGTGCATATTCATTAAAAGCAAACCAAAAAGAGCATAATTAGTTACCTAGGCAAACAATCATGTCCACCAGGCATTCAGGTCAGTGGAGGCCTGGGGATAATTTAACATGAATGTGAACTCACTGAAAAAAAAAAAAAATAAGAAAACACAGCATGAAGAACTAAGAGTCATTTGCGATCCTGCCCCTTTCAGAGAATCCTGGGGATGTTGTGATATCTCTTCTTTCCGTTTTTCTGAAACTGAATGGACATTTCCTGAGGAAATGAGGTTTGAGGAGTGACCACGGTGAAGTGAGGGACAAGTGTGTGCTCCTCTGTCCTTTGCCCCCTCTGGCTGAGTGGGCCGGGACCCCCACACCAACCTTGGGAGTCACATGGTACAGATGGCACCAGGGTCCCCAGATGACTGTGTGGAGGGGAGCCACCAGAGGCCTGGACTCCCATCCTGGACTGCTACGTGAGAAAGGAATATACCTTTCTTCTTTAAGTTACTGAATGGGAATGAGTGTGGGTTGGTCTCTTAATCACCATACCTACCCTAACTCGTACATTGTTTTTGTTAAAAACTGAGATGATACAAAGTCCTATCTGTCAAAACTGATTGTAAAAGTAATGCATTTTTGAAAGTCTGTGCTTCCTGTCTACATCACAGTGCCTCCCCCTTCAGTGGCAACCTCCACCCTGGAGGTTGTGTTTCTTTGTATTCTCTTGTTGGTCTTGACCTTTACCATGGATGTCTGCATTGCCAGTCAATACATTGGTTAGTAATGCTTGTTTTGAACTTTATATAAATAGATTGAGACTGTGTGAATTTTTAGGAACTTCCTTCTTTCCAGCAATAGTATGCTCCTAAGAGCTACCATATTGCTGTATGAAGTTCCATTGATTTTCCATTGCTGCATAACATTCCATCACGGGAATAGACCAACGTGTATTTGTTAATTCTACTTTCCATAAGCACTTGGATTGTTTCTTATTTCTGCTGTTATGAAGCAAGCTGCTGTGAACATTTTTCACTGGGCTATTTAATGCATATGGTAGAGGCACAGACATTCTGTGATATTCTATATCTATATCCATATTTTAGGATATATTCCTGGAAATGGGATTACTGGAGCCCAGGGTACACATAGTATTTTACATAGAATGATCACGAAGAAACTCTCTGATGATGTGTAGTCCCAGGAAAGAAACCCATAATGAAGTAAAGGAGAAAGTAATACAGATATTTTGGGAACTAGTATTGGCCAGGTGACCAAAGTGATTGGATTCCCAAGAGGAAGAGGAGGTGACATCGAGGAGGCCTCACTGGGTGCCCAGGAGCCAGAGAGGGAAGGGTTAGGGGTTGACGGAGAGAACTTTGGACTCAGTTGAAAAGTGCCTGGAAGTCTCTGAGGTTGAAAAGGAGATGAATAGGACAAAATTTCCATTTCCCCAGGGTCATCCTGGCTGACCTATGAACAGACTTCAGGACACACAGAAGTAGAAAGAGCCAGAAGACTCTTGCAACAATCCAACAAGAGATGTGGCTTACCTGGTATGGGAATGGTAGAGATTCTGAGACAGGACTAGATCAAGGGTGTGTATTTTAAAGTCACACTGGAAGGTTTGGCTGGTGTGGAGTATGAGAGAAAAAAACAGAATCAAAGATGACAGCAAGGATTTTCATCTAAAAGTGGATCTCCATGAAGCCAGAGTCTGGAGGAAATCCAAGTCTTTGGCTCAAGTCTTGTTAGGCCCGGGGAAGCCCTGTATGAGTTTGTTCCAGTAGCCGTAACAAAGTATCAGGAACTGGAGGGTAGGAGAAGAGATATTTCTTGGGTCTCTTCCTCTTTTCACAAGGACACCAGCCATATCAGATTGGGGTTCCAACCTTTAGGAACTCATTTAACCTTTAATTTTCTCCCTATCTACAAACACAGTCTCCTTGGCAGTTAGGGCCTCAACATAACAATTTTTGTAAGACGTCCAAGTTGAGGTGTTGCGTCAGAAGTTGGGTATGCAGATCAAGAGCTGCCCAATGACAAAATTCCAGGGGAGGTCAGTGCATACTTAGCAGGTGGCACTCACCAGGAAGGGCTCGAGGGGTCATCCAGGTGGCGAGCACAGGTGGGCAAGAGAAGTGGTTCCAGGGCCAGAGGTCTCTCAGCAAGTGGAAGCCAGGAGCATGAGAAGAATCCACCAAAGGAGACCCAGAAGGGGCTAAAGGAGGCAGATCAAAAGGGTGTGGTGTCCTTGATAATAAATGAAGAATGTGTGGAAGAAGGTGGTGATCATCTCTGAGTATCTGCAGGAGGCCATTGGTGCAGTTACAGGGGTCTGTCACTGGGGTGAATGAAGGAACATGAAGGGAAAAGGGGGCTCATGCCATGATGGGTGGGGGAGCGGGTTGCAGCAGTGAGTGAAGCGAGGCATCCATGTCATCCCCAAACCCTATACCCCTTTGTCTCAGTAGCCACTTTTTCCATATAATAAAGAGTGTCATTTAGATTTCTTACAGCCCATGGCCTACTTTGATTTCCACAGTGTATGTGTTACTGGCACTTTTATCTTTTTTTTTTTCTTTTACAATATATAGTTTTATTTAGTTAGCCCAATGCCTTTAAGATTCACTCACATTTCTGCATGAGTCAGTGGTTTGTTCGTTCCTACTGCTGCGTGATACTCCATTGTAAGGAGGTACCACAGGGTGTTTTGGGTTTTTTTTCATCTGTTTGCCAGCTGAAAAACATTTGAGCTGTTCCCTATTTTTAGTGTTTATGAATAAAACCACTATAAACGTATGCATACAGGTTTTCATGTGAATGTAAGTCCTCATTTCTCTTCAGTAAATACCTAGGAAGGAGATTGCTGAATCACAGGTAAGTGTATGTTCAACTTCGTAAAGAACAGATGAACAGGTTGCAGAAGTGGCCATGCCGTACTGCATTCTCAGTGTATGAGATTTCCAGTTGATCCATGTTCTCACCAGCACTTGGTAGAGTCGGGGTTTTTTTAAGCAATTCTAACAGATAATAAAGAGTGTCAATTCCGGATTTGGGGGTCCCTCTCCAAAATCCGTAATGTGTTTGTGACTGGCATTTTTACCTTACTTCCAGCAAACCTCTAAATAACAGTCGAAGCCACTATCTTCCCTTGTTTTTTTTTTTTTTTTTTTTTTAACTTTCAGAATCTTAAGATTTAGGGAGAACCCTACAGAGGTGAATTTCAACCACCTCTCCTTAAGGTTGCTCAAAGTAGGGCTCAGAAATTATCCAAGGTCACGGAACAAGCCCACAGAGGGCCTGTGGCCAGAACGTCATGCCTGACACTTGCTATCCTTCCCTCCCTCACCCACCCACATCTGATCACATGCGTGAATTCGCAGGACACCAGGACTGAATGCCTGCTTTACGAACAGCCCTGGGAAGCATTTGTGTAGAAAACCCTGTCCTTAGTCATAGGAGGACTTGACTTTCGGTACATCATAGCCATGTTTTAAATTTATGAATATTTGAGCTATGTACACAGCATGTGTGGAAATTAGACTTTCATTCCAAGTTAAATTCATTTCTTTCCATTGATCGGTGTGTCTGTTTATGTGCGAGTACCACACTGTTTTGATTTGGCTTATATCTTGTATCTTGAAATCTGGGATTGTGATACTTCAGTTTTGTTCTTCTTTTTCAAGATGGTTTTGGCTATTCAGGGTCTTTCAGGATTTTATACAAATTTTAGTATTATTTCTCCTAGTTCTGTGAAAAGTGTTGGTATTTTGTTTGGGATTGCATTAAATCCGTACATTGGGTAGCACGAACATGTCAACAATATTTATTCTCCCATCCCATGATCATGGAATATCTATTTGTATCGTCTTCAATTACTTTCATCAGTGTTTTAGAGTTTTCAGAGTATGGGTCTCTCACCTTCCTGGTTAAGTTCATTCCTAGGTATTTTATTATTTTTGGTGAAATTGTAAATAGGATTGTTGTCTTAATTTCTCTTGTTGCTACTTTGTTATCAGTACCTAGAAATACAACAGATTTCATTCAGCATGTTAATTTTGTATCCTGTGACTTTACTGAATTCATTTATCAGTTCTAGTATTTTGGTGAAATCTTTAGAGTTTCCTAGATACAGTGTCATGTCATCAGCAAAAGGCAACAGTTCTAATTCTTCCTTACCAGTTTGGATGCCTGTTTTTTTCCCTGTCTGATTTCTCTGGCTAGAACTTCCAGTATTATGTTGAATAAACGTAGTGAGACTGGACTTCCTTATCTTATTCCCGATCTTACAGGGAAAGCACCCAGCTCTTCATAGCTGAGTATGAAAACAGTAATTTGAAAAGATACACGCATCTCTATATTTACGAAAGCATTATTTACAACAACCAAGCTATGGGAGTCACACAAAGTACTCGTACCCATAGATGAATGGATAAAGATGTGTGTGTGTGTGTGTGTGTGTGTGTGTGTGTACTATACATACACATACACACACATATACATAAACACACATACACACACACATTAGGCATAAAAAGAATGAGATTCTGCCATTTGTAACAACATGGATGGACCTAGAGGGCATAATGCTAAGTGAAGCAAGTCAGACTGAGAAAGACAAACACCATATGATTTCACTCCGGTGTGGAATTTAAGAAACAAAACAAATGAACAGAGAGAAGAGGCAAACAAAAGAAGACTGTTAAATACAGAGAACAAACTGGAGGTTGCTAGAGGGAAGGAGGGCGTGGTGAAGTAGACAAAAGTGGATCAAGGGTGCATTTACTGTGATGAGCACTGAGAAATGCATAGAATGGTTAAATCATCATATTGTACACCTGGAACAATATAACACTGTATGCTAATTATACTTATATTTTTTTTAAAGATTTTATTGATTTGTGTGACAGACAGAGATCACAAGCAGGCAGAGAGACAGGCAGAGAGAGAGGAGGAAGCAGGCTCCCTGCTGAGCAGAGAGCCCAATGCGGGGCTCGATCCCAGGACCCTGGGATCATGACCTGAGCCGAAGGCAAAGGCTTTGACCCACTGAGCCACCCAGGTGCCCCTATACTTACATTCTTTTTAAAAGTTAGTTCATTTTGAAGAAATGAACTGTCAAAGCTGAGGCTGATGGCTCCTGCTGAGCAGTGTCTACCTGCTGCGTATTCTCTCTGTTCTCTCTCCATACCCCTGCTCTTCCGTGGTCCTTCTACATTGGAGGAAAGAAGCTGGCCAATTAGATATGCTCCTAGCATAATAGGAAGGGTTAGATGACAATCACGAAATAGTAACTGGCTGCAAGACTTCCTCCCCAGAGAAGGTATAGGATGGACTAGTATAACCTCGTTCATCAGAATTCCTGCAGAATGTCTACTCTAGCCCCATCTACCTTTCTCTATTTTAGTATATTCATCCACGTACACGTAGATACATAATTTTGCATAACAGGATCATAACATACGTATCATTTGTTTCTAGAAAATCCTCTTTTTTGCTTGTGTTGCCCTACCCCCTCCTTCTCTACTCAATGCATATCACCACCAACTACTAGAAACCCATATTAACAACCTATTATGTCTTTCCATATTTTTCTCCAAACTCAAATAATCAACTGCAGATACATATGTAATAATTTTAAACACAGAGAAAGACACACAGACGTATACACATGCATGAATGCAGCCAGAGCTCTCTTGGGAACACCTAAGACACTTGAGGTTTGCAAGTGAGATGGATTTTAATACAGGCACTTAGAGGTTTTCACCACCATTGAAAGGGTTGATGGAGCAAAGGTCAGGGATGCCACAGAGAAGCAGGTTTGTAGGGAGTCACCGTCAACCTCAGGAATGTCAGAGGGGCCAGGCTGCTGCTGTTGTTACCTGCAGAAGGAAGCTGGGACTCACAGCTACTATGAGGTTCCCCAGAGCTACCCTAGGAGCTGTGTATGTTCACGGCTGGCCTTGGAGTATGATGGCTTCTCCTTCTTGCAGCCTTGCAAACTTTGCATCAGTGCTTCTCCTTTAGAACCTGGAACTTATCAGGAAAGCAGTTCTGGGAAGTGTCACTTCTGGCTTTTTTTTTTTTTTTTTTTTTTGGTCACTTCTGGCTTCTGCCCCAGTTTGCAGAGGAAAGTGAAAAAGGAGACTGTAGGGAAGGCAGTGATTGAGTTGGCAATGGACTCTCTGGCACTCTCTATCCTTTTACTCGTATCCTCATCCATACATATCCTTGATCCATACTCAAACAAGCAACCACAATAACACCACATCGCACCAATCCCCCACACAACCGAAGATGAACTCACTTCTCACCACCCGCAGGAGGTACAAAGCCCCATAAGTTCAAACCCATCTTGAGTTGTGTTCATTCCTCACCTGGTTGAGACCATGACTTATCTTCAGAAGACTATAACTTGAAGACTAAATTAGGAGCTTACTTTAGCCTACTTTATGTCATATAACAAGGGAGAATGGCACGAGGTGATTCATATATACCTACTGATAAATAACAAAGCAAGGGAGAAAACACACAAACCATATCTTGAATCCTGCCCCTTGCACACTGCCCTTGGAGAGTTTGTAACATCTTCTTCCATGACACCTGCCCTGCTCCCCTTGCCATCACCCAGCACCCAGACCTTCATATCCAGACTCTGCACCCTTTTTTAATTAGGTTCAATTAGTCAACATATAGTACATAATTAGTTTTTGATGTAGTGTTCAGTGATTCATTAGTTGTGTATAACGGCCAGAGCTCATCAGATCATGTGCTCTCCTTGATGTCCATCACCCAGTTACCCGATCTCCCCACCCCTGACCCTTCTGTTTGTTTCCCGGAGTCCAGAGTCTTTTCTTCTGCCATTGGCACATTTGGTCAATTCTCAGTTTAACATTTGTAAAAATCTAATCCTATGCACTCTAGATTTTTACTAGCAAAAACCTTAGAATTCTTTTGATGTATATGGAACTTTCTCCTAGGCCATCTTCCTTGTTATGAATATGAAAACTTTTTTGAGACCTGGGTTTTAAAACTGGACATCTCCATGAAACACATCTGCTCAGAAGAGGCCGTTGCCAGGTCTTCAAACAATGGGGAGGGCGGGCACTGGTCTTGGTCAAGGGAGAGGGGCTTCCTCTGCTGGTCTGATAAGCTCAGGGCAACTGGAGATTTAAGGACCCCAGGTTCATCAGAACCCACTTAGTATTCTCAGGATCCCATCCAGCTTTCAAAGCCCAGTCTTTTCTGCTCAATGTCCTACTGCTCAGGACTTTTCCTGCATGCTCCGCAGCACAGTCAAGGGGGTTCACCCACTGCACTCCTTAGATCCAATCTTTGCATCACAGTGACTGTTAACAGCTGTTAGCTTTTCTACACCATCAGAGAACTAGCCTCATCTCTTTCTTTCTGCTTTTCTGGAACAATCTCCAGTACCAAATTCTGATCCATCAGCATTTGATAAAGAAAGAGGTCATCCTAGGTATTTCTTTTTTTTTTTTTTTAAGATTTTATTTGTTTATTTGACAGAGAGAAATCACAAGTACACTGAGAGGCAGGCAGAGAGAGAGAGAAGGAAGCAGGCTCCCTGCTGAGCAGAGAGCCCGATGCGGGACTCGATCCCAGGACCCTGAGATCATGACCTGAACCGAAGGCAGCGGCTTAACCCACTGAGCCACCCAGGCGCCCCATCCTAGGTATTTCAAGTAGGAAAGGGAAATAGGGGTTTATAGACCAGAAGAAATATGTGAAATCAGAGAAGCTGTGCTCATAGTTGGAGGCTCACTGGTGCTCACTGGAAGTCCTTACAGCCTTGAGTCATGAGGCACCTCCCCACCTACCCTGGCAGCTGGATTGCCAAGCAGGTGCTTCTTAGGAGTTTGCCCCAAAGCTACAACCAGTCTCCATCTGCTCTCTGCCCCGGCATCTGCTTGCAACCCCCCATAGAAAGCCAGCCTGTGCTCAGCCTTCCAATCAGTCTTGCATGAATGCTTCTCATTGGAGTCTGTTGCCAGAACTCTACTGAGAAGGGACTTGCAGGAGCTTTCACTCATACTTCTCCCCTGGGATGAGCGAGGGTGTGCAAAGGCAGAGCGGAGGGTGGGCAGGGCGGATGCAAAATTGACCTTGGATGCTAAGGCATGAGGATGCTGGATGTGGACCAGGCAGAGCTGTGTTTGCTTTGTTTTACCCAAGGTGATTATGCTGCACACACTGTCATCATACTGCTTTTCTCACTCAACACTACTTCACTGAAATCCCCTCAAATCAGTTGTATATGTAAAGTCATTCTTTTAATGTCTGAGTAATCTTCCAGATGTGGATTCCATACCCCAGCCAGCCATTTCCTGGGTAGTCTGCAAGATCCTAGACACATGCCTTCGCCTCTCCCTCTCTCTCCAGTCCAGCCCTGAGGAGAACCACCACCACCCCCCTGACCCTGCTTCTCCATCCTCATTGTCACTGGGCCAGGCCATCTCGATTCTCATCTATATTGCTACAGGTCTCTCCTAATGTTCTTTCTGCCTCCAGCTTCCCCAATTCTAATGCAGTTTCTGCTATTTAGCCAGAGTAATTTTTTAATGCAAATACTTTCTTTTTTGAAAATAAAAATTTGATCAAGCCCCACTTCTTTGTCAATGCTTCAGTGACTCGTGTTTGCCCTTGGGATAAAATCCAAACCCCAGCGCATACTTCACAAGATGCTTCAAGGAGCACTCTGTCCCAACACCTCCCTCTCTCCAAGCAGCCTCTCCTGGCTCCTCTCGGCACCGTATTCATCTTAACGACCTTCATTGCCTTAATGGACAAGGTCATTTCACTTCCAGGTTTATCCATGTGCTGTCCTCTTCCCAACATACTTCCACTGCTCCTCCTGCTCCTGATTCTTTGCCAGAATAGCTTTCATACTTCCTTCATGTCTCAGCCTAAATGAGAACACTTCTGATCATCCCCTAAGTCTCAAGTTATATCCCGTCCTGGGTACCCTGTCAGACTCATGGCTAACTCCCAGTGTAGACCTCTCCTGTCTCTATTTTTCTGTATTAGTTGGGGGGTAGCTGGCAGTAATCTTTCCAGATTCTTATTCAGGCTTTTTTCCCCCCTCACTCAGCATTCTTGGCAATTGAGCTTTTTATGCTTTTTACCTCGTGTTTGCAAGATGATTGCCACAGCTCCAGGTAATATGTCTGCATTCCAGTCAGTAAGAAAAGAGAATAACAGCACAGGTCAGCTCTCCTTTTAAGTCTACATTCCTTTAGGGCGCCTGGGTGGCTCAGTGGGTTAAGCCGCTGCCTTCGGCTCAGGTCATGATCTCAGAGTCCTGGGATCGAGTCCCACATCGGGCTCCCTGCTCAGCAGAGAGCCTGCTTCCCTCTCTCTCTCTCTGCCTGCCTCTCCATCTACTTGTGATTTCTCTCTGTCAAATAAATAAATAAAATCTTGAAAAAAAAATTATAATAAAAAAAAAGTCTACATTCCTTTAAGTCAGAAGTAAAAATGTCTTTCAAATACCTCCTAACAGAGTTTGACCCATATCTGAACATTGAGGAATGACAACATCTAGGGACTTAATGAAAGAGGAAGAGGTGCTGTTAAAAGGACAGGAGTAGAGCACCCATTGGGGGGGGGGGGATGACTAGGGGAGTGCAATGTCTTAGAAGTAAGAGAATGGCAGTCACTGTGTTGTACATTAGATTCCTCCCCCTTTCCTCCCCCCAAAAAGGGGAGTAAATTAAGGAGGAGAGAGAGTTTTATTGGTGGGGGACAGAGAAATGACCTTGGCTTTATCTATACCAAGCTTGTTGGTAATCTTGAAAAGAGCTGCTTCAGTAGAAAGTGGATCACAAAGACCATTTTGCCATGGGTCAAAGAGTGATTGTGCATAAATATATTTTCTCTTTCAACATTTGTTTAAATTTGCCACACCTACCAGCCTCTATTGCTGTTAATAGAATGCAATAATACCAGTGTCTTTTTTAAGTTTTCAACATCAAAAATATCCAAATATCAGTCATATAGTTTTGTTGTATTATTATCATATCTGTTATATTTGCACAAGCATCTGGTGAACTACAACCTATTGCAAGATTAGTTGAGCAAGGCTTCGGGCTGATTTCCTTCTCCACATTTCTATAAAAATAAACTAATTAAAACAGCCTTACAAATATCAGCTAGCTAAGAAGTCCAGTTCTTTCAACTGGTTCTTTCTATTTCCATCTGTATTTAATAGCCAGGAAATTCAGAATTGTTGCTGTCAATGGAAATGAGATGCGGACTTCCAATTCTGTAGTTTCGGCACCCTACATATTAAGGGAAAGTTCTCACTGGGATGCACTTCAGGTATTATTTAAACAATGAAAGTATTGTTTAATCCTTTTTAAAAAATTAGACATTTAGTTTTATTTACTGTTTGTTTTCTATAACTTATTTATTCAAATAGTTCAAAAACTCAAAAGAGGAAGACATTGACAATATCTTACCACCCCAGTCCCCAGTCCCCCACTCTTGATCACCACCTGTGCTAGTTTTTTATTTACCCTTCTGGTCTTCGCATACGCAGATGCAAGCACGCACTTATTTGTGTATATTAATTAGAGAGAGAATGTATATATTCGTTATTCTGTCCTTACTCAAAAGTAAGATTATGAATATTTAACACCTTCCTTATTTCACTCCCAGATGTGTGCTAGAGTGCAACGTTCCATGGCAGCTTCGTCATTGTTTCATGCACTAGCATATTATGTTAAGTGGAGTGTAGTTTATTTAAATAATCTTCCATACATGGACAATTAGCTCGTTTCCATTATTTTGCTGTTGTAAATGATACTGCAATGACTATATTGTACATACCTCCTTTTATGTGTATAGGTATTTCTCTAGGGCAAAAGCCCAGAAGGGGGGTGGCTAGGTCACAGGATAAGTACATTGTGATTTTGATGAATACTGGGAAATAGCCTTGTGTGAGGGTTATATCATTCTGTACTTTTAGCAGCCGGGGGATGAGCGAGCCTGTTTACTAACAAACTTGGTAACCAGGGGGTTCCCAAATTTTGCACTCACCACTTTGATATGTGTAAAATGGTTTCTTGGCGTATTTGGTTTTTTGGTTTTAGGGTTTAAAAAAATGTTTTTATGTATTTTTGTATGGGAGAGAGAAAGAGAATAAGCACAAGTGTGGAGTGGGGGGCAGAGGGAGAAGCAGAGTCCCCACTGAGCAGGGAGCCTGATGTGGGGACTCCATCCCAGGACCCTGGAATCATGACCTGAGCTGAAGGCAGACACTTAAGCAGCTGAGCAGCCCGGGAGCCCTCTTGGTGTATTTGTGATTTGCATTTCTTTTGTGAGTGAAATTAATCATCTTTCCATATTTAAAAGCCATTTATAATTATTTTTCAATGAAATCTTTGTTCATGTCCTTTGCTTGTACTTCTGGGTTGTTAATCTATTTTCCCCCTTACTGGTTTCTGGGCAAACCACATATGCATGCACTCCGAACTCCAGAGAAAACAGAGGGTGTGGCATATGCTCCTGTGCTCAGATCCTTTTGTCAGGGGGTCCAGGCACTCCTGCCAGGGTGGGGAGCAGAGAGTGACACTGCTGATGACTCACAGCTGACTGTGTCTTCTGGTGTGACCCCCAGGGGAAGGAAGTCACTTCATCTAAGACTCTCCCTAACTGGGGGCAGCACCGCCATGCAATGCATTCTTTATATCTGGGCCCTTTACTATAATACAGATTCGTCTGGAGGGCCATCCCTTTTCCTGTGCTGCCAGTCAGTTCAGGGAGGACCTCAGTGGCACCTTCATGGTGGATCTGCTGCTTCCCCCCTGCCCATGCCCCGCCCTCTGCCCCATCCACACTAGCCCTCCTGCGTGCATGCCCCTTCCTTAGACTTAGATTTTCTCAGTCTCTGACCTGCCTCAGAGATGACTCCTGGTATGTGATACAAAATGCAGGACTTTCCCCAGATCAGTATGTCTGTTTTGACATTGCAAATGTGTTTCAGTCTCTCTGGGACTTCTGTTATGTTCCATGGCTTTATTCGGTGTTCATATAAACAGGAGAGCCAGTTCCCTGTGTGGGAGTGCCCCTCCCTCCTGACTGCTCCTTTGGTTTAGAGGGTCCCTGGTTATTCTCGCTTAGTGTTTCAAATGACTGTTATAACCAGCTTGCCTGATTCCAAACCCTGCTTATATTTTTTATAGGGATCATATTAAATTTTTAAGTTAGATGAGGAAGAAATGATGATGTTGACCCTGCCATACTAAGAACATAGTGTGTTCAGTCCTGCTTTGTGCCTTGAGAGACAGTGTAAGTGTTCCACATAGATGTTCTACATATTTCTTTTAAATTTATTTCTCAGTATTTTAAAAAAGATTTTATTTATTTATTTGACAGAGAGACAGCAAGAATAGAACACAAGCAGGGGGAATGAGAGAGGGAAAGCAGGCTTCCCACTGAGCAGAGAGCCCAATATGGGGCTCAATCCCGAGACCCTGGGATCATGACCTGTGCCGAAGGCAGATGCCTAATGACTGAGCCACCCAGGAGCCCCTATTTCTCAGTATTTTATCTTTTAGTTGCAGTTATGGAATTGCATGATGAAATACTTCCTTCCATTATGTCATATGACTTGTTTTTGTTTATGCAATTTTTTCAAGATTTTATTTACTTATTTGTCAGAAGGAGAGAGAGAGAAAGCACAAGCAGGGGGAGTGGCAGGCAGGAGAAGCAGGGTTCCCACTGAGCAAGGACCCTGATTTAGGACTTGATCCCAGCACCCTGGGATCATGACCTGAGCTGAAGGCAGATGATAAACCAGCTGAGCCACCCAGGCATCCCCAGGCTATTTTGTGTGTGTGTATGTTAATTTTACATCCTGTGGTAGTCATTAGCACTGTTCAAGGACAATGTTCTGCAGTCTAACTCCCCCTTGTGGGTCCTTGGGAGAACTGCCCCTCCTGGCTCCTGTGGTTGGATGGGACCCTGTGGCTAGTTTGAGCAGTGGGTTGGGAACAGAAGTCAGAGGTCACAACTGGGCCAGAGTATTTGATTGTTAATGGGAGAAAGTCAAGGGATTTTTGTCCCTCTGTCATACTGACAGGAAGTTTTTAAGACTGACTCCTCTGTCCTCCTGAATCCCGAAGCGAGAAGATGTGACAGAGCTCAGCCAACCTTCGGCCAACCCATGGCTTGAGCAAAAAGCAAGCCTTCGTTGTAATGGCCTCAAGAGTCTAGAGGCTGTTTATTCCCACATTATAATCTATTCCTGCTACTTATGGCATTCTCTTGTTAATAGTAAATTCCAGTGTTTCATGGCAATTTCCGCTTTGTAAAATTTTCTACTTTTCTATTTAGTATGCATATATTCATACTTCTTATGTCTTCTGTTTTAATATGTATCTGAGATTTGTTCTAACGGGTCTGATAAGACACAGGCATGGAAATCAGTGTCACAAAGGAACAGGAGGCAGGCCACAAGGGCCACACAGAGGAGTAGCAGGGTCAGTCAGGAGACACACAGAATGGGGAAAATACGAGCAAGAACCTTTAGTGTGGGTTCTGCAGGAAGAAAGAGGTAAGGCAGGGTAAGCAGGGTAAGTAGTTTTAGAATTGGCTAGATGGGCTGGAGAGGCTGTCGCAAGTTGTACCTGGCTGTGGGAAATCAGCATGGGGGAGCATTTGCCCTGACTATGAAAGCCTGATCATACGTGGTTGGGGTGAGGGGTTCAGATTGGCTGGTTTGCACATAAAAAGACACACTTGCAGGGAGGTAGTTTGCCCTGAGTAGGACAGTCCCCCTGGGTCATCAAGACCTCAAAACTACAGAAAAGAAAGAGCATAATCAATACATCTCCATTATTTGAACACTTTAGGGTTATAAAGTGGCCTTCCTCATCTTAAATAACTCTTTTTGGCCTGAATTTTACTTTGTTTGATATAAGATCATGTCTCCTATATTGCTTTTTGTTTTTGTTGTTTTATCTTTGCGTGTTAAACCTGATACAGCACTATCCTTCCCTCTTAGTTGCAACTTTTCTGAATCACTTTGCTCTAGATAGATCTCATATATACAGCAAATAGTTAGACTTTGCTTTCTGAGATAATATGAAAAAACTCATATTTAAATAGTTGCATTAACTCTGTTTAAAGGTATTGCTCTGACAGATATGGTGGTTCTTAATTCTATCATATTGTCTTTTCTATTTTTATATATAAATATTTCAAATGTCTTTCAATATATTTTGTTAGGTTCTTCTTTAAAATATATTTCTAATATTTAGAAAAGTTGCATTTTTTATCTAGTGACTTACTTTTTAAAATTCTACCTTTGTGTAACATCCTGTTTTCTTTTCTCTTTAGACCATATTAGTTCTTACAATCTGCCCCAGCAAAATTAGCTTGTATCTTCTTCTTCCTCCCTCCTCTCTTTATCTGTCTCTTGCCATCCAATTAAATCAGTAGTATATCTTTTATCTGGTTTTGGCATTCATCTCTGTACTATTAAAAATGTTTTATGTATTTATATTTAATCTTTCAACTTTAAATATTATTATTTTGTGTTCCCATGTAGCATAGCTAAGGGAACTGTTAGTTGATTCTACTTTCTGCCTTCTACCATTTTGCTGACTGTACCATTTTTGCTCAGCAATCTCAGCAATCTCCTCTTTCAATTGTATCTGTACCTTTGATTTTTCATAGTGGTACAGTTAAATAAATTTACTACTGCCTGGCTGTCCCTTTGCCAAACTCCCATTCATCTCTTGACTAGCTGGAGCCCAATCTCTAGTAGTTTTCTCAAGAAAGATCTATTTGAGTAGTAGTTCCTGGACTCATACACATTTAAAATGGTTTGTCGGCAACCTCTGTAAATGAAAGGATAGCCTCTATGAGTATAAAAATTTCTTAGCCCACATTTATTTCTCTCTTACAGTATCTTGTACATGTCACCCACTAACTTCAGGCTTTGAATGTGGTTGCCAGGAAGTATGTTAATTTTCTTCATTTTTTGCTTAAATATTCAGATAAAAAATATACTCAGTATGAAAAATATATATATTTTTCAATACAAAATAATTTTATAAGGATATATCTTGGTATTGATTATACTAAGAGAACCTCCTTTTATGCAGTGTGCCTTTCAATATATGGAATCAAATCTTTGCATCAAAAGCTTGTTTTTTAAGATAGTTTTTAAATTCTTTTTTTTCTATTATTTTAGATTTTTTTTTTAAGATTTTATTTATTTATTTGAGAGGGAGAGAGAAAATGAGAGAGGGAGAGCGTCGGAGGGAGAAGCAGACTCCCTGCTGAGCAGGGAGCCCAATGCCGGACTCGATCCCAAGACTCCAGGATCATGACCCGAGCCGAAGGCAGTCACTTTACCAACTGAGCCACCCAGGCGCCCCTATTTTAGATTTCTTATTTTAGGCTCTAGTTATGCATATGTTGTGTGCCTTTCACCTGTATTCTACACCTACCATTTCTCTGTAAATTTTTATTTTTGTTTCACTTTTTCCACTTTATTTATTTTTCAATTTCTTGTAATGATTTGTTTATTTATTTTAGAGAAAGAGAGCACAGGTAAGGGGAAGAGCAGAGGGAGAGGAAGAGAATCCTCAAGCACATGCCCCACTGAGTGTGAAGTCCCACAACGGGCTTGATCCCACGATCCTGAGATCATGACCTGAGCCAAGATCAAGAGTTGGACACTTAAACAACTGAGACTGCCATCTGCCCCTATTTTTCACTTTTACGGTCCTTACTGTGCTATCTGTGGTCTGTTTTTTCTTTGCTCTCTTAAAATTTAACTTCATTTCAAAAAGGATTCTGATTGTTTTTTGCTTTGTCTCCTGAGTTTAGTCAGTTCCCATTTCACATCTTCCTGTGATCTCCTGCATCTCTGCTTTATAGACCCAGGTTCGAGTGAACTATAGCCCCCCAAAAGCTTGACAGACCCGGATTTGAATCTCAGTTGCCACTTACTAGCTGGATTTCAATCACAAGCCATAGAAGTTAGACGTAGCAGAAACTTAACAATGAATGATCATAACACCAACCACCATAGGCTAAGATCTTTACCAACATGACCTCCTAGTCTCACTTAATCCTCCTAAGAATTCCCATTAGATGGATTTTACTCTCCCCAGTTGTGCAGAGAAGTAATCTGAGGTTTCACATGGTGAAATGTTATATTCTCTCTCACAGAAGTCGCTACAAGGCAAAGCCAGGGCTGGACCCAGGCCCCAAAGCCTGTGTTCGTGACTGTTCCCCTGGACCAGTTCCTTCTTTGAAATGAATGCCCCAGCTTCAGAGGCACATACAGCCCATGGCCACCATGATCACTCAGCCTATCGATTCCATATGGGCCTCAGCCCATCCATTGTGGTGGTGAGGCCATTGTGGTCCTCTGGGTCCTTCCTGCTCCTCCTGAATCTGGGTGACATCCGTTAGAATTCTTTGAGACTTGGAATGGAAAACAAAGGAGAGCTTGAGTCATATGATCTCAGACCCCCCAAAGCCCACTTCCGGGCCACCAGGAGCCCACCCCATCCCTGTCCCCTAGATTTCCTGTTTTTAGATACAACCTGTACAACCTGTCAATACCAAGCTAACCACAGAGGCCTTCCCGGTCCACATGTCTATAAATCACCATTTACAATCCTGGTCTTCCCGAGCTGCCATCTTGGGAATTGTACAGAGTAGGAAGCCATCTTGAGGGCCTCCGACTCCCTCAACAATTAATGAATGTGTTTGTCGTCTGTCTTGTTTTCTTCCCATGTCAACGGCCTTTCCACATTTATGGACAGTGAAGTACTGACTCCTTGAGGAATTCTTTAAAACTTCTAAAGGGAGTGTTTGGGAGCTAGGCTTCTGTGACAGTGCCGCTGCCCCTCCTCTCTTCCCTCTTCATTCTCATTTAACGGTTAATGAATTTCTGTGATGAGATGCAGCACAAGGAGGACCAGATGCTCCCTGGTTAAGAATACAGGGCAGGTGCACAGCAAAGTGAGCATGAGTGTGGGACAGCAACAGGAGAATACAGGGTGGTCACAAGCAAGCCAGAAAATCAGCAGTGAGGAGTCCCAGAACACACGGTCCTTCCCCAGTGGTAGGACACCTGCCTCGTCAGTGTGTCCAAGTTGATCCACTAACAGGTGTGTGAATGGGAACACACCCGTGTCCTGCAGGACAAAGCTGCAGCACTGGCCCTCGGGGGCCTACTCTCACAGTTGGGCCCGAATACCTTATAGTGGGGACAGTGGATGGGGGTTCTGAGAAGGGTGGGGAATAGACAGAAGCAGCAGAAGAGGCTCTTTCCACTGGGCATAAGAAGCCCAGTGGAGCGGGAGGGGGCTGGCTCCCCATATCAGTGCCCTACCAGCAGGATTAGGGTCTACAGCTCTGCCAGGACCAGGCTTTGTGTGCTGGGCAGCCCTGCATGGGAGATGCAGCTCGGGCCGGGAGGACAGATTAGAGGGTTCACATGCAAACACCATGATGTAGCAAATGAGGAACTGCAGGTAAATGCCGTAATCAGTCTATGTGTCACTTTCTGTCTGTGATACACCATAACAGTGCCTGTTCGCTGTTGAGGCCTGGGGATGATGATACTCCTGGCTGCACCTGGAGCTCTTCAGGTGCCCCCCCCCATGGGATGCTTCCCTGCTCTCCCATCCCTCTTCACAACCAGAATTCGTCGTGCTGATGTTACTGCTAACACACACCTCCGTGCCGGAATGTCTGCATTTTTTTTTTAAAGATTTTATTTATTTATTTGACAGATAGAGATCACAAGTAGGCAGAGAGGCAGGCAGAGAGAGAGGAGGAAGCAGGCTCCCTGCTGAGCAGAGAGCCCGATGTGGGGCTGGATCCCAGAACCCTGGGATCATGACCTGAGCCGAAGGCAGAGGCTTAACCACTGAGCCACCCAGATGCCCCAGAATGTCTGCATTTTGTGATAGGAACTGGCATCATAAATGCTCCTCCTCCACCTCCCCTCTCAACCTTCCTCCTCCATGCAGCTTTGACCCTCCTCTGGGTATTGCCTTAGAGCCCGACCGTGCCTTGGAGCAGGGTTCCTCTCACATTATCACCCCTGCTCAGACATGATTTCCCTAAAGGCCATTCCCATTAATGCCCGTTTGATAGTCACTCTCCCTTAGACTTGAAAATGCCAGGTTTTGATCATGTGGGTAGTATGTGTGCTCTGTGATTATTAGTCCCATGTGAGAGCACAAGTATGTTCTGACATTTCTGCTTCAGTTTCCTTTCCCCAAACCAGCCCTGTTATTGCCACCACCCCAGGCCCATGGCCACAACCACCACCCTCCACGTCCGCTGCTAACCATAATCAGGCTGCATTACATCAGGACCCCCTATTTATTATCACTTACAAAACCACCAGCTCCTGCTGTTTTTTTCTGTTGTGTGGCCCAAATTAGTTTTCTTTTCTTACCCACTGAGATGGTACAAAGATGCTACTATTGCATCTTTGTTAGCTGACTATGAAGGGGGGGGAAATGTGATTAAATTACAAATGGCCGTATGATGTCTGAGACTATCAAGTCTGCACTAGATGTGGAAGGAACAACAAAAAAAAAGTGATGTCCCTATATTTTACACATCCAAAGCCTCATGATATTGTATATATACGTAATCCAGCATATAATTAGGTCAATACTGTTAATACCTGCACTTCGAAGTTAACCGGAAAAGGGTAAGATTTTATTTGCTCTTTAAAATGAAAGCGAAGCTTTTAATTCTTTGTCTTCAAAAAGCTAATGATGCCTGATAAATGGGACACAGTATGCAGTGTCTCTGCCCCTCCATTAGAAGGCCGTTGACTCAGACTCAGAATTAGAGCCCCACGGAGTACCAGCCCCCACAACAGCTCTCCCTGGTGTTGCAAAGAGTCCCCTTCATCACCCTGCACCCATCTCCGTGCCCAGGGGCCCTGTTTAGAGCTGTCCCAGGCCAGGACCCCAGTCCCCAAGAGCATCTCACCCAGTTCAGGGTCAGAGGTCTGAAGACTGCTTCCTACTAAGTCTTTTACACAGAGAATGACTCTCAAGCTTCTGCTTTTCCCATATGAACCTTAGAAAGAGAACTAAAACTATAAGCAAAAGCCTAGAGAAAATTTGGGTATTTTTTTTATTGGTTGTTTTTGGGTTTGTTGTTGTTGTTTGTTTTTTGTTGGGGGGGGGGGTTAGTTTATATTTTGCTTCCCTCCAAGAATACGCTACCTCTACAAGTTGATTTTTCAAAGGGGTGGAGGGAAGCAGTATAATTAGGAACATAATGTTTTTTTTTTAATATAATTTTTATTTTTTATAAACATATATTTTTATCCCCAGGGGTACAGGTCTGTGGATCACCAGGTTTACACACTTCACAGCACTCACCAAAGCACATACCCTCCCCAATGTCCATAATCCCACACCCTTCTCCCAAACCCCCTCCCCCCAGCAACCCTCAGTTTGTTTTGTGAGATTGAGTCACTTATGGTTTGTCTCCCTCCCAATCCCATTTTGTTTCATTGATTCTTCTCGTACCCACTTAAGCTCCCATGTTGCATCACCACTTCCTCATATCAGGGAGATCATATGATAGTTGTCTTTCTCTGCTTGACTTATTTCGCTAAGCATGATACGCTCTAGTTCCATCCATGTTGTCGCAAATGGCAAGATTTCATTTCTTTTGATGGCTGCATAGTATTCCATTGTGTATATATATGTTTTGACACGTGTGTGCATGAAGCTGAAGGCGATGAGAATAAATACAGTCACATATTTCGGATGGACGTCAGTCGCAGGTGTGAACCCCTACTTACACATCAGGCCATTTACCCCTCTGAAAATACGAGCATTACTGGTGGAAAGTTCATTACTGAACGTGCTGAGGAGGAGCCCTTCTTGCACAGTTTTTTTCAATTAGCAATAATTGCGCCTGGAATAAACCTCATGGTTACGATACTGTCACTGCGCAAAGCTCGTACAGTTTTTTTCTACAATGAGATCCTTAATATTGTCATTTCTTGGCCATAGGCAAAAACTGGGACCTGACCGCCGCTCTGAGTGACTATGAGCAGCTCCGACAAGTGCACACAGCCAACCTGCCACATGTGTTCAATGAGGGCAGGTGCCCCAAACAGCCAGAGCGAGAGCCGCCCCAACCCAGCCACAAGGTGGAGCGGCCCTGCCTGCAGAGACAGGACGACATTGCCCAAGGTACCTGATGAGGGGCTGAGCCCAGAACGGCTTCCCCAGTGTGCTGTGGCTTGCATGGGGTGGCAGGGATGGGTGGGTGGAGGGCACAAAGGACCTGGCAGGGGCATCACCTCTGGGCCGCAGGCAAATCGATCTGTGCGCGCTCATCAAACTGAGATGTGCACCGCCACTTCGGTTTCAGGCTCCCCCCTCTGCCTCAGAGAAGCCAGAGGAGGAGTCCAGTTGCCCAGGACCCCATGTGATTAAAGGGGGACACTCCTCCTGGAGTCTTAGTCTCTCCATGCCAATGCCCTCTAGTCCGTTCACTTAGTTCCTACGTAGCGTGGTCTCCGGATCTGCTCATCATCAGTTCGTTGCTCCACGGGCTCCCTTTCCTCTATTCTTTTTCTTAATTACAGAAGTCAGATGTGTTTATCCCGATGAAAGAAATAGTACAAAGATATAGAGAGAGAACTTAAGAGTTTTCTTCACCCATCTCAGAGCTCACTGATGTAATAACCAAAGATTATGTCTTCGTCTGTCCCTCCTTGCTTTCCGTGTGCTCTTTCAAAATGCATCAAGGTCAAATGCATATGATGCTTCTCAAATCACTTGTTTCTGGGAACACTGAATCATGAGTAGAGTCTCAATATTTTATTCCACAACCTACAGTAATATTTAAACCACTCCGGTATGAATGGTTATTCTGGGTTTTCTTGGGTTTTGTGTTTTGCTTGTTTTCAATACTACTAACAATGCTAAAATAAACAACCATATGCCTGTGATCTTAGATACTAGTGTTTTATTTCTCTAAGTCAGTGTTCCCAGAGTGGATTTGCTGTGCCAGTACCTGTGTGTCTTTAATTCAGTAACTTCAGGACTTTTCCAGGTGCATTTTTGCTGGCGATGTGTGAAATGAGGTATCTCCCTCCACTCTTGCTAGCACTGAACGTTTTTGTGGTGGCTTTACGTTGCTTTTCTACTGTGAAGGGTGGAAGAGGGTGTCTTGTTTTAACTTTCATCCTGTCATTTGTTAGTTAGCCAGCTGGATTTGCCCTTCTGCAACATGCCTGTTCTCATACTTTGCCCATTTTTCTGTTGATTTTTTTTTTCAGTTTTCTGATCGATGTGTAGCATTCTTTGTGGTTAAGATTAGGGACATGTATTTTTACACATGTGTATGTCTTTCGCAGGATATCATTTGCTTTATGACTTTGTTTACAGAATATTCTGCCACACAAAATGTTTATATTATTATGCATCCATGGCTGATAGGAGTCCTCTTTCACTTTGGAAGGTCTACCGGAGTACACAGTTACTGGAATATGTCCCTGTATTCGTTTTAAAATTTTGTTCATAGGTCTTTCGATTGATTTGAAATTTTTATACAAAATAGGAAAGAATCTAGTCTTGCTTTCTTCTGAATCAAGAATGAGTTACTCTAGCACATATATTGAATAAAACATTCTTTACCCACTGAACTAAAATGCCAAAGTTGCCATGTATTAAATTCCCAAATATATTTGGATCTGTTTCCAGACATTGTCAATACACGTGGTCACTCGTCCTGTTACCTTAACTCTGGTAGTCCATTCACTATAATTTTTGTTAAGGAACTTCTTTCATGGTATTCTTTTCCAAAGTTTTTTCACTATTTTGGGGAATTTTATTCTTTTTTTTTTTAAGATTTTATTTATCTATTTGACCGAGAGATAGCACAAGTAGGCAGAGCTGCAGGCAGAGGGAGAGGGAGAAGCAGGCTCTCTGCTGAGGAAGGAGCCCAATGTGGGGCTCAGAACTAGGACCCTGGGATCATGACCTGAGCTGAAGGCAACCGCTTAACCAACTGAACCATCCAGGCACCCATGGGGCATTTTATTCTGCCATGTAAACCTTAAGCTTGGAATTCTGGTTGGAATTGGATTGAATTTTTATTTTAAGAATAATTGGCATATTATCATATTGTTTCCAATTCTAAGATTTTAGACCTAGAGAAAAGCGACTTACTTTTTCCATATTTATGTTTTATGTAGTAATTTACATAAATTCTCTTATAATACTAATCATTTTTTTCTAAGAGAACATCTGGGGTTTTCTAAATATATATATATATGGCTGCTCCTGCTCTTTTTGATTGGCAGCAAACCAACCAACCCATTATTTTATCCTCACATTGAGAATGCTAGAAGGACCCTTCTCTCTGCTTCCAGATAGGTTGATGGATTCAGAACCTAATAAATGTAAGTGAAAAACTAAGTCTGTCACATAATTCCATTAATTAATGTTTTTTGAACAATCCTATGTACTTTTTATAAAATAGAAATTATAGTTTCTGAATTAGATACCCATATCCTTTGAGTTCTTGAAATCATAGTGCATACATTTACATGGAAAATTAATGATCCATATTATAAATTGGGGGTCAGCAATCAATGGCCCATGAGCCCACTCTGGCTACTGTCTGTTTTTTAAATAAAGTTTTTATTGAAACACCCTCTTGCCCATTCATTTATACACTGGCTATGTAAGCTCCGGCTTACAAAGCCTAAAGTATTTATATCTGCCCCTTTCAGAAAGACTTGTGCACCTGTTCTTAAAATACCTAGGATTTGTTTTAATCAGATATGATGAGATATGCACACATGGAAAAGAATATCATGAAGGAAGTTGTTATACTCACAGTTCCCAAAAAAGCAGGAGACATGGCATGGCACACCATGCAGGACCACATGGGGAAGGACCAAGTGTGGTCAGGAGGCAGAAGGGACTGAGAAGAAAAACATGGACATGAACTTTTATTGTGATTTCCTTGGAAAAGGCAAGGGAGGATAAACAGATTTAGGATTGGCAAGACTGAATAAGTTCAGCAAGCTCTCTGGGGCTTAGAAGCTGTCCCCGGTTGTCTTGTACCTTGCCCCGGGTCGCAGAGAAGTATTGCTTGCTGAGAAGAGGTGGTTCAGAGTGTGGCCTCTGGATTCATTGGTTTGCATAGAAAAGGCATGCTCCTTTCCTAGGAGTCATTGGCTCTCAGAATTAGCTACTCCTAGTAAGGAGAGTCCCTCCACACTCAGGGATGCCCCAGATGCCAGAGTATCAAGAATACAGAAAACAAGAAAATACAGTTAAAACAGCTCCCCTGGCCTGAATAACATCAGTATGAGTTGGTTTTGTCAATAGTTGCAGAATTCTGTGTGTTTCACTGTGTTTTTATTTAATATCTGTATTTCTCTAGAGTATAACTCTGAGCATGGTCATTCCCATAAAACAATTCATTTATACCACTCAAAGAAGGATCACTGAGTTCATGTTTAAGGAATCAGTGTGTGTGTGTGTGTGTGTGTGTGTGTGTGTGTGTCTGTGTGTGATTACATTCATGAAGATGGTGGTGAGCAAGTGTTAGAATTAGGAGCATATGTTTCTCACTATATGAGCTTTAACATAATTTACTTTTAGTTCAAAAGTTTTTTCTTTTTTTAAGATTTATTTATTTATTTGAGAGAGACAGAGAGAGAGCAGAGGGAGGGGCAGAGGGAGAGGGAGAGAGAATTATTAAGCAGGTTCCCCACTGAGTGGGGAGCACAACGAGCATCTCAATCCCAGAACCTGAGATCATGACCCAACCCGAAACCAAGAGTTGGACACTCAACCGAATGAGCCACCCATGTGCCCCCAAAATGTTTTTTCATTCAGACCCCAAATAGTTACTATGTGGAACTATTTAATAGCATCGTATTATACTATAGTCACAATGCTCCTAAGGTCCTAATAACATCTCAATGATTGGCAAAGAGGTACTAAGTGATAAGCCACGAAGGAGTGTGGATGACTGTGCCCAGCAGATTCCCACTATTGAGAGCTGCATCGTGAGTCTGCCCAGTGGACTGTAACACCTTGGGTGTTAAGGAGCGTCTGATGCCCATCTCCATCAGGTCCCCAGGGGGTGAAGCAGTTTCTACTTTCCCAGATACAGAAACAGTAGTGTGTATCAAGAAGTGAGACATCAGCGTGGCTTGTGAGATCTGGAGAACATGGCAGAAGGACTCAGAGTCTCCTTCGCTCCTGCTCTCAAGACTGTGGACCGAGTGCAGGAAGCAATGGGGCCATCCCCAGTGGTAGACAAGCCAGGCCCTACATGCTCCAAGTCTCTTCTTTCTCATGGCCAGGGTGGTTTAACTTCTCTTTGCCTTTCCTCAAAATACAAAATAATGAGTCTTCATGGTCTCAGAATCCAACCGAAGGTGAATTAAAACTACTCATTTTAAAATACTCTCTCTGTGGGACTCACCATTCATTTTAATGGCCAGATACTTGAGGCTTCTGGGAATTGACTTTAAATTTAAAACCAACTTACCCTGGGATCAAAAGCCTTCTGTTTTAGGTCTGCTGTAGCAAAATGATTTTGATGACATTTCTGTCCACTGCCCTTGCATTTGGGGATTAGGAGCTCCCATTCCAGATGAAGGCCCAAGCTTGGGCTTTCGGTGAGCACAGGTGGGCAGAGACATGCCTCCGATTGGCATCAGCATGGACACAGAGCCTGATTGGTGGGCAGGCTAATCTGAAATGAAGTGGCAGTCCTCATGACCCAAGTGGATACACTTGGGAATTTGCCACAGGGCTTAGACAACACCCATTCAGACACCAGTCTGAATTTTGTTTTCCTGAGCAAATTAAAAGAGCACTTCTGCCTTGCTAGAAGAATTCTCCAGTATTACGACTATTGGTTGTAAAAAGAAAACGTACCCCCTAACACACCGTGATTTTAAGAATTCTTCTATTATGAAGGATGCCTGGGTGGCTCCGTCGATTAAGAATTCTTTTATTACGGTTAACGTTAGCTATGAAGAGCAGGGCTCAAAAAACCAAGTGTCAAGAGAACAAAGACATCTGCTTTTTTGCTGCACGTTGGGATCTCGTGATTAACTCCCTCCCAGGGCAACAGCAGGTCCCTCAGAGGAAATCTGCCCTACACGTCTCACCCTTTGGCTGGAAACTCCAGGCAGAATAAGACCAGAGTAGATGGGCTCTTTTCGAGTGCAGGGACAATGTCAGACTGAGACAGAAGAAAAGCAGGGATGCCTGGGTGGCTCAGGTGGTTAAGCGTCTGCCTTCAGCTTAGGTCATGATCCCAGAGTGCTGGGGTCTAGCCCCGTATTAGGCTCCCTGCTCAGCGGGGAGTCTGCTTCTCCTTGCGAAGCTCCCCTCTACTTATTCGCTCTCTCTTCCAAATAAATAAAATCTTTATAAAAAGAAGAAGAGAAGCAGATGTGATGGCTTCGTATTTTTTTTATTTGGGGCATATTCATCACATGGGGTATATCTATCAGAGTACCTTTAGTACAGTAACCTCTCTTATAATCCAAGCCACATGGGAAAGCCTGAAACAACTGCTTCTTGCTTTAAATGTAAGAATGTCTAAAACAAAGAGCAGTCTGGCTTGTGGCCTTCAGCCGAGCCCAGGGCAGCTCTGCTGAACTGAGTTAGATGTTACTTAAGACCCAAAAACGCAAAACCGGCTATCTTCCATGAGGCCGCTGTGTACGTGTGCGGTAGCCTTGCAACTCGCCTCTTTCTGAATGGTTTCCTGACTCAGAGTGAGTAAGCACCGTATGCCAGGTGCTGGTAATGTCAGCTCTGCGTCACGGAGGTCTGCAGGAAGAGTGGTGGGGGTGCGGGTGAATGTGTGCGTGCCTGGGTGTATGTGTGTGCATGTGGACTTGGGTGGGGGCATATGTGTGCGTGCAACATGTGTGCACGTGCATGCCCGCACAGGCACATGCCCCCCCCAACTCCGTTCCTGTGGTCATCCTTCCCCCTCCCCAACCCTTGCAGAAAAGCGACTTTCCCGGGGGATTTCCCACGCCAGCTCGGCCATCGTCTCCTTGGCCCGGTCCCACGTGGCGAGTGAGTGCAACAATGAGCAGTTCCCCCTGGAGATGCCCATCTACACATTCCAGTTGCCAGATCTGAGCGTGTACAGCGAAGACTTCCGGAGCTTCATCGAACGGGACTTGATCGAGCAGGCGACCATGGTGGCTTTGGAGCAGGCAGGTGAGTGGCGGGTCCGGCAGGCCCGTGTGGCCTAGGCTCGGGGAGTGAGACTGGCCTGACGTAGATCAGTAGATCAGTGAGCAAGGGAGAGGCCTGTTGTGGCACCTCTGCAGCCACGCCCTGCTCCAGCCCAGGGCTGGACAGACTAGTGGGGATCCATGTGGTTCTGAGAACTCTTGGGTTTTCCCTTTGCTCCCAGATCCCGCCTGGCTAGGCCGGCCCCCTCTAAGGAGAACGCTCTGTGGTTTTGCCTTATTTTTCTCCTGTTTCCATCTAACGTTCCCATGGGTGTCGAATGAAAGGCAGAAAGACCATGGGCTTTGAGAAGGATAGGAGACTGTCACTTCCTGGGGATAGGAGAAAGTTATGTAACCACCCTGAGTCTGTTTTCCTGCAAAGACGGGAAGACAGGTGGTGGCCCGGCGAAGCTCTTACATCTTGTGTGGCTGCCGTCTCCTGCCCTCCCGGGCTTCCCGGCCTCCTGGTTGAAGAGACACAAACCCTGACTTCACCTTCTCCCTTCTTCTGAGGGTTTCTTCTGACATCCCAATGAGGAAGAGATTTGGGGAGCAAGCCAGGCTTGTCTTCTTTGGCGCTCCTAAGGACAAAACAGTCAGTGCAAAACAAATGTCTAAAACAGATGTAGGTTCTTCCTGAAACAGAGCAAATATCCTATCTTACTCATCACCGTTTTCATTATGTATCTTTGCAAAACCACATGTTCAGGGACTTCTCGGACATGCATCCAGAAGACTCGATGCCCTTCTCAGGCCCAGCATCCTCTCCCATGGGACCCCATCTGCCACTGTGGGTTGTCCGTGCACAAGGAGTGTGTCCTCACCCAGCTGGGCTGGGGAGCAAGGCTTTCTGATTCTGACTCTATGGTCAGCAGCTCTTCCCGGCTGCTGTGGGTTGGAGCCTCCATTTCAAAGGCCGGGTATATCGAGGGGCTCCTGTGTGGCCCCTCCCAGGAGAACAGGATGGGGAGCCTCTGACTGAGCATGGCAGAGAGGGTGTGTTCAGTCCTACAGCCACGAGAAGTGCTCCGTCAGGAAATCAGGCTGGTCTCAGCCCTTCACCAAGACATAGTTGAAAATGCCCAAGCCTTTGGAGGGCTGCAGAAGACTCAAGAGAAGGATCTGTCGTTGGTATGATCTTGATCTTGACAGATGGACCAGTCATTTCCTACCAGTCCTGGTAGCAAAGAGGCAAATGATGAGAGTAGCTGATGGAGAGCACTACTTATAGAAGGTATGGCTTCTCGAAGAAAAGATTCTGGAAATATAAACACTCCAGACACCCTGTTCCTCCACCATCCGGGCTCTGACCAGTGCCTTTCACCAGAAGGGCTGAGAGCAGAAAGCCCATTACTGGGGTCTGTGCAGGTCACCCTTTGGGTACAGAGTAGGGGGAGCAGAGATCTGTGGGACAAATAGGAAGCATCCAGAAGTGGACTCTAGGGTGTGCTCCCCAGATGCCAGCTTCTGTGTATACTCAGCCTCCTCCCATTTCTTGTAGAACAATCCAGGAAACATCCTCATCTGCCTGCTCCAAGAAAGAAAGCACAGAATTCACGTAGACATAGGAAGGGGTGGTAGTGTGGGGCCTTATTTGTGCTGTGCAGCCTGGTGATCTGTCCCAGCCACAGGACTCGGGGGAGCCTCACCCATGGCGTGCTTGCTTTGAGAACAGGGTCTACAGTCCCAGTAATTCATTGGATCTGATGTTGTGACTGTAGGTGACTTGTTACCTCCGCTGTTTCAGAGCTGTCAAAAGCAACCCAAAGACTAACACCCACAGCCATGCTCTGTCTCAGCTCACAGTCACCAACTGATCAACAATCACAAAACAATTCACCTGGATTAGCAATCATCCTAAACCACTCCCGATGGGGAGACTGGCTCTTTTAAAGATGCTTCTACGTGAATCATTCAGATAAGAGATTTTTTTAAGATTTTCTTTCTTTATTTATTTATCTGAGAGAGAGAGAGAGCATGAGAGGGGAGAGGTTCAGAGGCGAGAAGCAGACTCCCTGCTGAGCAGGGAGCTCCATCTCAGGAGTCCAAGATCATAACCTGACCTGAAGGTAGTTGCTTAACCCACTGAACCACCCAGGCGCCCTAGATAAGAGATTTTTAACAAAGGATTCACTCTTCATAGAGAAGGGGGAAATTGGTAGAAGTTAAGAAAGAAAAGCGTCTCATGAGCTAATGTCTCTCTAATGCTACCCAGCTCGGACTTTATAACCTTAGGTCCTGACAGTGGCTGGTAGCACCCATAACTGTGGCTATTTCCTTTGAAGGTTGAGTCCCGGCAAAGGGTGCAGCGCCCCCACCCTGGCACGATGAATGCCCCCTCCTTGGACCCTGCTATGCTTAGCAAAACCCTATACTTCTTTGTAATGTCTTTTCTGTTATTTCTTCCAGACATTGCATACTCATTTTTATAACATACGTCTTACCTTCTGGATTAGTATCTAAAAAGAGGTACTATTCCACTCCAACCATCCAGGCTTGGAAAGCTTTAAAAAACCCAAACTTAGGGACACCTAGGTGGCTCAGTGGGTTAAAGCCTCTGCCTTCAGCTCAGGTCATGATCCCAGGGTCCTGGGATCGAGTTTCACTTTGGGCTCTCTGGTCAGTGGGGAGCCTGCTTCCTCTTCCCTCTCTGCCTGTCTCTTTGCATGCTTGTGATCTCTGTCAAATAAATAAATAAAATATTAAAAAAAAAAAAAAAGAACCCAAACTTACTGAGTGAAGATGCTAACTTCACCAACACTGTGTCTGTCACATACCAAGAGGACGGAGAGAACGGGCAGCAGGGACCCCCACCCAGCGCTGGGAAGGCACTCCATCCAGGCTTCAGGAAGCCTTGAGAAGGCTGGCCGGCTGCCCCCCGCTTTGGGAGCATGCTCCTGGAGCAGCGAGAGCCTGCATGCCAGGGCTCTGCCTAGCACAGGGAAACAAGGAACTGAAAAACACTGTAGGCAGAAAGAATAAATGTGTTCATTTCCTCAGCATAGAGCTGACCCCAGCCTGCCATGCATCTGACTTCTCTTGACTTCTTTCCTCAACTCCCAAGCAGGGGTGTAGACTAGATGATCCATGAGGCCCTTTCTGTGCCCGGATTCTGGTGAGGACCCTGGCTCGTGTCAGGTGAGCCCCAGGTGGTCCCCCACCCCAACTGGAGGAGGAGTATGGTCCACTGAGAGGCCGACTTATTCTCTCCCACCCAGGCTGTGCTCCTGTTGCTACCATCAGGCGCCACTGTTAATGCCCATGGGGAAGAAGGGGCTCGACCCTGAAACAGCGATTTGAGAACGCCGCTCAGTGTTGCCAGGTGTAATGTGTAAATTCCTCCTTGTAGTAACTTACTGCTCAGGATAGTTGTGGATAAGCTGCTGATATACGTGTGTGCGCATATACTATATTTGTGGGAGAGTGACATAGATGCCCCCAAAAATCCACTTGTTCGAGGCATAGTTCTAGCTGTCTTGGGAAGGAAATATCATCTCTGTCACAGAGTGGCAGGTGGTGGTGGCCCCCCTGGGGCCACCTGGGACTCTACAGGAACTGGGATTTGTGTGGTCCAGAAAATTTGGAATAAATTGACCTTCATTCAGTTAGTTTTGCCCCTGGTCCACCCCAGGGGCTTAGCTCTACTCTCTCAGTGCCTGTTAAGGCATGGGACAGCCCATCTATCTGAGAGGAGCTCCCGTGTTGAGTGGGGTACCAGTCTTCCCCTCCCACAGAACCCACAATGCCATTCTCCTGGGCTTAAAATCCCTGCAGGGTACAACACCCCTCCCACACCATAACAGTCTCACAGGCAACAAAAGAACAGGGCTTCAGTGCATACAAGCACTGACCTCTTGAGAGATGAAGGAAAAATGTCTTTCATTCTTTAATGATTACCTGCCATGGAAAATACAAGAAACCATAAATTTCCCCATTGGGTTTTCTTGCTTCATTTATGTGTAAGAAGACTCTGAGATCACGAGTTCTAGGCCTGAGGAGTAACGACCTGTGCCTCGTCCAGAAGCCCGCCACTGTGGGCAAGATGGTGTGTGGTGCTTCAGTGAGGCTGTGAACCCAAAGGGCAGAGGCATGTCTGTGTAATATAGTAGTGACTGCATACCTGAGAAATTGAAGTATAGTCAGAAAATATATAGGGAACCCCTTGGCTTGTGGTGTTGAGTCTCGGCTCCATGGAAGGGTGTAGCTTGAAGCAGATTGGCCAGGGGATTGGTTAAGATGTGCAGATGTTCCCCAGGCTTCTGACTGAGCCCAACCTGACCAAGTTCCGGTCAGCTGGAAGAACTTGGCCAAGTTACTTGACCTTCTTGAGCCTCACTTTCTTACATTTTAAGTCGAAGATGTGTGAGAGCTGCCAAGCCAAGACCAGTTCATCCAACACAACCCTGTGCTCCCATGAAACAGCCCATCGCAGGTGCTGGGGTCATGACTCTAAACCACGCAGGTGAAATTTCTGCATTTGCAGAGATTAAATTCTAGTGGGGAAGAATGACAATAAAAGGTAGACCATAAACGTGAACTGAGGCGGTGAGGACCGTTGTGGAAGGGGTAGGAAATAAGGTACGGGGTACGAGGATGTGAGGAGACAGGAGGGAGAGTAAGGCAGGTCTCTGGAGGGCAGGGAGGAGGGAGAGATGGAGACTTCCAGCTCTGGTGGTCCCTGCAGGAGGGGCTTGGCCTCAGTCTTGCGCACTACATAAGGAAGGCCAGGCATGAGAGTAGTTCAAAGGGGTGCTGGAGGAGTTGGAAAGGAAGGCAGAAGAATAGTGGCCAGGGGCCCAGGGAACCACTATGAGCCCTGGGACTTAACTGTAGGCCGGATGTACAGTCCTGGGAGGACTTCGAGCAGGGGAGTGACATGTTTGGATCCCCGTCTGATGCATTCAGGTGCTTTGTTGAGAATGGAGTCTAAGGGGGCAAGAGAAGAAGCAGGAAGAGCAAGGAGGAGGTAGCTGCTTTAGCTCAGGGGAGGGGGTAGCCAGCACCCTGGGGGTAGCAGTGGAGGTCACAAGAAGAAGCTAGATATTGAAGCAGGATCTGTGTTGAAGGTGGACCCATGGGACGCGCTGATGGACTGGATGGGGACCATGGCAGAAAGGCTGAGGCAAGCATGAGCCCAAGAATGTTGTCCGCCCTTAGTGGGTAGATGACAGTTAACAGTACCATGAGGAGATGCAGACCCCTGTGGGGAGGTACAGGCTTGGGGGGGCGATGGCTGGGCCAGGAGGGACAGACTAGGTCAGAGATCCTGGTGAGACCTGTGACACTGCTGTCCAGTTGTACATGAGAGTCTGGAGGTCAGGAGCAGCCCATGTTAAGGATATGGATTCGAGAGTTAACAGTGTGATAAGAAATCCCTGGGGAAGAGGTGAGCTATCATAGCAGCAAGCTCCCATCACGCCCCCAGCACAGCTCTGCTCTGTGTTGAATACCAGGTGGATGGCGGGGGTTGGGGGGTGGGTCTGGAGCTGGACAGAAACGCTAGGGAGAGAGACCTAGAGCAACACACTGTAGTCCCGTGGGAGGGACTTGCAGAAGCACAGGCAAGACCCAGAGAAGAGGGATCAATGACCTTGGGTGTGTGGAGTCACTCCATAAGGGAAGTGATGTTAAAAGGAATCACAGGGTCACGTTCAGGGCACGATGTGCTCGTCTTGCTCCTAGAGACTTATCACGTTTTGTTTTCTTCGTGGGTGATGAGCAAAATGACATCCTATTTTAAACTGTGTGGTAACCATCTGTTACAAAGCTCAAGTTAATTGGTCCCATTATCGTGTATGAATCAGGAACGTTGCTTGGAAAAGGCAGAATGAGTGACTAATCGCTCCTCACCCGTAATACCACCAGCCTCCCTCGATGGAGTTCACCCACCATTTTCTTCTCTGCAGGTGCTCACGTCCTGTGGGTTTTTTTCTATTCACAGTGCAAGTTCCCACGTTTGCATGTCTGTCTCCTGTTCTTAAGTGAAGTTATTGTGTGAGGAAACTGAATGACCATTTTGTCGAAGCGAGAAATAGGAACTTTGTACCATGTTCCCAGTCACACTGCTTGGGCAAAAAACACCTTAATCATGGACATCGCAACCTGGATCTGGCTGGAGATGTTAGAATAGTGCAGAGCCATTTTTCGGTCTCCAGAGGCTGGAAAGCACTGGCATTTATCATAGCTGGGTCATCTTCCTGGGGCGGTCACATCCGACTGACAGTCCTAGGAATGCTCTCAACTGCGTGACAATCTTGACTTTCTGAAATCAAGCCACTAAGCCTTAGCTTCCATCCCCCTAAGCCACATACTAAATTTTATCATGATTCAGTTACCTTCCAAGTGTGACTAACTATGTGGGCTACAGTGAGATTAAGAAAATGACACATTGCCCAGAAGAAATTTGAATGAAGAGAAGATGCCCCATTTAAGATGGCATTGATTCTCGGACCCAGAAAGGTTACTTCCAGAGATATGTGATTCCTTTTACATTTTCTAGATGTGCAAGATTCCTTCTAGAGGAAAGATGACTTCTGGCTGTAGCTGGTGAATTTACACCCCTAAGGCTCCTTTTCTGGGGTCAGAGTCCAGGAATGCCCCACGAAGAGGTGGAAGGCAGCCTTCCCTCCCCCAGAAGGCAAAGCACAGGTTCTGCTTTATTGAGCATGCTTTCAGGATGTGCCCTATTTGAGGTAGATGAGAAATTCATGGAAGAATCACTATTGAAATTATCTGGCACAATAAGATATCTAACACACGTGCTGGGGTCCAAAGCATCCTCTGCCTGGCCTAGCAGCAACGTTAGTGACCCATCCTCTGACGTATTTTCCAGCAAATGAACATGGTGGCATATAGGAAGACAAGAAGATAAGAACAAGAATCTGGGCAAGGACGTTATCTAAATTGCATTAAAAAAAAACACCTTTCAGGGGCACCTGGGTGGCTCAGTGGGTTAAAGCCTCTGCCTTTGGCTCAGGTCATGATCTCAGGGTCCTGAGATCGAGCCCCACATTGGGCTGTCTGCTCAGAAGGGAGCCTTCTTCCCCCTCTCTCTCTCTGCCTGCCTCTCTGCCTACTTGTAATCTCAGTCTGTCAAATAAATAAAATCTTTCAAAAAAATAAACTACCTTATCAGGTAGCATTCTCACCCCCTGAAAGGTCAGGTGCTTTCCCTGTTCTATGTAAGGCCTCAGGTTGTTGAGAATGTTGGAAAGCTTTTAATAACTGGGGTAGATGGCATTATTTACGCTGGATTCATCACGTGAACAGGACAAAAAAGAGAAGAAATCTATCTTTTGGAGTCTCTAGAGGATGAGAATATAATCTTACCAAAGGGGCTTCTAAAAGCTATGGAGCTTGTCCCCCCCCCCCACCTCTGGGCAGGGTGCCTTCACCTGGCCTACAGTGACATGCCACTGGTTCCCTCAGGATCTGAAGGTCATGCTTTCTCTAGGTCAGTCTGCTCCTTCTCCGCCCCGCACCTCCAGGGTCAATCCAGTGCGTGTTCAACCCCTCTGTGCCCCAGGGCTCCCCAGGGAGGAGGTGTGGGCCTGCCCTCCAGGGCTCACAGGCCAGAGAGGAGGAGACAGCTGCGAGGCTGTGAGAGAGAACCCGAATGACATGGATGGTTTGCGAGGCAATGCATACGGTGACCTGAAGGTGACCTCAAGGCAAGGCTTAAGCATGCCTGGGGCAGGGGTGGGGGGTGGAGGGGGTGGGACAGAGGTGGTCCCTGTGCTGGGGACCAAGGTCTCCAGGACCAAGTGGCAGTGACCAGAAGTTGGGACAAGGGCAGCAGGGAACATATGAACAGCAAGCCTGCTCATGCAGGTTCCCAAGAGGCTGTGTGTCTTGAAGGAGAGAAGGTGGAGAAGTGTCCCTGAGAGCAAGGACATGCCAGGCCCCTGGAAGTGAGAGTTATAAGAGGAAAGGGTTCCTAGAGAAAGCAGCACACCTCCACCTGTCTACCAGTTTCCCCCAGTTTTCTAGACATCTTAAAGAAGTGCCAAAGTGGAATTGAGCTAAACGGACTTTTTTGGCCACGCGTGTTAATATCTGTTCATGCTTCAGGCTTCTTGAGACTAAGAAACTGTTAGGCAGTGTGAAGTGGGTGGACAGGGTGAAGATCGAGCCCTGCCCTGTCCTGTCCAGGATGGGTCTCTGGCAAGCTGCACCCCATCTTCCTGCCCTGTCCTAGGTGTGCACACACTCCCAGCCCTGGGCCAAGGCGGTCTCTGCTTTCTTTGTGACTGAAGGTGTTTGTTCATGCATGGTCGGTCCCCTTAGCATGGTGTGCTCAAGAACAAACAGGTGTGTCCTAGACACTAGACACCGTCCCAGGATGGGAATAAGAAACAAATAGACACAATTCCTTTCCAAATGTCCTCTGGCTGAAGGATGCTATATCCATTTTCTGTTGCTGCATAACAAGGTACCACAGGTTTAACAGCTATAAATTTGTTGTCCGGAAGTTTCCGTGGATCAGAAGTATGTACCTATTAGCTGGGTCTTCAGCCCAGAGCCCCTCAAGTCTGAAATCCAGTTGTTAGGGGCTGTCTTCAACTGGAGGCCCAACTAGGGAAAGATCTACTTCTGAACACCTCCTGGAGCTATTGTCCGAATTCAGTACTTTGTGAGGGCACCTGGGTGACTGTTGATTTAGGCTCATGGTCATGATCCCATTGTGGGGTAGAGCACTTTGTCCAGCTCTGCTCAGTGAGGAGTCTGCTTGCTTGAGAATCTCTCTCTGCCCCTCCCCTACCTCTCTAAAATAAATATATAAAATCTTAAAAAAAAAAAAAAAGAAAGAATTCAGTTCTTTGCAGCAAAGTTCCAGCTTGCTTGATAGCTCTTGGTAGGGGAAGTTTGTGGCAAATAGAAAAGGCTCTAAAGACCTAGGCTTTTGTCACATGGCCCTCTTTACAACATGTCAGATTACTTCTTCAAGACTAGCAAGAGGATCTGATTCTTCTCTCTTCTCCCTCTACCCTTTTCTGCCTTCCTCCCTCCTCCCCTCTCCTCTTTTCTTCTCTCTCCTATCTATGACTTCCTGCTTCTCTGACCACCAAACTCTTTTTTAAGGTGGTCACCTGATTAGCTTGGGCCCACCAGACTACTCTCCCTTTCAGGTCAATTGATAAGTCAACTAATTACCTCTACAAAACCCTTATATTGCCAGGAAAGGTAACCCAACCATGAGGGTGTCATCCCACCCACACTCAAGGGAAGGGGATTCCTCCCCCTCCCAGAAGTGGGTGTCTTGGGGTCACCTTAGAAGTCTGCTTACCACAGATGCAATGTTGTTATTCGCATTTTGACAATTCCCCTGTGCTTAAAGTTCCAGAATGGGAGTTTAAATCATGTAGAATATATTATGGTCAAAAGAATTTTCCCAACGTCCCCATGTGTCATTATTAGCCACTTCACTTGGATCAATAGTATATATGGGTTGAATCCCACTCTTGACGGTTTCAGATCAAAAACAGCATGTTTTTGAGTCCTCTGAGGAAACTGGGCCTTCTTACTGGGCTCTCTTGAAAGATATGGTCATTGAGTAGGGTGGGGTAAGTGCTAAGATACTGTGCTTTTAATCACACTACTGGGTATTTACCTCAAAGATACAAATGTAGTGATCTGAAGGGGCACGTGCACCCAAAAGTTTATAGCAGCAATGCTCACAATAGCCAAAAATGGAAAGGGCCTAGATGGCCATCAACAGATGAATGGATAAAGAAGATGTGGTATATATATATATATATACACACACATACATATATATGTGGTATATATATATATACATATATACATACATATATACATATACATATATACATATATATACATATATATATACACACACACAATGGAATACTATGCAGCCATCAAAAGAAACAAAATCTTGCCATTTGCAATGACGTGGATGGAACTAGAGGGTATTATGCTGAGCAAAATAAGTCAATCAGAGAAAGACAATTATCATATGATCTCTCTGATATGAGGAATTTGAGAGGCCAGGGCTGGGGGTCGAGGGTTGGGGGTAGGGAGGGAAAAAAATGAAACAAGATGAGACCAGGAAGGGAGACAAACCATAAGAGACCCTTAATCTCAGGAAACAAACTGAGGGTTGCTGGGGAGTAAGGGAGTAGGGATAGGGTGGTTGGATTATGGACATTGGGAAGGGTATGTGCTATGTGAGGGTATGTGAGTTCTATGAAATGTGTAAGCCTAATGATTCACAGACCTGTACCCCTAGGGGGAAAAAAAAAAGATACAGTAATAAAATTTTTTTTTAAGTTAAGGCCAGAATGGGGGGGGGGGGTTCCTGTTATTGTCCCAAGGAAATGCGGTAGACTGGGATCAGAGAAAATTGTCACAAGAGGATAAGTGCATTTAGAAAACAGACTATTTCTCAGCCTTGTCTGACCTGAATTGTGAATTGAAATAATTGTTGTGGCCACATCCTAATTCTGTGGATGAAGAAGAGCATCTGATGATGGGGGTGAGAATTGAGATCTTTCTCATTGGACCCTTAAATAAACCCTGTTTATCATTTAAAAAAAAGGATACTATGCTTTTAATAATAATAGCCATCATGTATTTGCATAGCATCTACTGTGTGCTAAGTACAGTATTAGTATTAATGACCTCCACATTTCCCATCAGCTGTTCATATTATTTCCACTTTACTGGTAAGGAAGGGGAGACTCAGAGAAGCACCTCCACTCACCTGTGGGCACCCAGCCTGTAAAATGGCAGAGCCATCAGGACCCGGCTCTTGGTGCCACCCACCCTGGCCTAACAGGACACCTCCTCAGTTCTTCTTAGAACCTTGCAAACTGTAACCTTTTCCCTCGGGCTATTTTCTGCTGAGTTTTCCATTCCACATAATAATTGCATGATTTCTTTCTTGCTATTTTCAATGACATGAATGGAGCTTGAGTCTATTATGCTATGTGAAATAAGTCAGAGAAAGAGAAATACCATATGATTTCACTCATATGTGGAATTTAAGAAACAAAACAGATGAACAGAGAGGAAGGGGGGAAAAAGTAGAAGGGAAGCAAACCATAAAAGACTCTTAATGAGAGAGAACAAACTGAGGGTTGAGAGAGGGAAGTGGGCACTTGTTGTGTGAAGCTCTGGGTGTTATATGAAATTAACAATACACTACATGTTAATTAACTAGAATTGAAAATTTTTTGAAAAGAAAAAAATAATAATTGCATGATTTCTTGATTTTCTTAAAAGTGCAAATCACCAATACCAGAGAAAATCTCCAAGGGACTGCTCTCTGAGAGGCCAAAGATGAAGTAAGCAGCAAAGTCACTTAGTCATAGAAGGACATATTGATGATGGCATTGAGCAGAAACATCGGACAAGGAGGCAAAATGAAGGAGTCTCCCAAGATTACCACAGTCCCCAATCCTTGCATCAAACACTCCCATTCTGACATGTGGTAACTCATTCTAGAGTCTCATAGTATGTAGGGATCAATGAAGCTCATGTGATATATCTAGTGAGCAGATCTCATACAATCAAAAAATACCTATTGTCACTATTGTATAGTCACTGTTCTCATTTTTATTTGCGTGTGAGGAAAAAGAAAGCACCAAAAGGGATTCCATTTGGTCATCCAGATATTAGAAGTAAAAAGAAAGTAAGGGAGGTGTCAAAGGAATGGTTAGAAAATAGAACTTTTATGATTTAAAAAGTGATAAAATAAAATAGATGGTGGCTAGATCTATAAAACACCCATCTATCAATAACTCTGTGTAGAAATAGGAAAAATGTGATGTTGAAGTACATTTTAGTGACAGTGTGTATTAGTGGTTTTATGACTCAGTCTTATTTTTATAAACATTATAGTCTTATGTTTATTGAAGTTGCCTCTTCAATATTTCAGAAGCACTCTTGCATTTCATGGGGAAAATAATGTGGAATGGAAATATTTGCAAATTGGGATTCTCCAAGGGTCTTTCATCCGGGAAGCACCAGCTCTCAGGAATCTCACCCCTTGGACCTTTTTATTTTGCCTTCAAAATATCTTCTCCACTGCCAGTGGCTGTCTCTCTCTTGTGATAGTCTCCAGAGCTAGGCTCAACACCCATTCTTTTTTTTTTTTTTTAAGATTTATTTATTTACTTACTTGACAGACAGAGATCACAAGTAGACAGAGAGGCAGGCAGAGAGATAGGGGAAGCAGGCTCCACACTGATGCAGGGCTCGATCCCAAAACCCTGAGATCATGACCTGAGCTGAAGACAGAGGTTTAACCCACTGAGCCACCCAGGCACCCCACCCCTTCATTTTTTTGAACTCCTTATTGAAACAGAGCACACATACAGAAAAGTGTGAAAACATTTAAGTTGCAGAACCAGACACATTCTACAAAGGATTCCTGTCAAGAAATTCAGATAAAGAAAATAGATTTCTAACAGCATAGATTTATTTGGCCTCTATGTGAACTGTATATAAGCGGAATCATGAAAAGGTTGAGTTCTGGATTCTTTCACTTACTATTAAGCCTGTGAGATTCATTCATATTATTAAGTGTAATTATAGTTGATTCTATCACTATTTGGTTTTGCAGTGGATGCATATACTACGAATTATTTATCCATTATATTGTTAATGGACTTTTGGTTTCTTAGACCAGGCTGCCATAACGAAATACCAGAAACTAGGTGGCTTTAAAAAACAGAAATCAGGGGCGCCTGCGTGGCTCAGTGGGTTAAGCCTCTGCCTTCAGCTCAGGTCATGCTCTCAGGGTCCTGGGATTGAGCCCCACATTGGGCTCTCTGCTCAGCAGGGGGCAGGCCCCCTCCCCCTCTGCTTGCCTCTCTGCCTAGTTGTGATCTCTCTCTCTCTCTCCCCACCACCATGTCAAATAAATAAATAATTTAAAAAATAAAAAACAAATTTATTTTCTCAAAATTCTAGAGGTCTCAGATCAAGCTGCCAGCCAATTTAGTTTTCAGGAGGGACTCTCTGGCTTGTGAACAGCTACCATCTAGCTGTGTCCTGATGTGATTTTTCCTCAATACATACATGCAGAGACAGAGAGAACAGCTCTCTGGTGTCTCTTATAAATATGTTAATCCTTTCAGAACAGGGCCACAAACATATGACTTCATTTAACCTTCATTACTTTCTCAGAAGCCCTATCTCCAAATACTACTAAGGATTAGGGTTTCAACATATGAATTTGGCGGGAGATGCAAACAGTGGTTGTCTTCAGTATCTAATTATAAACAGTAGTGCTATGAAATTCTTACACTTTTTTTTTTATGTATATATTTCTTCAGATATGTACCTAGGAGTAGTATTGTTGGATCATGGGATTTTACACATGTTTGGCTTTAAAACAGTTTTCAGTGGATATACCAATTTACTCTTCTGTCTGGAGTTCTGGTTGCTCCACATTATTTGTCTTCTCCTTTAGTCATTGATGTTAATGCTCATTAGGTTTGAATGTCTACAGGATCTGTGATGATTCCTCCTTTTTCATTTCAAATGTTGAAACTCAACTTCCTTTTATTTTCATTAATGTTGATAGAAATTTCCAGATTGTACTAATCTATTGAAAGACTCTTTTTGGCCTCTTTTGGCTTTTTTACTGCACATTTATTTCCTGTTTCATCTCTGTTATTTATTTTTTTCTTTCATCTTCTTCCTTTGGGTTATGCTACCCTTTCTTCTGGCTTCATGAGATGGAAGCTTATGCCAATACATTTTCTTTGGCAGTGTGCTATATAATTTAATACATCTCTAAAGCCATAGTGTTTCTCTATGCAGTGTTTTAGCTGGATATTACAATTTTTCATAGGTTGTTCTTTATCATTCAATTTAAAACATTTTCTCATTTCTCTTGCAGTTTTTTTTCTTTGATTCATATATTATTTAGAAGTATATTGCTTAAATAAGGGGTTGTTTTAGTGGGTTTTTTTTTTTCCAACCTTACTTCTTCTATAGTCAAAGAGAATTATTTCAGACATTGTGAATCATTTCAGACATTTAGATTTTGTTGAAACTTGCTTTATGAACCAGCATATGATGAAGTTTAGAAAATAATCTCTATATACTTGAAAAAATTCAAATTCTGCCCTTCTCAGATATAGTGTTTTATATGTGTTAATTTTTTTTTAAAGATTTTATTTATTTATTTGACAGAGAGAAATTACAAGTAGATGGAGAGGCAGGCAGAGAGAGAGGGAAGCAGGCTCCCTGCTGAGCAGAGAGCCCGATGCGGGGCTCGATCCCAGGACCCTGAGATCATGACCTGAGCCGAAGGCAGCGGCTTAACCCACTGAGCCACCCAGGCGCCCCAATATATGTGTTAATTTTTTAAAGATTTTTAATTATTTATTTACTTGAGACAGAGAGAGAGACAAAGTAAGAGAGTAGGAGCAGCAGGGAAGAACAAAGGGAGAGGGATAAGCAGACTCCATGCTAAGCATTGAGCTTGGGGACCCTGAGATCATGACCTGAGCTGAAACCAAGAATTAGATGCTTAACCAACTGAGCAGCCCAGGAACCCCTTATATGTGTTAATTATATCAATTTTGTTTATTTTTGTTGTTCAGATTTTCTCTATCTTTAACTGAGCTTTTGTCCATTTGTTCTACCAGCTACTAAAAGAGGTGTCTTAAAGATTCCCCTGTGATCATGGGTTTCTCTATGTCTCCTTCAATTTTATCAACTTTTGTTTTATATACATTGAAACTGTTATTAGGTACATACAGATTTAGACTTGTTATTCCATGCTAGTATGATAGGGTTTTATTTGTTTTAATGTGCAGATCAGATAGCAAAGAATTCTCTACTTTGGTTGGTCTGAAAATGCTATTATTTCCCATTCGTTATCTGAGGGATATTTCTAGGCTTCGCCGATCATGTAAGGTCTCTATCACATATTTATTCTCTCCCGCCTCATCTACCCACACATACTCTTCCCTCCTTCCCTCTCTCCCTCTGTCTCTCTCACACACACACACACACACACACACACACACATGATTTTAAATACATAAAAGTCATTCTTCGTTTTTAGGCCATGCAAAAATAAACCGCTAGCCAGACTTGACCTACAGGCCAAAATTTACTGACTCCTGCTCTGTGTTACTGTCTACTACTTTGGGTTTATTTACTGTTTCTTTCCTAACTTCTTGAAATGAATGCTTAAGTCATTAATTCTTAATCTTTCTTCTTTTTTCTCTTATAAGCATTTACAGTTATTAATTTTTTTCAGATTACTATTTTAGCCACATTCCATGAGTTTTGAAATGTAGCAATTATTGTTACAGTACGGTTCAAAAACATTCTGATTTTGATTTTGATTTATTCTTTGACCCATAGCTTACTGGAGGTGTTTTTTTAGTTCTAAATATATGGGGAGTACATTAAATATTTCTAGTTACTTTTGTATTACTGATTTCTACCTTAATTTCTTTGTAGTCAGAAACCATGATCTATATGACTTGAAATTTGTTGAAACTTTGTTGAGACTTTTTGCTTTATGGACCACAATATGATCTTTTTGTCTTTTTAATGTTCCATGTCTGCTTGAAAATAACATAGTCTTGTATTGTGGGCTGCACTGTTTTATATACATACATTTGGTCACTTGTTATGTTTTTCAAGTCTATATATTTACTTTTTACTGGATCTCTTAATTACTGAGAGATGCATGAGAATTTCCCATTGTGATTATGCATTTATTCATATCTCTTCTTATTGTTATGGATTTTTAAATCAAGTAAAGTTTGTGTTATTAGATATAGCAACTAAAGTTATGCCTTCTTCATGAACAGAGGTGCTAAACATTATAAGGGAGTTTTTTTATTATTTTTAATTTTTAAAAAATATTTTATAAACATATAATGTGTTTTTATCCCCAGCGGTACAGGTCTGTGAATCACCAGGTTTACGCACTTCACAGCACTCACCATAGCACATACCCTCCCCAATGTCCATAACCCTAGCCCCCTCTCCCAAACCCCTTCCCCCAGCAACCCTCAGTTTGTTTTGTGAGACTAAGAGTCACTTATGGTTTGTCTCCCTTCAAATCCCATCTTGTTTCATTCATTCTTCTCCTACCCCTTTAACCCCCCATGTTGCATCTGAAGGGAGCTTATTTAAATCTACTAATGTTTTCTTACCTTTTAGTTTGTTTTATGTGTTACCCTAACTTTCTTTAGGTTAAAATTGACCTGATGCACTATTTGCTGTACTTTTACTTTTAGTACTTTTTTATTCCCATGTTTTAGATATATCTTTTATAAATAGCATGTAGTCGATTCTTAAAATCACTTTAACAACTTTTGTCTTTAACCTGTGCATTTATTTTTAATGTAACCACTCTTTGTCCCTGTTCTATGTGGGTTTTTTCCTCTCCTTATAAGCCCTCTTTTTGTTGCATGGAATATTTTTTAATCACTTCATTCTTTTCCTTTTTTTAATTATTGAGAGGTTACCCTAATTCATATAACATACATATGAATCACACCTCACATTCATCAGCATCTTTTTTTTTTTGAAATCTTAAAAACCATTTGCAATAATATTCAAAAAAACAAATGCCAGGTATAAATCTAACCACAGATGAATAGGATCTAAATCTAGAAAACTAGATAGTACCAAAGATTCATCAGCATCTTAACCTATACCCAGAAAAAAAAGGGATCTTAGACTAGTTTAATGTTATTCATAGCCCCCTTTCCCTGACTTATGTTACTGTCATTTATTTTAATTCTATACTTTTAATCTCATCAGACATTATTTTATACAGTGTTAATTTAGACTTACCCATATATTTATGATCTTTGTTTCTCTTCATTTCTTCTTGTGTATTAGCTCTTCTTTCTGTTTGAAGTTCATCCTTTAGAATTTCCTTGGGTGACTGTCTGCTGGTTTTACTTTCTCCACTTTTATGAGTCTTAAAATGTTTTTGTTTTGCCCCCATTTTTGAACAACATTTTTGCTGCACAGAAGTTGCCAGTTATTTTCATGCAGCACATTGAAGGTGTTATTGCATTGGCTTGTTTTCCATTGTTTCTTTTGAAACATCAGCTGTCAGTCTGCTACTCTTTTGAAGATAACTTATATTCTACTCTAAGATATTTTTGCTGTTTTATATTCTGCAGTTTCACTAGGTTGTGTCAAGGAATGAACTGATTTCATTTTTCTTGCTTGGGAAGTCTTAAACTTATTAAATCTGTGAATTTATTTCTGTATATTTCTTCTGAAAAATTCCTCAGTCAGGATCTCTTCAGTATTGCCTCTGATTTCAGTTTGACAGTGTCAGAGCTTTTCAATCTATTCATGTATCCTAGCCTATCTTTCACATTCTTTCTTTTCTCCCCTCTTAGTTGCATTCTAGATAATTTATTCTGATTTCTCTTCCCATATATATTTTTTCCTCAACATTGTCTAATTTGATATAAAACTGGTTGTGGTTTTTTATTTCTCTTATCACCTTTCATTTTTAAGTCCTATTTTTGTTTTCCAAATCTGTCTCTTATTCTTTGGAAATGTTTGTCTCATTCTTTTATGTCTTTTCAACATCTTAAGCATATTTGTAATCTCTAGCTGACCGTTTTTAGCTGCAAGGCCATAGGTACCTATGATTTTGTGTCAATAAGCCTTACTCATGATGGGTGATTTCTGGTTGGACTTGTAATTTGGGGATGTGAGCAGAATATTATCTGGGAATCTTGTGGTCTGAGTTGAGGGTGTTCTCAACTATTTTGAGTATGATATATTTGTTTGTTTCTTCGTTTATGCCAGACTCCCAAAGGAAATTACCATCCTATAACCAACCTTTATGTTAATCTCTTTGCTTAGGCATTACAAGTCACAAATCAGTTTTAGCTCAAATCTGAGCTAAATCAATAATTACAACATGGCTGGAAGAAGTTGGTTTTATTTTGTTTTGTTTTGTTTTTTATTTCTCTGCTAAGCCCAGTCTAGAAGAGACACATTTCCCTCCCAGCTTCATTTGCCAGGGATAACATTATTTCTAATCCTTGCACTTAGGAGGTAGTTTCTGAGGGTCCTAACTTCATGTGGGGTGAGGGTTCCCTGGTTCCAATTCCCCACATCACAAGATTCTCAAAGCCTTTTTTCAGATTCTTTTGAAGTGATAAAACAGGCAAAATGTCTCCACCTACAGGAGACACAGGGTTAGTGCATATTTCTAATTTCCTTACAAATTTATTTTTGGTCACTGGGGATTTACCACACTTTATTTCAGAGTTATATATATACATTTCAAAGGAATGTTGAGAAGGAGGATTACTTTCCCTGATTCCTTTTTCTCTTTAAATCTGTCTCTCCCCCTTGTCTCAGAGAGAGGGGCTGCTTTTCCAGTGACTGAGGACAAAGCCTTCAGCTCCCACTGTCCTTGCCATTCTACACACATGCAGATAAGATCTTATTTCTAATTGGATTTTCTAAGTATGGCAAAGAAATTTGGAATAATTAAATAGAGAATAACAAACAAAAATAAAAATAATCAGGAAGTTGTAGGGATATAAGAAAGAGTTCAGTGTTCCTGAAGAATCATTTTATTCCATCTTTTGGACTTGATACCTGTAAGGCCAGCTTGGTTCCTCCTCTTTTCTTATATTCCTAATGTGATTCCTTTTTCTTTAGACTTACTCAATTTTTTTTTTCATTAAAAAGCCTCTTTCTCCTAATACTACAAGCTAAAGAGTGAATGTTTGTAGATACCGACTTGATTCAAAGGTATAATTTGCATTTCTGAGGACTTCTAAGTGAGGCTTCTCAAACCATCTGTACTGAAAGACCACTTTTTAAAATACTCAGTTCACTCTGAACCAATACTCCTGATGTGGTTTGAGGTGGGGTTCAGAAGCCAATGTCCAAGAAAGAATTCTTGAGATGTTTTTGGTGCAAAAAAGGGTGTTTTTATTATAGGAGGGAGACAGTATGGGTGGGCAGAACGAGCCACCCTGGGGTTGTGAGAAGTAACTGATTATATAAGATTTTGGATCCTCTAGAGGGGAGGGTGATGTTAGGACTCCAGGAAATTTGAGTCTATAGGAGATTCTGGAGATTGTTTTTTTCTTGTAAATCATAAAGACAGTTGCAAACTGCTGACACTCAGATCCGGGAGGACTGTGATCTCTGTCGGTTGACCGTTTGTTTTTCCCTTTCCTTTGTTCTTGGGCAGTCTGGAGTGCCTGAGGAATGTCACAGATCTCCCACCTGGGCTGGGGGAGGGGGTGGGGGGCTTCGCCTTCAGCCTGCCTTTTGCTGCTCGCTTCTATAAATTCAATAAAAGTATTGCAGAAAAGCCCATTACTGTATAAGTTCCTCTCTTCCTGTACTCACCTCATTGTGCCCCATTTGACCTCACTGAGCAGCACTGGGCAGTCTGAGTGGAAAGAGCCCTCTCCTTAGACCTCTCCTCCAGGAGTGCAAAAGCAGCTATGCTTACCCCCAAAAGGGCCTCAGTATGCAAAGGTACTTTTCAATCCAAAGGGTGTGGTTCATTTTTTCACTTATTAGTTTATGCATAAATACCTTCCTTGCTTTAACCCAGGGTTTTGGACCTGTTTTGACAAAAACACATATACGGTACTTTCTTTATGCCAAGCCCTGTTTTAAGTGTTTCCCAAATAGAGAATTACATATTGCTCATAAAAATTCTACTAGATCAATACTATTATTATCCACAATTTTCAAGAGGGGACTGAGACATTAGAGTGGCAAAGTAACTTGTCCAAGGTCCTACTGCTAAGAAGTAGTGGAACTAAGATTTGAGCTCAGAAAATCTAGTTCCAAGGTCCCTCTGCTTAAACACTCTGCTGGCTACCTCTCTGAGCCTCAACTGTCTCCTTCTCTGGCCTCAGATCTGCAAAAGTAGGTTTTCCAAAGCCTGCTTTATGGGTGAATAATTCATTTTGTCCCCATTGTCAATGTGAAACAATCGGTCATTATTGCACATAGCTCTAAACCGAAAAGGATGAGTAGGTCTTCTGTTTCTAACGATTGATTAGCATGTCTGCCCTGAAAAGGATGGTGATTTATTAATGCTGTCTGCATGGATGCAAAAGGGAATCGACCTGAGACACATCAGAGAAATCGCCTGTAAGCTTCTGGGCTCGGTGCCTCTGAAAATTTTGAAAATTGTAACCAAACTGTAAAAATTCCAACTCGTCTATTGAGGAATAATCTGGTGGAACTAGTAACTGCACCACTTAGATTCCCCCAAAGTGTGTTTAACTGAATTCAACTCAATTTTTTTAAAAACTAAATCAAGACAAATGAGTTAATTTACATAGATACTGTCTTTGGCACCAGAATAGAGCATCCCCATTTACAAAGGTAAAACTGAAACAAATCCACAGGGCATTCGTTTTATTTTGAAAATTTTTAAACCTACAGGAAAATATTTCTTGCAACAAGAGTCAGCAGTTTTCAGAGTTAGGTCGCATTTACTTTATCTCTTATTTTATATAAACATAACCTTTTTCTGAACCATTTGAACGTGTATTGCAAGTGTGTATCTGAAAATTATCCTATGAAACCAAAACATTGCCACTTCTAACAAAAATAACATTTACTTAATATGCTAACTAATATAGGGTCCATATTCACGTTTTCCCAATTAGCCCGCAATTTTTTTCATCTCAGAACCCAAAGTTTCTGCATTTCGTTTGGTTATATCGCATTTTTTCATTCCCCCTATCTTTTCTTTCGCTTTTCAAGGGTCCCAGCCTATTATCTCATATCCAATTCTTAAATGACCCAATGGGATTCATTCACCACTACCTCTCCCTAGGGGCCATATGACTCTGGCTTATTCCCCCAGTTCCTGGAAGAGTGGCTGGAACAAGGGGAGGTCCGAGCAGTGAACTGTCTGGTCTGGGTGCTCTGTGGGGAAAGAAAGGGGACGAGCCTGTTCTGCCGGAACACTGGCACTGCCTATGAGTGATGCTGGGTCGGGGAAGATGGAAGCACGGTGGGGGGGGGGGGGGACGAAGCGAGAGGGAGGAAGGAATATGAAAAAGAAGGAAACAAAATGGTTTTGATGTGGAAACCAGGAGCAGAGGAAGAAGCCTCATGCAGGACACACATTTTTCAACCTTGAATGTACCTGTTTTTATGCTCTATAACACAGAGGTCACCAAATTCCTGTTGTGGTGCTACTAGTGAGGGAAGAATGAGAATGAACACTGGGGAAACGACCTTAACTCGATCTTTAGATTTTTCCTCTTAAAACATCAAAAGGAACAAGCTGAAGCAGATATGACAGGGTTTGCAGGGGTCTGGTTCTGTGTGGTGGGTGTACTGCCCTCAGCCCTTTTCAAAATTTTCACAGTAAAAGTAGAATGAGAGAAACAAGTGAGAGCAGAAAAGGGAGAATGAACAACCCTTGTTTCTCTAAGGCAGCCCAGTAGAAAGACTGGGTCTATGACTTCAGCTCCACTACTTTGGGAAGACTATATTTTTTGAAATCATACCAGCTCACAGAAGTTAAAACCAGCTTGCCAACAAACTCAACCAAATCCAACTTAATTAGAACAGCTTTGCTCAGGATGGGATTTTGGCCTCCGTTGCCCTCCCTGAGCAATGGCGCCTTTAAGATTCAGTGCACCATGGCTTGTTCCTTGACTCTCTGAGCCTGTTTCCTTGACTGTAAATCGGGACTGTGCACCCCCCTCCCCTGCACAGGACTGAGGGATTCTTGGTCAGCCCTGCAGCGAGCAGGAGACACTAACCCAGCCAGCAGGACCATTGACTGTGAAGTCGATGTGAAGAACAGGAAGTCTGGGGACAGGGACGCTTATGGCAGGATTGAAAGCTCCCTGTGTCTTCAAGGACCAGGTACACACAGCAGATCAGTGCTGCCTCCCTTCAGGGTGCCATATGGCTAGAGATGCATCTGGGGACACGTCCCCACATATCATCTAAGGAAACAAGGGAGAGACCCTGTCTATGTCCCTTCTGAAGGATGAACAACACTTTCCCAGTAGCTGCCCCGTGGGCCAAGGGGCTGTATGTGATCACACCAACACTGGTCCCTGGCAAAAAGCATGGAATGCAGGGAAGGAATCTTGTCACAGCAGGGTTCTGGGAGCAAGGATGGGAGGGGAAAGCTATTAGATGGGCAAACCACAGGGTCTGTGTATTAATGCAGATCACCTCCTCATTAGCATATTCCCACGATCCTTCCCCTGTTTCTCCATTAATATGGTACCCCCTGGCTCTTGGGAGGGGCCACTACCAGCTTGAAACACTTCAGAGAATGAATGGGGCCATCCCACTTTAACATTAAATGAGCTGGGCTTTCAGGGGTTAAAGCCCATTATGCTGTGTAACCAAAAATTGTAATTTTTCTTCTACTTTGTGGCAACCCAGTTTTAATATCTCCCAGACTGGATGTTTTTTAAAAGGTCTTGGAAAAAGTCAGGTGAGACGGGTTGCTATTTCACAACCTAGGAAAAAAAAAAAAGAAGATACCCAGTGATGGCATGTTATTTCCAGTTACGTCTCTGACCAGTGATCCAGTGGCACAATCAATTAAGGCCCTTAATTGCCTTTCTCATTTAGCTTTAAAAAGGTGACTCAAAAGTGGTCAGAATACCCCAATTTGTTAGCATAAGCATTAACATCATCAATAATAGAGGCTTGTCCATTTAATTTTGCAGTGTTAATTTCAATACATGTTTTCATTTAGAATTAAGGGTACAATTATTTTGTATTAATAAGATCACTTATCATTAAAATGCAGTTACTAAATCTTCGCCAAAAGCACTGTAGAGCAGATCAGTATCCCATTCAAACACATTACTGTCACAGTTTATTATTTTAAGTTTTGCTATTGAGGTAATCCCTTAGGCAGTAATTCTCTAAATCTGAACTAAATGTACCTTTGAGGGCCTTAACTTCCCGCATTATTGTAGTTCTTGTCCTTCATATTTCGTTACTGATTACTGAAAGCAGTAACACCCTTTGTTAAAATTAATTCTTAATAACAACAGGTGGTTTGTTGGAATGTAAATAATGCAACACCCCTCTGACTATTCGAATCCTATTAGTATAATTCTCTCTCTTAAAAAATTATTTTTCAATTAAATGTTTTCACAACTTCTTGGAAATATCAATTATAAACATTCTTATTTGACTGAAATTCCACAAAGAGTTAAAGGCCCCAAGAGGTGGCTATTCTACTCTATTCCCCCAAAGTAAAAAATCTATGCCACAGAGACCATGCAGTGGCATGATATATTCAAAGCGTTGAAAGGAAAATACCTACAACCAAGAATACTCTACCCAGCAAGATTATCATTCAGATAAACTTTGTATTTTATGAGGCTTTGGAAAAACTCTATTTTGTGTCAAGGACTGTGAGATATCCAGAATTTTACTCTGCTTCAAAGCTAATAAACTTGTCTTCTGTGGCTTCCTGGATGCTGGCAGAAAACTTGGGACTTCTGGGTCACAAGAGAAGGATGCTGCCACATTTGAAACATGTCCAGCATTTGGGAGATCTCACAGGAGCATTTTCCTTCTTGTAGAAGCCTACAGGGTGATCCTGATACATGATCAATGTACCACCTTCCTGATATGTTCTGAGGTCTGGGATGTTCCTTCCCCACATGCTGGAGTTCTCGCTTCCCCTTATCCCTTACAAAATTGTCAAAGGCTATCACAGTGCCTGTAACTTCCCCTTTGTTTGCAAGCACTTCCTAATCACAACTTGACCTCTCATCCACAAAGGACAGCTGTAAGAGGGACAAAAGCATTTTTATAAAACTGAATCATAATTAAGTCTGAATCCCCTAGGTTCCCTTTTGTTTAAACTGTCACCCACAGGGTGTGCCAAACAGGCCAGCCTGGGGATGCCATTACAGACAAGAAAGAAGCAACATGGCCAGAAATGGCCAGGGAGGAATTGAATTTTCAAAAAAGTTCTATGTAACCTCGGTCCTGTTCATCTTGCTTATTCCCTGGGAAGCAATTGAGAGGGCATGGTCCCTTTTGGGGACAGCCATATTCAATGAGCAAGTTTTCTGAAGGTACTGTTATGGACTGAATATTAACGTCTCCCCAAATCCATATGTGGGAACTCTGATCCCTAGGGTGATGGTAATTGGTGGTAGGGCCTTTGAAAAGTAATTAAATTTAGATAAAGTCGTGAGAATGGGGCCCCCATGATGGAATTACTGTCCTTATAAGAGGAGGAAGAGAGCAGAGCTCACTGCCCACCATTTGAGGACACAACAAGAAGGAAGCCACCTGCAAACCTCGAAGAGGGTTCCTACCAGGAACCAAATCAGCCAGCATGTGAATCTAGGACTTCCAGGCTCCACAATTATGGGAAATAAATGTCTGATGTTTAAGTTACCCAGTTTGTGGTATTTTGTTATAGCAGTCCAAGCTGACTACTTTTCTTGGTTATCTCATTGATTTCTAGCTTATTTTTAGTATGGCCAGAACACATAGTGTGAATGATTTCAAATCCTTGAAATTTGTTGACACATTTTAATGGCCCATTGTATGGTCAATTTTGGAAAATATTTCATGTGACTTGGAAAGAATATGTACTTATTTTGCAGTGGGTGAGGTTTACCTATAGGTCAAGTTCACATAATTCAAGTTATTGAATTATGTTCATCTAATCTCTACCGAAGTTTTTGTTTGTTGATTCTATTATTTATCAAGAGAGTTTAGTTGAAAATCTCTGGTTTTGATTTGGTGTTTGTCTACTTCTCTTTGGAGTCTATCAATACTTGCTTTGTATGCTTTTTAGGCTAAGTCTTAAGTATACATACCGTAAGTATCGGTACATTTTCCATTTGACTTTACTGTGCTATCATTATGAATATTCCTCTTTATCTTGTTCACCTTCATCTGACATCATTAGAACTTTACCAACTTTATTTTTGCTGAGTTTTTGAGTGGTATATCTTTCTCTACCTAGTTACTGTTAAATTTCTGTGTCATTATATTTATGATGTCTGCTGTCAGCAGCATATACTGGTTTATTTTTAAGCAAGGCTAACAATCCGTCTTTTAATTAGTATTTAGTTCATTTACATTTAATATAAATACTGGTATATTTTGGATTAAATCTGTTCTCCTGCTGCTTGTTTTTTGTGTGTTATTGTGTCTTTTTTTCCTCTTTTATTCATTTGAATTATTTAAGAATGTTTATTACTCTGGTTTCTTCTCTACTAGCTTGTCAGTTGTACATTCTTTAATTATCCCTTTAGTGGTTACTGTACAGTTTCTAAAATGTACCTTCCAGCTATTAGAATTTACCATAAGTTAGCACTTGTACCACTGCCTGGTCAATGTAAGGATGTTGGGATTTATGTCATTTAGTATATATCCCCGTGTCTTGTGTTATTGCTGTCCTGTGTTTTAATTCTAGGTATACTTGAATCCTCAAAAAGTCATATTTATTATTGCTTTAAGCAGCCAATAGTTATTTATATTTGCCAACATACTTGCCCTTGCCAGCCCCTTTATTCCTTCTGTGTGCCCTAAAGTATCCTTTACTGAATCCTTTTAGGATTCTTTACTGCAGGTCTGACGGATTCACCACCCTTTCTGTTCATGGGAGGTCTGGAATTCTACATTGGTAGTAACTACCAGATAAGGGTGAAAGCAGGGTTCTCCAGTCTGCCTCTGTTGACACCTGTGGAGGAATGGGCTTCTTGGTACTGCTAGGAAGGAGCGTGGGACCTTATTATTACCAGATGGGTGAGAAAGGCCAGGCTCCCCATCTGTTCTCAGTTGGTAGGGGCTGAAGTCCGTGTTACCACCCAGCAAAAAGTGCTGGCTATGTGCTCAGCATTTTCTGACACCATCTGGCATTGGGGGAGCAGGTGGTGAGTGACTCATTACTGCCTGGTAATGGTTGGAAGTTTTGGCTCCCTACTTGGCCTCTGCCAGCCAGGATGCTAACAGGCTACAATTTCTTCTGTGTCATTTTGCTAAAATAGAGCACTATTGTCTATCTTCCTAAGCTGCCGCTTTCCTGATATCTTGTCTAGAGAGAGCATGATTCCTTTGTCTACCCTCATTGGCATCTGCAGGTTGCCAACTTCTACAGTACCTGGTCTAGGATTTGGGGACAAAAAAGAAATTTCAGGGAACCTACCACCATGTTGTTTCTCAGATCCCAGGTTTCCTGGTCCATCTGCCTATTCTCACCACTTTTCAGTCTTCTTGTGTTATTTTATACATTATGTCCAGTATATTTAGTTGTACTTAGTAGAAAAAATGGGGGTAAGTATGTCTACTCCATCTTCCTGGAAGCAGAAGTCTCAAGATGTGTTAATGAGATTTAATAGGAATATACCTAAGTAGCTATAATGATTTTGATGTGTTAAATTAAACATAAACTATACTTTTGGAGGTATGTATGCTTCAAAAAAGGATGGTGCAAAAGAAAAAAACTACTTTCGGAAGAGGAAACTGTTCAAGGAGACTGCACAAAGAGAAAATTTACTTTTTGTATAAGATGTCCCCAGATTCAAGGAGAAAAGGCTTCATCCTTGGGTTTCTCAATCCTCTTGCTAATTAATGGGAGGGTTTGCTCATTTCTTATCTTAGAAGGGGAAAAATATCTGTATTTTATTTAAAAGTAGCCATAATGATCTACCTTCCCACTGAAGTTCTCTAGAACCTCTCAAAAATCATCTGCTGATGTTTATGCTTACTTAGCAAACACTTACAATGGTCTCTTCTGGAAATCTCTTCTAAAGTGAGTTTCTGTTCCAGGTCGCCTGAACTGGTGGTCCACTGTGTGCACGAGCTGTAAACGGCTTCTTCCTTTGGCCACTACAGGGGATGGGAACTGCCTTTTACACGCCGCCTCTCTGGGTAAGCTCCACTACAGAGACCGAGGGCAGCCGTGCTGCAGGCCTGTTCTGCTCATTGTTAAAGGACAGGCATCTGCTAAGTAGAGCCATGAACATTGCTCATCTGGAAGATTCCCCAGGGGTGGTAGCCAACAATCTAGCCCTTCTTGCCAAGCAGCTGACAGGCTTGGTGGGGACACAGAGCACACATGAGAAAAGACCTGATAGGGGGTCTAAGGGGCCTAATCATGAGCCGCAGGAATGAGAATTAGAGATTGTGATGTAGAGGACTTCCTGGAGGAGGTGGGATTTTATTGAGAGATCTGAAGGACTTGAAAGATTTTTAGAGAGGACATTCCAGGTAGGGAGACTTCATGGAAAAGCTTCCAAACATCTTGTTAAGGATGTTTGGAAGCAGGGCTGAGCTTAGTTGGCCTTGAGCAGGAAGTTTGGGGAGCAGCACTTTAGGTTGGATGGTTTGGGGCCACTGCATCGATAGCAGTCCATGCACTTGGACTGACAGAAAGGCATGGTTTGGGTAAATCATAGGGGAATCACTTGGGTACTGACAAAAAGATGTAGGTTGGATTGAATTTTAGGAGGAAGAATGCTGGATTCCACACTGTGAGCATAGTGAGATCATAATTTCACTGGAAGGATAGGCAAAAGATAGTAAGCCAAAACATTAAAAGTGGCCATTGCTGGGTGGTGGGATTGTTGATTTTTATTGTTGGTACAGGGGAATCTGACAAAAAGACATAGGTTGGGTAAATCTCTTGGGTAAATCACAGGTGAATCAGCATAGTCAGAATATACAACCAAGAAGTCAGCAACCTTCTGAGAAGATGTGAGCTTTTGCAGAAAGCCATACCAGCAGGTGTACAATCATTGGTAGCACTATTTGAATAACTGAGGGGGTCATGGTAGACTTCCCAGAAGCTTAATTACTCCTTCTAGGTCCATCCTTCTATACACAGAGGCAAACCGGTTTTGACAGGTCGGATTGGACCCCCAGCTGTCCTCGTGAGTCCTACAGTAAAGGGTCTCTCTCCACCAATGAGACCCTAAAATGAGAATATTCTTAGTTGAGTTTGACCGAGGATATTCTTGTTGGTCAAACTTACCTCCCCAGGTAAACATGGTCGATGCTCTTACCCAGAGCAAGGACCCAACCCCAAACCTCTCTTCAACCCTGTAGTGAGGCCTCTTCAACAAGAGGAGGATAGAGGTGAGACTAACCCCCACAGAGGGAAATGCACGGGGTTTGGGAAGGGACCTGAGAGCCTCGGCGGAGAACGGAGCCCCAGAGCAAGGGCAGCATTCCACATTCCACAGGTTTGGCTGCGGGTGGGGGGAACACAAGGGCTCCCACCTACCCGCTTCCTTTCCATTTCACAAGGAACATGTTTCTGTTTGTTGATATTGTAAAAGTATTTCACATTCATCATGGTAAGAAAATAAAAATCAACAACCCCACCACCCGGCAATGATCACTTTTAATGTGTTGGCATATTATCTTTTGTCAGTTCTTCCAGTGAAATTATGATCTCATTATGGTCACTGTGTGGAATCCAGCATTTTCCCCTTAAAGTTCTATTGTGAATTTTTCATGCTATTATGCTTCAAAAATAGGTTTTTGGTATTTGTGTCATATTTTATCATAACGTATCAACTATTCCCCTATTGTGGAATGTTTTCATCTTGTGTGTAAAATCTGGAAAGGACATAAGAACATCAGAGAAGAAGTCTCTCATCTGTGCCACACAACAACTTCTGTACAAAGGGAAATGCCTCTGTCCCTCAGGAACTGCATTGTTCACTGCTCCAGGTGGGCAAAGCCACAGATAGGGTCTCGTGCCACCGTGATCTGGTCTGAGGGCAGGCATTTTCCCAGTGAGCACAGTGGGGCTCCAGTCTGCCTAAGAAGAGAAAGTGTCCTGTGGACCAGCCTTGCTCCAGCAAGGCCCTAGCAGAGTCTGGAGCTCATCACCAATTGGTTCTTTTCTCCTGGTACTTTGTTTTCCTTTCATGGGATTTAGCTGTTTGACCTGACTGATCAAAGGAGCCATGCAACACTGACCAGCAATGCTTATTGAACCTGCTGACCAGGTCTGACATTGACCTAGGGTTGTGGGACACACACAGAAATGACAGAAATCATTTCTGAGCCACGCTTGTAAGCAAACATTTATGGGGCAGGAGACCCTCCCTGCAAAAGAGATCCAAACAAGGAGCCATGGGAATGGAGGCTGGACTTGCCGTGCCTGGGAGAGTCCCGAGAGGCCCCTGCAGGTGGGGCTGAGGGATGAGTAGGATCAGCTCGGCCTGTTTATAAAAGAAGCAGGAATGGCTACTTCTCTTCTCTATGTTGTAAAAAAGGGACAAAAGCCTCAGTTGATGGAAAACCCATAGCAGCCTCTGGTTGTTGCACGTCTTTGCACAAAAGGATGCATGGCCAGATCGAGTCTTTAAAGATTAGGTCAGTGCAGGCCACTCCTCTTTTAAAAGCTCTCCTGGGTCACTTAAAAGTCCATCTTTCCGCTCTCCACCTTGTCCCCTTGATCCCACCTGCAGACACCTTTCCCATTTGCTGTTTCCTAAGTATGACTCATAGACGCCCCCTTGGGGCTGGCCCCCACCTTCCCCTCTGCCTGGGATGGCAACTCAGCTCCCTCCTTCACCACTAGACCCTGATGTCCCCTTTCTTGCCTGACCAGTACCAACCAGCACCTTGTCCTGCTTCATCTCTCCATATGGTGCTCTACCCCTGACAGCTTACGCCAGTTGCTAATTCAATGGCTGCTTCCCATTCACTCAGTGTGCACTCTCAGATTGTAGGAACTTAGTCTGTCCTGATGGCCGCTGTGGGTATTCCTAAAACCAAGAATGGTGCCTCATCCCTATTATGAAATAAGTTTGGAATTAATTAAGTGGAACTAATGCCACTTAATTAAATGGATGGATGGACGGATAGATGGATGGATGGATGGATGGATGGATGGATGGATGGATGGATTTCGCCGCTCTTTACCCATAGCCAGAGCTGCACTTCTCATTACTGTTTCCTCCATTTGTTGGGTCTCTTGACCACATCTGAGCTGCCCCAAGAATGTACTCAGAGATGGCTGGCTTTTCTTATAACCCGTCAACCCCCAACACAGACTGGGTAGGGAGTAAGGGGAAAAAGACCTTCTCCCCTGAATGCAGGTACTTTCTCTTGGGTCCAGATGTTTGCAGTGGTGCTCACTGATGCTCTGCTTCTCAGGAGGTCGAGATGGCTTAGGGCTGAGACATCCGATGTGGCAGACCTTAGATGAAGCCAGGGTCTGATTGCCATCCTGGCTTGAGGCCCTATTTGAGGACATGTCCCCAGCTTATCCACAAAGACCATCTTTCACTCAAAAACAAAAACCTGGACGGTGAACATTAGGACCCTCAACGCAAACCTTACCAGTAGCTTACCAAGGATCCCAGAGAGAGGCAGCAGGGGATCTCATCCACTGTTGGTTCTCTGAGAAAGGGACATGCTCCTTCATTCACCGACTTGCTTCAGTGGGAAATGGGGAAAGAGAGCAGAGGGGAACTGCTAGCTCACCGTGAGGAATGAAGAGCTGACAGATGACTCGTGTTTGTGTGTTCAGATGCAGGAGGCCAGGCCTGGTAAGTCGTGGCAGTCTGAGTGGCCTCCTGGCTTGTCCCCCTCCTCACGACCTGTCTCTCTCCTCTGCTCCTTATGGGCATCCCGCTGCAGGAATGTGGGGGTTTCACGACCGGGACCTGGTTTTGCGGAAAGCTCTCTACACCATGATGAGGACAGGGGCTGAAAGAGAAGCCCTAAAGCGCAGGTGGAGGTGGCAGCAGACGCAGCAGAACAAGGAGGTTGGTACCCGCTGGTGTGTCCAGAGCCCGAGACCCACACCAAGCGCAGGATGGGTGGAGTCCGGAGCTGGGCCCCAAGGCCAAGTCCGTCTTGTGAGGTCAGACAGCAATGGCTTCCTGGGACTAGGAAAGCTTCCCTTGTTTAAAACAACTGAGGAGGCACCCATTACAGAAACTGTCCCTGCATAAACATGAAAACCAACCACCCTCACTGTCAGAAGGTGTCCTGACTTGATGATAAATTACAAATCACTTAAGTCTGATCAGTCCTGGCAGCTTGAAGGCCGGGGTAGCCACAAGGTGGTGGTTCCCCACAGCCTACAGCCTCCGCTCCTGTACATGCTCCCAATCCAAAGAGAATCCCAACCGTCCTGACAATGGGGGACATTAGCACTTTGCTGTCCTAGAAGGATCTGCCTGCATTCTGAGTGAAGTTGGCCTGTCATCCCTTTAAACTTTTCAGTGCTCAGCCCCAAATTTGGTGTGTGCACATTAATGTTTGGTCATTTACCCCTTGGGCTGGTCCACCCTTGCTGGGTGGACATCCCCCCCACCCCAGCATTGAAATTAGAGATTGGGGGTTCTGAAGAAATATCAAACGGGGACACTCAGCAGCCACTAGCAGATGTCCCCGGCCTGGGTGCTGGTGGGACTTGGACTGAGCCAGTGGGTCGGGGGTCCGGCAGGGCGGCCAGGCTCACCTCCTGCCCGCCCACCACCTCCTGAGCCGGCTTCCATTGTGCCAGTCAGGGCTGGTGTACACCGAGGAGGAATGGGAGCGGGAGTGGACGGAGCTGCTGAAATTGGCGTCCAGCGAGCCACGCACGCACTTCAGCAAGAACGGTGGCACAGGCGGGGGGTAAGTGCGGCCCCTCACTCTCCCCGGTGGTCACCTTAAGCTTCTGGCCGGCCAGTGTGGGAAACGGTTCGAGGGAACGTGGCCACCCCAAGCTGGAGGAGATACAGCGATTTCTGCCTTTGGACCTTAGGTTCTCCTCAAGGACACAGGGCAGAGTTGTGGGGCATGTACGGACCCCGGCAGATAATTGGGGGAAGTATACATAACGTTCACATACATTTTGCAGGTAGAGGTGCAGAGGTCACACATGGTGTCCCTTCCCCATTGCAGGCAGCAGTGGGAAGGGGACTCACTGGAGAGCCAGCCTCTGCAGGGGGAATGCAGCCTGGTGCTTCCCACACACTGCTGTTGAACTCACGAGGCTCAGAAACCTCAAGCTACCGGGTTTGGACTCTTTCCAACTAAGTATTTATTTAATTTCTGGCTTCAAGAAGTCACGCTCAGAGCAGAAGGTAATTAAGTGAGTCCGGCATCTCCCAGGTGAGCGGACGGATGCCATCCACATTCCTGGCAAAAAAGGCTTTGCCTTTGTACACATTCAGGGAGTAGCTTGTTCCTGCAGACACAACTGAAATGTCCCAGCCTGAGAATAGAGTGTGACCAAGCAAATCAGCCACCAAACATGCAGCCCCAGCGTTTCAAAGGCACATGTGTGCTTTGGTTCATACTTACGGAAGCTGAGAATCAAGTTGTTTAACACCTAGAAAAAGTCTCAGGCAGACACAAGAAAGCCTGGGCATTGACAGTAAGAAGATTCAAGAAAGGATCAGACTCCAGTAGACAGCCCAGGCTAGCAGTGTGTCCTGGCCCCACATCTCCACACCCAGGCCCTCAGCCGCCAGCAGCAGGGTGTGGGGCTTCCCAGGCCTGGCACTATACCGAGGACCCTCAAAGATGAGCTCTCTTGTCTGGAAACCCATCCACACAATTCCCACAGGGTAATTTTGTCACTTTGTTTCCATAAGGTCATGTGTCCGTGCTAAAGTCTGTCTTATTTAGGACTTTTGGGGACACGTAGTCTAAAGGCTCAGTCCATTCCTGAAAACTCCTCTCTCATATGCTGAGTCATGCCTGAGCTGGGTCTGAAGATTTCTCTAGCATCCCTTTCATCGTTGCCTCGCTGGCGCCTGCCAGAGGGCAGACACCCCGTAATTGCAGGTGGATTGACTCTAGCCCAGTGTGTCTTCAGGGCTAGAGTCAATAATAAGTGGCCATCACCACATACTATGTCCCCTGAGTTCCCCCATCCAGGAAGCACTTGGCCCAACTTGGTCGCACAGTTGATCAGGCCTCAGCTTCTGCTCTTACTCCCTGGAACCCAAGAGGGCCCAGAGCTGAGTGAGGGCAGGAGGAGTGGGGCGTCTGGTGTTCATTCCCGTCTCCTTCCCAGGGGACTCAGGCTTGCCCACTCAGTTGGGGCAGGAGTACTGCAGAGAGGTCTCCTTGGTGATGGGCAGCAGCTCTGCCGTTCTCTGTTGTTCCCCTCAACTTTGGGAAAGTGGGGGAGAGACAGAAGGCACTGGACCAGCTACTCCCTCTCCTCAGCTCACAAGAAGAGTGCTCTCAGTTGCTGAGACCTCCCAACCCAGCTGTAGCGATCGCACGCCCCCAAAGTTCCTGCCTCCTCTCAGGAAGCTTTCAACCTTCAATCTGGTCTCAGTTGTAAAGACAAAAAATGTGTCTAGTCAGAAGCAATGAGTGATATACAAAAGATGTTATTTTTCCCACCAAGAGATTCCTTGGGTTTTTTGGTTTCTTGTTTTGTTTTGTTTTGTTTTGTTTGTTTTTTGGGTTTTAGTCCCCTCCACTACAGGTTGGGCCAGAAGGTTTGAGGAGCATAAAAGCTTCACGTGAGCTACTAGCATCCTCCTCTATTGGGGATGGTGTTGGGAAGGGGTGGACACCATTCAGTGTGGGTGGGGACTCTGACACTGGCAGGACCTTGGGGTCACCCCCCTTTATTATCCATTGGTACAGACCACAGCAAGGAAATACTCTTCAGGATGGTGTCCAAGCCCTGATGGCTACTTTTTCCTGGATTTTTAACGGTTCCAAGAGCTCAAATCCTGCCCCTGTGTCCCCTCCCATGACAGAGCTCAGAGTTTTCTGTCTGCATGTCTGTAGCCCACAGGGCCATGTTTGGGCTCTTGTTGGTCACCTGGATCCCACAGCAGCTGGTAAATCCCACAAGGAGGCAAGGAGCTGCTAGAAACAAGGCTATGTTGGTTCTGACATGTTACTTTTATAAATATGTGTGTGCTATGCATGAGACACTGGGTCTCTCTCACCAGGTGTTTTTACCTTTCCTTTCATTCTGAATTGCTCTCATACAGTCAGGCTAGCAGAGAGTTCCAGTATGTTTCCTCCCTCCAGGACAAGCTCCCCTGCCATTGGGGCCCCACCTTTCTTTGGGGTTCAGAAGTCCAAAGGAGAGACATTTTTCCAATGAGTCATTTGTGCCTCTGCATTTTGCCTCTGTCTTCCCTAGGCAAAGGGAAGAGGTTTTCCTACTCACATTTTGCTGAGAGATGTGAGGCATCCCTAGGACTTGAGGGCCTTAGAGACTGGTACTTGATGCCTGCCTGGCTGAGGTTGGCCAGCTTCAAGGTCCTCAGAGCCATGGGGCGTTGTGGGGACCTACGGGCTATGCATGCTTCCCAACCACCAGCAGTGAACCCTGGGATGAGGCCTGAGATGGGCTGTCTTCAGGAGGACTCTTCCAACAAAAAGGGTAAACCCCAGAAGCCAGGCCAGAAGGGTTGTCACAACCCACCAGCTTGGATTGTTACCACCTCTGTCCAGGGAACTGAGGGCAGAGACGGTCACCTGTGGGGAGACCTGAAGACCCAAAAAAACACTTCCATAGAAATGGGGCTCAGCATTTGGATGTCTATCAAGCCCAGTGGGCACCAAAAAGAGAAGTCAAGAAGGACTTTGCCATCCTCCAGCCTCTCCTCTCTGGCTTGTGCCAACCAACCCTGCAGGGAGCCACAGATGGCAGCCAGACAGTGACAAGGCAGTGACATGAGAAACAGAGAAGTGGCTGGGGCCCGGGAGCCCATGGAACAGAAGAGAAGTGACACACGTTTTCCAGATTGTATCCTGGGGATAGGAAAGACTACCTGCAAACTCATTATCTCTTGACTACCTCTTTTCATGGACACTGGCCTGGGGTCATTTTTTTAAACCCATTCCTTTCCCAGAACACTACAAGTTTAAGTATCTGAAGAGGCTGGAAGGGACGGAAGGGCAGATTCAAGGATGGGCTTGGCCCTCTTTCTTTCTTCTTCCTGCACAACTCACAGTGGCTGGTCCCCAGGCTCTCTTTCAGAACAGCGGCAAGAAACACTGGAGGCAGAGATGCATGTCCTCTGCTCACCTAAAGAGAAGGTTGTAGACGAGGTTGGCATCCAGGCAGGGCAGGCTACGAGCTGGATAGCCTCCATGGACAGGCTGCTTATGGCTAATGCCCCAGAGTACATGATCACAGAGTCGGCCACCCTGGAAGAGCCCAGGGAGGTGAGGCGGGTATGAGCTTCATGTTGAACCTCAGATGCACGAGGAAGGCCGAGGATGGCACCACAGACATGGACTTGGCAAGCACAGTGAAGAGCCAAGACCCAGGCAGGGGCAGGTGCTTCTGAGCAGGGCACAGCTGCAGGACAATTTCCCTCTGATGCTTGCAAATCGAAATGTAGCCGTGTCTCCATGGCCAAAATAAAGGAAATCAGATATTCTGTGCCACTGCTGCTGCTGCTACTGCTACTGCTTCAGAGACCTACAGAGTTACCACATATGAAACGTATCCCTCCAAGAGGGCTGCTGCTGGAGTTTTTATAGCCCACTCTAACCATCACCATTGTGCATCCTGTGGGTGCTTGGTCCCACATGGAGAGCAGAATGCTCCCCAGCAGGAAGACAAGGAGGAAACAAGGAAATAACTCTACCCTAAGTCTGGTTGTTCATCATCTTCTTGCCCTGCAGCCCCATGCTATGCCCACTCTGGCAAAAGAGGGTATGCAATCAGAAGAACCTAATTCCTTGTTCCAAAAGTGATAAAAATCTCTGACAGCAAGTAGTTAGCGAGGGTCTCTGGATACTTCTGGTTTCATGGCAACAGCGAAAGGGGAGCAAAGTAAAAGGGCCTTGCCTGGTGGACCCTGACCAGAGACCCGGACTTAAATGCACTGCATTGTAGTCCCAAGCTGGTCATGTGATGTTTGGCATATCCCACAAGCTCTCTGAACCTCAGTTTTGCTCATCTGTAAAATGCACTTGGTAACAACCTCCCTACCAGACACTATCAGTTTTTGATGGTTGTATAGCAGACCACCCCAAAACTGAGTGGCTTAGAGCAGCATCCACCAGATTTGCTCATATTCTGGAGGTCCCTGGAATTGCCTGCTGCCACTTGTGGAGCTGCAGTCATCTGGAAGTTGGTCTCAGTGGGGCTAGATAGTCCAAGATAGTCTCATATCATAGCTCTGAGGCTGAGAACTAGCACTCCTTGGGCCTCTGTCCACATGGATTTTTATCTTTGAAGAGGTCCAGACTCCTTACAATACAGTCTCAGGGCAGGAAGAGATGGCAGCCCCTGATTTGCTGGGCCTTCTCAAGCCTCTGATTGCATCACTTTACTAATGTCCCATTGACCAAAGCAAGTCACACAGTCAAGCTGACCTCAGGGCACAGAGGTAGATTCCACCCCTGATGGACGGAGGGGCAAAGTCACATTGCAAAGGGACAAGTACACAGGAGTGAAGGATCTATAGCCACCAAAGAGTCTGCTACATACTCAGATATTATTGGTATGGAGTGATAAAATCACAGGTTTGAAGGTGTTTGGAAAAAGGTAGTTTTACAACAGTAAAAATAACATTTATTAAGACATTGTCACACTTATGCTGTAAGTTGTCATGCCTGCTGCCTCTATGGTATTGTAAAGGCCCACCCCAGATATCTAAAATGTGTTCCTTCTTCCTGACTTTCCACTGGCTCATCTAGTGTCTGATAGTCTATTCTTAGCAATTTATTTCTTTTAGTCTGAGGGCTTTGGGGCTTTTAGGAGTCTTTCTGATTGTGGAGCAAATCCCTTCTGTCAGTTTATACACCAAGGATATTACATTTTATACTCTGTGGCCTGACCCCAGAGCCTACTCCAGTGGGAAGGGTATACAAAAATGGCTTCTTGGTTTGTGCTGGGCACTCAGGAGAGAAAAGAAGGGATGTCTGCTGAGCACCTACCTGCCTTACACAAATTGTTTTCACTTTATAAATTAGGCCTTATGCCCCTTTATAGATTAGGAAGCGAATGCTCAGAGAGATTTTTTTTTTAAAGATTTTAGTTATTTATTTGACAGACAGAGATCACAAGTAGGCAGAGAGGCAGGCAGAGAGAGAGAGGAGGAAGCAGGCTCCCTGCTGAGCAGAGAGCCTGATGCAGGGCTCGATCCCAGGAACCTGGGATCATGACCTGAGCTGAAAGCAGAGGCTTAACCCACTGAGCCACCCAGGTGCCCTCAGAGAGATTATTTGACTTGCCTCCAGTTTGTAATGGGTAGGGCTAGAATACAGTCCCAGACATGTCAGAATCACAGCCCTGAGGTTTCCCAGAGATATTATGACAAGTCTCAGTATCTTCTTAAGAAAGAATGCACTGCAGTTAGAACTTTTGAGTCCTGGCTTATCTGAATCTGTCTTTATTTTTTACCTCATCCTTGGTCGGTAGTTTAGTTTGGTATAAAACTCTAAATTAATGAGTTGAATGATGTCATCAGAGAAAAAGTCAGACAGAAAAACATCTGCTTCCCGGCATTCAGTTCAGGTTAGCTAATTTGAAATGAGAAACAATTATATGAAACCCAAAGACAGAGCATATCCAACTTCATCTTTACAAGCTCTGAAAAATATTTACTCATTAGCTTAACATCTATTAATTGCCTTCCATGTGCTGTGCATATTTACATACACAATTTCATTTTTCCATCACAATAACCTGTGAGATTAAGATTATAATCTTCATCTAACATATGAGAAACTCGGATTCTGGATGGAAAAGGACTTGTCCAGGGTACTGAATGACAGAGCCATAATTCAAACTCAGATCTTCTTCTTCCTTTTTTATTTTTTATAAATATATAATGTATTTTTATCCCCGGGGTACAGGTCTGTGAATCCCCAGGTTTACACACTTCATAGCACTCACCATAGCACATACCCTCCCCAATGTCCATAACCCCACCCCCCTCTCTCGACCCCCCTCCCCCCAGCAACCCTCAGTTTTCAAACTCAGATCTTCTGTCTCTCAGGTCCCTTGCTTTTTTTTCCTTTGTCCCTTAGCTCAGGAGTCTATCTCCATTGTTACAGAGAAGTGGATTTTTGCTGCCCTCTCACCTTTAGTTCTGTGGGTAATAGAATAATGACTCTGTTTTCTAGTCCAATCCCAGTTGTGTTTCAAGGGAATACCATTTGAATCCCAGTCCTTACTAACAATAGACTAAACCTCCACATCAGTTGTCTTGCTCTGTAAATGTACAGAAAGGCATTTTCCAATTCAGCCTCTCTGAATCTCCCTTTGCTCACCTCTCAAATTTTGAAAATCTTTGTAAACGTTAGGTCAATAATGAATTATTGAGAGGAATTCTCTTAAATGCATTTACAATGAATTATTACCAAGCAATTTTCAACATGACCACTACACTTTTGAAAGGAAAAGAGTAAACCAGGATTCTTTGAGTTTTAAGAATATAATGCAGGGGTGCCTGGGTGGCTCAGTGGGTTAAAGCCTCTGCCTACGGCTCAGGTCATGATCTCAGGGTCCTGGGATCGAGTCCCGCATTGGGTTCTCTGCTCAGCAGTGACCCTGCTTCCCCCTCCCTCTCTCTCTCTCTCTCTCTCTCTCTACTTGTAATCTCTGTCTGTCAAATAAATAAATAAAATCTTAAAAAAAAAAAGGCAAAGCCTTCCTTTAAAAAAGAATATAATGCAAATGAAAAATCCACTTCACATGTATTTGAAAATTGAAAAGAAAATGTATTAACAATACCAAGTACTGGTGAAAATGCAGAGCAAATGGAACTCTCATACACTGTTGGTGGCAATAGAAAATGGTACAACCACTTTCAAATACAATTTTACAGATTCTTACAAACTTTTTAAATTTCTATTTATTTGAGAGAAAGGGAGCAAGAGTGGAAGAGGGAGGAAGGGAGGGGAAAGGGGGGGAAAGGAGGTTCCCCACTGAGCAGGGAGCCCAAGGTGGAGCTTGAGCCCAGAACCCTGGAATCGTGACCTGAGCCTAAGGCAGACACTTAACCAGCTGAGCCACCCAGGTGCCCCTGACAGATTCCTATAAATTTAAACATACACTTGCTGTGTGGTCCAGCCATTCCACTCCTGAGTATTTACCCTAGAGCAGTTGTTCTCAGCCAGGAGTAATCCCCACCCCGGGACATTTGGCAAGGTCTAGAGATAATTTTGGTTGTCATAACTGTAGGGTAGGCTAGGTACTAGTAGACTCTAATGGGTAGACGCCAAGAATACTGCTAAGGGTTCCAAAATGCACAGGACAGCCACTCAAAAGAAATACTTATCTGGTCCGACTTTCAGTATTGCCAAGGTTGAGAAAATCTGCCCCAGGAAAATAAAAACATATTCACACAAAGATCTGTAAAACATAGTCTATAGCAGTTGTATCCATACTTGTCAAAACTGGAAACAACTCAAATGTCCTTTAATAAACAAATTGAGGGGGACGCCTGGGTGGCTCAGTTGGTTAAGCAGTTGCCTTCGGCTCAGGTCATGATCCCAGCGTCCTGGGATCGAGTCCCACATCAGGCTCCTTGCTCAGCAGGGAGCCTGCTTCTCCCTCTGCCTCTGCCTGCCATTCTGTCTGCCTGTGCTTGTTCTCTCCCCCTCTCTCTCTCTGATAAATAAATAAAATCTTAAAAAATAAATAAATAAAATAAACAAATTGAGGTACATTTATATTATGGGATACTACTCACCAATAAAACTACTAATACATGCAACAACTTCTATGAAATTCACAGGAATTCTGTTGGATGAAAAAAATCAAATCTCCAAAAGTTATATACTGTATGTATGATTCCATTTATCTTTTAAAGATTTTATTTATTTGAGAGAGAGATAGCTAGAGAGAGCACAAGTCAGGGAGGGAGCAGAGGGAGAGGAAGAAGCAGGCTCCCTACTCAGGAGCCTGCTCCAGCACTTGATCCCAAGACCCTGGGATCAGGATATGAGCTGAAAGCAGATGCTTAACTGACTGAGCCACCCAGGAACCCTGTATGATTCCATTTATATGACATTATCCAAAAAGCAAAATTGTCATGATGGTGAACAGATGAGTGGTTCATTTACTTGTGAATAGATGTCCAATTTTCTGTTATAATTTCTTGAAAAAACTATTCTTTCAACATTGAAATCCTTTAACCTTTATCAAAAATTAATCAGTATTATTTTTGTAGGTATTTTTTTCTTATCCTCTATTATTTTCCATTGAAATATGTGTCCATCTTTTGACAATATCACCCTCTTGATCAGTGTCACTTTAAAGATTTTATTTTATTATTATTTATTTGACAGAGAGAAATCACAAGTAGATGGAGAGGCAGGCAGAGAGAGAGAGGGAAGCAGGCTCTCTGCTGAGCAGAGAGCCCGATGCGGGACTCGATCCCAGGACTCTGAGATCATGACCTGAGCCGAAGGCAGCGGCTTAACCCACTGAGCCACCCAGGCGCCCCTCAGTGTCACTTTATAATAAGTCTTAAAATTGGTCATTCCTCCAACTTTCTTCTTTTTTAGTATTTCTAGTTTGGGTTTGTTTTTGTTTGTTTGTTTTCACTTTCTCATATAAATTTGTATAATAAGCTTATCTGTATCTGAAAAATAATCTGCTGGGATTGTGACTACTGTTAGATTAAATCTGTATATGAATTTGGGGAAGATTAAAATCTTTACAATATTGAGTCTTCTAACACATCTTTTTCCATGTGTTGGAGTGATGCAGTATGTCTCTCCACTTATTTAGATCTTTTTTTTTTTTATTTGTTTCATCAGCATTTTACAGTTTTCAGCATACAGGTCCTATATGTATTTTATTAAATTTGTACCTGAAGGTCACATGGGTGGCTCAGTCAATTAAACATCCAAATCTTGATTTCATTGAGATTCTCTTTCTCCCCTGCTTCTCTCTCTACCATTCACCCTGCTCATCTGTGCGCTCACTCTCTCTCTCACTTTCTTTCTCTAAAATAAATTCTTTATTTTATAAAACCTTTATTTTATATTTATTTTATAAAATATTTTTTAAAAATTATACCTGAGTAATCCATTTGTAGCTACTGTAAATGATTGTGTGTGTGTGTGTGTGTGTGTGTGTGTGTGTTTTAATTTGGGTTTGCAATTGTACATTGCTACTTATAGAAATGTGATTGATTTTTGTGTTGGCTTGGTATCCTGTGATATTACTACACTCATTTATTACATCTATGAGAGCTTTGGGGTAGATTCCTTCAGATTTTCTACATAGACATTCGTATCATCTATGAATAGGGATAGTTTTCTTTCTTCCTTACCAACCTGTATGCCTTTGTTTTTCTTGACTCACTGCACTAGTTAGGACTTCCAGTACAATATTGAGTTGGCATGATAAGAGAGGACATCCTCTCCTGGTTACCAGTATTAGTCAGAAATCTTTCATTAATATGATGTCAATGAAGGTTTTTAGTAGATATCTTTTAAGGAAGTGTTCTTCTATTCCTTTTGTTAAGAGTTTCTATCATTAATTAATGTTGTATTTTATCAAATAAATGTTCTACATTCTACATGTATTATTTTAATATGATCATGTAGGGTTTTTCTTCTTTAATGTTAATTAATTAATATTGTGGGTTACCTTGAATGATATATGAGTATTGAGCCAGCCTTGCATTCCAGAGATGAACTCTTAGTGTATTGAACTTTTTATTTTGCTCATTCAATTTGGCAATATTATATTGAGGATTTTTGCATCTGTGACCATAGAGATTATTAGAATATAGTTTTCTTTTTATACTACTGTCTTTGTCTAGCTTTGGAGGAATGCTAGTCTTATAAAACACACTGGGAAGCATTAACCTCTTATATTTTCTAAAAGAGATTTTGCAGAACTAGAGATATTTCTTCTTTAAATGTTTGTAGAATTCACCAGTGAATCAATCTGCAACCCAAAATTTCCTTTTCAGAAGGCTATTAATGATCAATTCAATTTATTTAATAGCTCCAGAAAGTAGAAATAAGTGAATTTGGGTAGCTTCTTTTTGGGAAATTGTTCATTTCATCTAAATTGTTGAATTTATGTGTATAGCATTGTTAATAATATTCCTTTTATAACTTATTAATGTCTATGGGGGTCATTACTGATAGTCCCTCATTCTTTCCAAACTCAGCAGTTTCTGTCTTTCTGTTTTTACTTTGTCATCCTTTCTAAAATTTTATCCATTTTGTTGATCTTTTAAAAGAACCAATTTTGGTTTAATTGGTTATTGTTTTCTAGTTCTCAGTTTCATTGATTTCTGGTCTTATCTTTTATGTTTTCTTCCTTCTGCTTGCTTTAGGTTTATTTTGCTCTAATTTCTCTACTTTGTTCAGGTGGGCACTTATATTATTGATTTGAGAACTTTCTTTTTGTAATATATGCATTTAAAGGCTATGTATTTCCCTCTTAGCTCTGATTAGGTACATACAAAAAATTTCGGTATGTTGGATTTATGTTTTTATTCTGTTTAAAATATTTTCTAATTTCCCTTAAGAACTTCTCTTTGACCACTGAATTCTTTAAAAGTAGCTGTGTAACAGATTTTTATTGTTTTTCTTTACTTATTCTAGTTTAATTGGATTGTGACCTATTAACGTAATTGGTATGATTTAAGTTATTTTAAATTTGTCAAAGCTTGTTAAGAGGTGAGCTTATAGTCTAACTTTGTGAATATTCCATGTGCTTTCTACAAGGATGTGCTGTGGTTCAAATGTCAGTTCAGTTTTCAAAAGCCTTTGCTGTCCTATTCCATACATTACTCAGTCTGTGACCTGGGTACAATCTATTCAGTCTGTCCCCAGAGACTTTGACACACCAATTAGGACCAAACCTATACATGTACCATTCAGATTTGGGGGAACAGGAGTCCGGGAATTCATAAACAACCTCATGGGTTTGTTTTCTCAAGTTCTCCCTTTCCATGATCTCCCAGGTACTTTTTCAGTTCCCTACAACCCCATTTTTTATCCACCAGCCAGAATTCTAAAAACTTAGCTACAGCACTGTGCCATATGATTCCATGACTGCACCTGTATCCTGGGCCCAGATAGCCAGGATGACACAGAGGGGGAAATACTAAACATTTCACCCCTGCCCACCCTCTTGGCATCACAGCTCCACTGATCAGTGAGGAAGATTCCTCTCTTTTAGATTTGTGGCTCCCAGTGGCTTCTGTTGCGGCCTCTGCCACGGCCTGTGGAAGAGTTTTGAGAGAACATAAGAGAGAGGAGAAGAAAAAATGGGGATTTCTATGCTTTACTTGAACTTGAGGAATTCCCCCTCCTCAATCCCAAACTAGAGGCCACCTTCTGTCCCTTCACCAGTGCCCACTTGTGGGTTTCAGAATATGTTGCATTCACATCTGGGAACAGCAGAGGCTTAAAAAAAAAAAATGGAAATTACATTTTCCTCCTCAATCCACCTGCTACTATTTACTTTCTAGAACCTTCCAGTAACTCCTCCATGCATTCTATCCAGGTGGGTGGGTTGTATTCAGGAGGAGAGAAGATATGGAGTGTTCTTTCTTGATCTGCACAGCATCAAAAATCAGACACAAGGTGGTAGACTAGAGGTTTGGAGGTGGTAGATGAAACAGGAGTTCTCAATCAAGAGAGCAGATGGGGTAGACAAGGTAGACTGAAAGGGGCCTTGGAAACCTGTGCCCTCACTGCTTCTCACCTGCTTCCCTCTCTGTACACACACACATCAGAAGACATTCCTACCTAGGTTAGCAGTTGAACATTTTCTCTTTTTTTTAAAGAATTTATTTATTTATTTGACACACTGAGAGAGATCACAAGTAGGCAGAGCAGCAAATGGTGAGGGAGCAATAAGGCGGGGAGCTGAGCAGAAAGCCTGATGTGGGGCTCGATTCCAGCACCCTGAGATCACAACCTGAGCCCAAGGCAGAGGCTTAACCCACTGAGCCACCCAGACGCCCCTGAACATTTTCTTAATCCTAATCCTGCCAGATCCATTTTTGATAAATTATATGATGTGGCAAAAATTCAGGTGTGCTCCAGCATTTATTTCGGGGGGTATGTAGCCTGTGCCAAGAGTTTTACATGTTGTTATTGTATCAGAACTAATCTGAATGAATGATGGGGCTGTTCGTGCAGGAATTCCCTTTGATGTGCTTGGTCTTCCTCACTTGGAGACCCATTAGGAAGAGCTGCTCCCTTGAACTGATATTTCTATCCAGAAGGCAATGTTCTTGTTCTGGAACACCTTTGACTTCCCAAGGTGACTTATGCAACAACTTCTCCCCTTAAGTTTGATGTGTTTTGTTGGAATCTCTCCAACTCAGAGGCTCCAGAATGTCTGTTTTGTTTGTTTTGTTTTGTTTTAATTTTTGGTCATTTCTTTTTTTTTTAAGATTTTATTTATTTATTTGACAGAGAGATCACAAGTAGACAGAGCGGCAGGCAGAGGGGTGGGGAAGAAGGCTCCCCGCTGAGCAGGGAGCCCAATGTGGGACTCGATCCCAGGACCCTGAGATCATGACCTGAGCCAAAGGCAGAGGCTTTACCCACTGAACCACCCAGGCACCACTCCAGAATGCCTTTCTGATTCAAAATTTGGTAATTCATAACCCTGAAGACATAGATTTCTAGGTGCTGCTATTTTCATTCTACTTGCATGTCAATAATGGAAAGGTCTTGAAAGGGATTCAGCTATTTTTGTGTGGGAAGTGGGAAGTATTTTTGTGGGACAGGAAAAGGAGGAGTGTATTTAGAACCCTCTCGAAGTTTATTTTTTCAAAAGATATGTCTATTTTATTGTATTTTAAACTCTTTGGTAACATGAATTGTGTCTGTGACCCCACATCTCAGAGGATTGGGGGAAAGGTCACTTCTGCATTATCTCTTTAAAGTACCATTTGTTTGTACTCTGCCCAGAGAAATGTTGCACTGCTGTGCACATCGCCCTGTCCTGGGCCCCTGTCTCATCCGGGGCTCTTGTATGTTTTATATTGTCTCCTCCTTCAGACTGTAATTTTCTGATGGCCAGCCAAACCCAATAGCTCTTTTTGGTTCTCTTCCAACCCAGCTCAAGGCTAGGTACCAGTTGCTATGCTATATGTACATACAGAACTGGACCCAGGACCAGCAGACCTAGAGCTGACCATTTGTGCTGCCACACACACCCAGGGCAGATGTTCTTGCTCAGGTCCTATGACACCAGCAACCAGACCTGACCCATTGGAAGGCAGGGCTCAAAGGCTACTCCCCTCATGGGCCCAGTGCTCACCCCTTTGACTGGCAGCCCGGGACCCAGAGTAGGTAGCTGTGGCCTTCCCAAAGAATCTGGATTTCCTAGGAATCAAGGAAGTACAGCACTGTCAGGCAGGAATTAGAACTGTGTCGTCCACTGAACACACTTATGTGTTACATTATGTGATGTGTCAAGCAGAGCTGTGAAACTGTCATTAACATAGCCAATGACAGAACCAGAAACTGAGATTCAGAAAATCAGGTCAGTTCCCAAAGTCCCACAACCCACAAAAGAGAGCCAGAATCCAAACTTAGAACTGACCAAAAACATAAACCCACGCTCTTAACAAATGCAAAGCAGGTATGGAGAGCAGAAATTAACAACTCATCTTGAGATTTGTGATAAAAATAACTTTTTCTCTTTAACCTTTTATAAAAGAAGAGCTTACTTGTTTTCCATTCAGTGAGATAGGGTAAGTGGAGGCTGAGAAGCTCTTAAAGCAGGAAAGAAAAGAGACGCAGAAAAGGGGTCAGTTTGAGGACCCCTAGGCAGCCCCCACAGGGCATCTCTTGTCCTGGTTCCTCACTTCTCTTGTGTGTTTCTCATTCTGCTTTTCCTCTGAAGTTGTTTCTGCAATTTCATTGCTATGTTTACATAATTTTGTAGTGTGTTTCCCACATTTCTTCTTTATTGACCTTTTTCAGAAATGCCTAGAATTCTAAATGATTTCATGAGGCACAGTCTCAGAGATAGAAACTTGAGTCTTTTAAGGAAAACTAAGCAGTGTTCTCTGCTGCAAGGTGCCCAAACCCCTGTCTGGCACTCCAAGGCCAGGGGATGGCTTCTCCTTAGACAAGAAACTTTCTTGTGAGTGTTCCTTAGAGCTCTCTGACCTCCACCAGCAAACCAAGTAGGAAAAGCATTTGTTCAGCTACGGAGTTCTCATGTTTGAAGATGTAGAATCCAGGTCTAATCTTTTAAAGACTTTCATAGCTAGAAATAAGACCAAAGTCCACCCTTCATCTATCAGGGGCCTCCCTGACCTTCCTGCCTGAAGAAACCACCTTTCTATCATTGAATTTATTAATACCTGGTAGTTTCTTATTTGACCTTCTGTTAACTGAGTGTTTCCACCCCTAGACCTGCATATGTGTCCACACATGTGCGTGCACACACACACACACACACAGAGGACAGTGCTACACCTATCACAGATAACTCAGTAAATATTTGTCAAATAATTGACCCCAGCTTATTGATTCCAGCCAATAGGATGCGTCTTTGCCTCCAAGGCACCTGGCTGCTATATTGAAGCTCCTGTCAGAGCCTGAGACCCACTTGCCCCCTTCAGAGTGCCAGGAGTGCTCACCATTCTTCATTCTTAGCTTCCCAAGCCATAGCTCTTAGCAGAGTCCCTGCTGCTTACCCTGTGTCTAAAGGCTGCCATCTAGCCAGACAGTCTCTGGCCAGGTGCAAAGGCCCACAAGAGGAACAGTCTAGCCTCCCCTTTGCTCAGGGCCCTGGCCTCTAATCACCAGGCCCCCGAAGTCTACATGCCAACTCATCAAAGGTGTTGTCATGGCTCTGAGCCCTGCCTGGGGGAGGGTCTTGAGTCCCACCACTCAGAAATGCAGCTAGTGATATATCATGAGGAGGGCTGTGGCGCTGTGAGAGGGGGAAGGACCCCACATACTGTGCTGGAAACATCTCTGAGATGCACCATTAAAAGGGAAAAGCAGGAGTCAGAATAGCATCATGCCCTTACACCTAGAGGTGGACACGGGTATGTGTTTGTGTTTAGAATCTAAATATCTTGATCTTGTATCTTTACATGGAAGAGTACACCAAAAACCAATAACTCTGTCACCATAGATGATGTGATCATACAACTTACATCCAAATAGGTGCACTGTTTGGGGGGTTGGCGGGGGAGTGAATACCAACCACTTCAGATGTATAAATCAGGATTTTCCTGAGAAAAATGGGAGGTGTGGTCACCACACCTGGAGGGAGGGGGACACAGGGAAGATCCTAGGAGACTTGCCCCTCTGTGTGGGCTGGTGACCGCCCTTAGGTGAAAACCCACCAGCCATCCAGATTGGCTTCCTTGTCCATAACTGGGCTCTTGGTGGATGGTCTCCAAGGGTTGTGGCTGCCATTTAAGCCAGAGCACTCCCAAATCTGTCTTGTACTTTTGACTCCTGCCACCATTCTCTGTGACCTGTGATACCATTTGGACCTCACTCCACCATCGTGGCTTCATGCTTACCTGGAGGAAGCTCCCAGCGTGGCCTCTGCCCTGGTCACATTTCATCCATCCTCCCCAGGGGGTATTCACTAGGTGGATGGTCTGGCCTTTCTCAGGACTCCTTTCTCCCTGAGTAATGTTGCAGAGGAGGTGATGCACGTGCATTATGCCACAGAACACATTAGGAACTTGTTGGGGGTATGCACAGTGTCTTTGAGGATGAAGTAGTTATACTTGCATGTTAGTCTTCTTAGCAGTAAACACCAATTTTAGACATTTTTACATGTCTTTTCCAAAAGACCAGATTCTATTTACAATCCTAGGTCTAACATTTGCTCAGTGAGCTCACAGGAAGATGATGTTAAGCCTCTGGGTAAGAAGTGGAAGAGAATTTTCAGGATTGGTTTCACTAGAGTTGATTTCTGCCTGTGGGCTCAATCACAGTAATTCACAAGGGCAGGGCACAGTTTCAAAGTCTCATCCCAGAAATGATCCCATTTGCCCATGAGAACAGCCTGAGGAGATGCAGAGCCAATGTTCTCAGCCCGAATTCAACAGAGCAGGATCAAGCACTGGAACATGGCTGTGATGTTGAGGAATAAGTGCAGAACAAGCCCCACCCCCAGTTGAAACACACTCCCTAAAACATGAAGCAAGCAGCTAGAAGCAAGGAGGGAAGGGCATTATGATTCTCAGATTGCCCCTAGGGTGCAGCTGGGACCTTCTCTGCCACCTTCAAGGTCACTGACGTTTCATAGTTGACCTTTGGCTCTCATGCTCAATCTCACAACTGGTATGGAGAAAGGTCACTATGCTCCAGACTGGCCTCCATCACCCTCTGGCAACTCTGTGCTCTATCCCTGACATGGAACCAGGGATAGACAGATGGGTAGGTGGGTGGATGGATGGAAGAATGGATGATGGATAGATAGATGGATGTGTAAGTGTCTGTATAAGTAGGTGGATGGACAGATGGATGGATGTGTCTGTGGATGGATGGATGGATGGATGGATGGATGGATGGATGAACAGATGGAGGGACAGAACTTACTTGAGGGCCTCTGCAGTGCCTTTTACCATTCCAGCATATAGTAAGTGCTCAGTAAATATTGGCTGGTTTTTCAGTTTGAAATATAATGGCTCTGCTTCAAATTTTGCATGAGCAGAATGCTGTGACAGTACAGTAGTCCCTCATACTTGGTCAGCCCTTGCACTGTTGCTGCAGTGAGGCCCCTTCTGTGTAGCTGTTTAGACACCAAAGTGTTCCATCATGGAGTGAAGGTGCAACTGAGAACCCAGGGCTGAGAGAGCTCCCCTTCCCCTTGCTATTTCTTCTTCTCAGCATTCATATGTGACTCTCTGATGCCCCATCTCTTTCCAGTGCTGACCTTTCCATCCACTGGATTAGGAAAGAAATAACATTCCAGATTTCTTTTTTTTTTTTTTTAAGATTTTATTTATTTATTTGACAGAGAGAAATCACAAGTAAATGGAGAGGCAGGCAGAGAGAGAGAGGGAAGCAGGCTCCTTGCTGAGCAGAGAGCCCGATGTGGGGCTCGATCCCAGGACCCTGGGATCATGACCTGAGCCGAAGGCAGCGGCTTAACCCACTGAGCCACCCAGGCGCCCAACATTCCAGATTTCTAACTGAGATATTTTTCTCTCTGAGTATGCAGTTTATAATTCTGTGTTCCCTCCTGCCCATGCTATTTATTACCTTGTTCAACTGTCCACTTGCTTGTGAGCACTTACTGGGTGACAGGGACAATCAAGGGGCTTCTGGAAGCACTTGAACCTCACATACACAGCTGCCTCCCTCTTAGCTGTGACTGGACAAGTTAACCACCAAGGATATTTTTTTAATTTAATTTTTTTTCAGTGTTCCAAGATTCATTGTTTATGCACTACACCCAGTGCTCCATGAAATTTGTGCCCTCTACAATACCCACCACCAGGCTTACCCAACCCCCCACCTCTCCCCTCCAAAACCCTCACTTTGTTTCTCAGAGTCCACAGTCTCTCATGGTTTGTCTCCCCCTCCAATTTCCCCCAACTCCCTTCTCTCCATCTCCCATGTCCTCCATGTTATTCCTTATGCTCCACAAGTAGTGAAACCATATGGTAATTGACTCTCTCTGCTTGACTTATTTCACTCAGCATACTCTCCTCCTGTCCTGTCCATGTTGATACAAAAGTTGTGTATTCATCCTTTCTGATGGAGACATAATACTCCATTGTATATACGGACCATATCTTCTTTATCCATTCGTCTGTTGAAGGACATCTTGACTCTTTCCACAGTTTGGTGACTGTGGCCATTGCTGCTATGAACACTGGGGTACAGATGACCCTTCTTTTCACTACATCTGTATCTTGGTAAATACCTAGTAGTGCAATTGCAGGGTCATAGGGAAGCTCTATTTTTAATTTCTTAAGGAATCTCCACACTGTTTCCCAAAGTGACTACACCAACTTGCATTCCCACCAACAGTGTAAGAGGGTTCCCCTTTCTTCACATCCTCTCCAACAGTTGTTGTTTACTGTCTTATTAATTTTGGCCATTCTAATTGGTGTAAGGTGTATCTCAATGTGGTTTTGATTTGAATCTCCCTGATGGCTAATGATGATGAACATTTTTTCATGTGTCTGTTAGCCATTTGTATGTCTTCTTTGGAGAAGTGTCTGTTCATATTTTCTGCCCATTTTTTGACATGATTATCTGTTTTGTGTGTTGAGTTTGAGGCCTTCTTTATAGATCTTGGATATCAGGCCTTTGTCTATAGTGTCATTTGTGAATATCTTCTCCTGTTCCGTGGGTTTGCTCTTTGCTTTGTTGACTGTTTCCTTTGCGGAGCAGAAGCTTTTGATCTTGACGACATCCCAAATGTTCATTTTCACTTTTGTTTCCTTTGCCTTTGGAGACATGTCTTGAAAGAAGTTGCTGTGGCCAATATCAAAGAGGTTACTGCCTATGTTCTCCTCTAGGACTTTGATAGATTCCTACCTCATGTTGAGGTCTTTGATCCATTTTGAGTTTATCTTTGTGTATGGTGTAAGAGAATAATCATCTAGGATAATTTTAAAAGCACACCCACAAGCATTGTGTTTAGACTTGGCATGTATATGTGTATTTAAAATACTCCTCTTCCACTTCTCTTCCCTTCCTGAAAAATTCAGTCCTAAAGCCATATAGTGTGGCAAAACAAGGGGGCATCTGCAATGGACAGGTGGGGACATTGGTAGGACCCAGAAGACCAAAGCCAGAGTGTCAGAGCCAGTAGGATGAAGAAGACAACTTGGGGGCAGGGTGACAGCAGAAATGGAGAATTGCTTACATGGATTTGGTGGGGGGATGGAATTTATCAAGTAAGGAAATAGTTTAAGACTAATAGAAACCAAGTTGCTTACTGTTGGAGATGGGAGTTAGAGTAGATTAACATTGGGGTATTAGATTGGAATGGGAGTTATCAGTGGACTCTAAGTTAATAGAAAGATGACAGATGGAAGTATCTGTGCACATGTGTGAGTGTACACACAAAACACATGTGCCTTCACTCCATTCACTGCATCTAGAAGGAATGACAATCCAATAGTGATGATTATATTTTGGCTTCTAAACACCATTATCCACTATTTAAAAACAAACAAACAAACAAACAACAACAACAACAAAACCCTTTGAGAAATGGCTGAATCCAAGGCTGAGGCAGAGAAGGTACAAAATGAACCTGGATAAAGAAAATGTAGTACCTATAGACAATGGAATATTACTCAGCCATCAAAAAGAATGAAATCTTACCATTGGCAATAACATGGAAGAAATTAGAGGGTATTATGCTGAGTGAAAGAAGTAATTCAGAGAGGGGCGCCTGAGTGGCTCAGTGGGTTAAGCCTCTGCCTTCAACTCAGGTCATGATCTCAGGGTCCTAGGATCGAGCCCCACATTGGGCTCTCTGCTCAGCAGGGAGCCTGCTCCCACTCCCACTGTCTGCTTCTCTGTGTACTTGTGATCTCTGTCAAATAAATAAAAAATCTTTTTAAAAAAGTCAGAGAAAGACAACTATCATATGATTTCACTCCTATGTGGAATTTAAGAAACAAAACAGATGAACATAGGGGAAGGGAAGGAAAAATTATAAGATATAAAATAAAATAAGACAAACCAGGGGCGCCTGGGTGGCTCAGTGGGTTAAGCCTCTGCCTTCAGCTCAGGTCATGATTTTAGGGTCCTGGGATCGAGCCCCACATCTGGCTCTCAGCTTAGCAGGGAACCTGCTTCCCCCCCATCTCTCTGCCTGCCTCTCTGCCTACTTGTGATCTCTCTGTCAAATAAATAAATAAAATCATTAAAAAAAAAAAAGACAAACCATAAGAGACTCTTAACTCTAGGGAACAAACTAAGGATTGCTGGAGGGGGGTGGGTAGGGGGATGGGGTAATTGGGTGATGGGCATTAATGAGGGCAGGGGGTAATGAGCATAAATTCTACTTCTGAAAATGATAATATGCTATATGTTAATTAAATTGAATTTAAATTTTAAAAAAATTTAAAAAGATGAACCTGGGCCATATTCTTGTGTCAGAAGGCTAGGAAGTCCTCTGAAAAATGGCGGGGCTATGTTACAAGGACACAGCTTGAATGAGTCACACTGACCCAACTAGGGCATATTTGAGCATCAAAATCATCACTAATAGATTATAACTCATTAAATGAACTAGAAGCCAGGAATGGGAAATCAATAAATGTATAAAGATTTGGTGAGAAGTAGTATATGTGCAGAGATTTGAAATTCCTCTCTACAAAATGCTTATTAATGACAGAGGGGAAATGAGTAGCTCTGTAGGGGGAAGCCTAACAGATGATCTGAGGAGAGCGGCCCAAGTCAACATCACCAGTAATGGGACAGTCCAAAGGTCCAGGCCACGTGATAGGATGCTGTGAGAAGGGCACAGCATAATCCAATACAATCTAATCATAGGAAATAGAGGAGCCCAAACTAAGGACATGCTACAGAATACCAGGCCCATAGTCTTCAAAAGTGTCAAGGTCACAAAAGTCAAGGAACCTATGAAAAATGTTCTAGACCAAAGGAGTCTAATGAGACACCACAGCTAAAAGCAACCTGTTGGAGTCTTGGTTTAAAAGGCATTTATGGGGCACTTGGCAGACTGTGACTTCCCATCTGTCATGGTGATTAGATCAATCAGTGTAGTAGTGATTGGATGTACCCTTGATATTGATGACTGTGTTGTAGTTCTGTAGAATGTTCTATTCATAAGATATGCACCTAAATTTTTCCAAGGTGCTGGATTTCAGATAGGCAAGTTACGTTCAAATGATTCCAAACAAACAGAAAAGTAATTTAATACTATATGCACCAACTTTTTGTCATCGCTGTCAAGTATTTTTAAGTGTAAAAATAAGGCATTCTGGGGCGCCTGGGTGGCTCAGTGGGTTAAGTCTTTGCTTTTGGCTCAGGTCATGATCCCAGGGTCCTGGGATCAAGCCCTGCATCAGGCTCTCTGCTCAGCAGGGAGCCTGCTTCCCCCTCTCTCTCTCTCTGCCTGCCTTTCTGCCTACTTGTGATCTCTCTTTCTGTGTCAAATAAATAAATAAAATCTTAAAAAAAAAAAAACTTTCAAAAAAAAGGTAAGGCATTCTGAGTCAGCATGAATTAATCAATCAATCCTTAGAAAAAATAGGTACAATAACAACAACAAAACTTCCCAGGTCCTTGATGCATTCCTTAAGAATCACAGTTTTTGCTCTAGAAGTAACTGAAGCTATGAATGTACAGCTGTTTCCCCAGCCTGCCCCACCCTGGGTTGTCCAGCGGAGCCCCACTTGCTGGCTCTGGCCCCACCCACTCCAGCACTGACAGACCTTCCTCAGTTAATCCTGGGCATCCTCCAAGGGCTCAAGAACAAGTCCAGGTGCCACCTGAGGGTCTTGTTTGTGTCCTGCCGGAGACCGCGTCAAGCTGTGAGCTCGGACTCTCTTGTCTCAATGGGCTCTTCCCTCAGGGTGGCTGGGCTGTGAAGGACATCAAGCCTACAGTCTTCTGTCCGAATATCTGAGTTTTGAGTGAATGCATTTCTTAGAGCCAGTTCTTTCCCTGAGCCTCAAACATGAGTCAGGGGTGTGAGGTGTGGAGGGACCAAGTAGCCTGGGTCAGAGTCACGCCCCTCCTGCTCTGAGGATTGAAATCCAGATAACCTGCTCACTGCCCTCTTCTGTTCATGGGGAGTGTTTCCTAGAAAGGCTCCAGATCTTTGTAACGATGGACCCCACCAGCCCACGTGACTTGCACAGATAACACCTGTGCCCCTATGGGTAAGATTTCAGCTCAAGCCGCTGGATATAGGAATAACCCAAAAAAGGAAGCCTCAACCCTCCTGCCCCCACTGCGTCCTTGTTAAGTGCCTTCAGATAACTAGCCCCATATTGCCTTGTGCTCTGGGTGGGCTGCCTCTGTCACCAAGGGGGCCTTGTCTTAAAGGTGGCCAGCAACCGTCACCAGCAGCTTCTCTCCCATTGTCCCCTGAGACCATGGCAGGTAGGGGTGAGGAGCTGGGGCTTGTGTTTTTGCTGTCAGTGGGTGGTGTGGCAGGGTGGGGGGGCCTCCGAGGGCCTCAATAGGCAAGGTCCATGGAGGTCAAATCTGGATGGAGGGTGTTGTCTTCAACATCTCCCACCCTAACTCAGGCTTGCTTTGCTTTGTCTTCTAGTGTGGACAACTCTGAGGACCCCGTGTACGAGAGTCTAGAGGAGTTCCATGTGTTTGTCCTCGCCCATATATTAAGAAGACCAATAGTTGTCGTAGCAGATACGATGTTGAGGGACTCAGGCGGAGAAGGTAAGTTAATACACTAATAAAACAGCCATATATGACGCATGACCCAGAAAACATAACAACCCAGCAAAGGAAGAGACAGCCTAACATATCAGTTGAGGTTCTCAGAAGGCCACAGAGCCTCATTCTGCAGGGAGGAAGATTCTAGTGTTCCTCATTTCTCCTCAACTTGATGTGTTTCTTTTTCTTCCCCAGTGGCAGGAGGGGTTATCTTCGCCACCCACCCATCCACCTAGACTTTGTGTCAATGGCAGGTGGTCATGAGGAATCTGGCTGAGGGACCACTGGAACTAAATCCAGCCCCCGCCCATGTGCTCAGGATGAGGCAGAGAGCTCACACCCCACCAGGGATGCCAGACCTCCTCCCAGCCACTCAGCGACTCTAGTCCTCTCCTGCCCCTCAGCAGGCTACATATGTCAAAAAGAAAAGAGATTTAAAAAAAAAAAAAAAAAAAACAGAAAGCATGAAGTCACCGGGCAGAATTTGGACTGGGGAAGAAGGAAAGAAGAGGAAGGGCTGCTTCTCTCCTTCCCCCCAAGAGCCAAGCACTGGTTCTCACAGCCCCTTTGCCTGTGTTCTCTCCCTTGGTCCTCTCTGCACCCTCCCAGGGGAGACACTGAAGCCCAGAGACACTACACAATGTGCCCCAGCCTCAACTAAGGCCTCGGAGGAACCAGATCACCTCAGTGCAGGGAAATGCCTGGGGCAGGTCCTCCCTCCAGCTTTGCTGCCAGACTGAATGGCAAGGCCACTTGAGTAGTCCATGGGGCAGCCATGCTATCTGAAGAGGAGGGAAAGAAGAGAGGCCAGGGAGGGTGGGCCAGGAAGTTCACCTCCAGTGCAACTGCCCCAGCCTCTCAACAAAACCCCCCATTTCCAACCCCTCCCAGACTGTTTTCACCTTCCCTTCACTTCCATTACCAGCACAAGCCAGTCCCTTTCAGCACCACGTTTCCCTCTCATCACTTCTCAGAAGGGTCTCCTTGATAAGCAAATGCCAGAGAGTGACTTTTCCCTCCAACTTAACTTAAATTTAAACCTGAACCTTAACAAATGTTGTGGGACTTCCAGACAATCCTGAAAACCAGGATGAGGCTCTTCATGGTAAATCACAGCTGCCAAAGGGAGTCCAATGGGGCCACGCTGTCATGGTGGGAGAGAACTGGGACTACATTGGTCTTGCCCAACACCACATCCTTCCCTGTGCAACCCAGTGACAGGGACGGCTGAGATCTTCAGCCTCTCTGGGTACAGAGCCAGGACCCTCACTGGGGCTCCTGGGCACATGAACCTGTACCCTTCAGATCCCATAGAACTTGCTCAATGCTTCTTCCCATCCCACCTGTGCTCAAGAGTATAGCTCTCTTGAAAGGAGACCTACCCCACCTCTCAGCCCATGGACAGAACCACAACCAAAAACCAGTGTTTGGGTTTTTTTTTTTTAACTTTTTAAAATTTCTTATTATGTTCAATTAGCCAACATATAGTACATCAAAAAATTTTAAAAATAAAATAAAAAAAGAAAATTACACAGTTAGAAAAAAAAAAAAAAGAAAATTGCATGGTTAGTATACCCAAATGATCTAATACTGAAGCCCACATTCCTCAACATACGCTTATTGCTTTCCATAAAAGATTTTAAAGTAAAAGAACAAAAAAATAAAACTTTTTCAAATTGTTTAAAAAAAAAAAAAAAAAAAAACGGTGTGGCTAAAGCAGGGCTTTATCCTGAGGAACACTGAAGAGTTCCTCAAAAGCATCGCAGAACTTAACTGTTGTTGCATTCAGCTCCCAGAAATACAGTGAGTGAGTCATTGATTCCAAGGCCAAGAGGCAAGGTTCTTTATGATTAAAAAGCATGTGCTATATTGGGGCAGATATTTCTGGGAGTTCTTCTATTTTAGTGAGGGTTTAAGTCTCTCTTCCTTCTCTTTGATGAGTAAGGAAATGAACATGATTATGTTCCCGTTGCTAAAGGAGCCAATCCCTATCTCTCATTTCCCATCTGACTCACACTTTGGTTCTGGAGTTTTCTGGTTAGTTCATTTGGACTCAGCAGAAGAACTTCTCAAAATATACAACAAGCAAGCATAGATTTTGTCCTGGATACAAATGTTTTCATGAATACATGGAGAGGAAGACACTCATCCAGAAAAACATGGATTCCCAGGCCGTCATCATTGTATGTCATTGCTCACCGTTGTGACTTCTTGGTCACCTGTGCAATTCTCAGGACAGCACGCTGTCCCTGGGAAGATCGCAGCTAAAAGCCCTCATCCCTGTCCCACTTGTCCCCAGGGTGCAGTCTGACAGAGCCAGGAGGACTCTGCCATGGAGGCAGAAGGGAGTGAGGGGTTCCCTGAGCATGCGTGAGATTTAGGTCTCATCCCCAGGTTCCTGTGAGCCTGAGCTTTCTCACCCACTGGGCAACACCCAGCCTGCCACCCTGTGGGTGCGGTGGCTGAGACCTAAAGCCATGGTTTGAGACCACTGTCCCTTCCCTGTGCCCCACCACATCATGCAGTGTGGTGAGGGATACCACCCGCGTTCCCTTAAGGCTCCACATGCCCTCACCATTTCTGTCCACAGCATTTGCTCCAATCCCATTTGGAGGGATTTACCTGCCCTTGGAGGTGCCTCCCAACAGATGTCACTGCTCACCTCTGGTTCTTGCCTACGATCAAGCGCATTTCTCTGCCCTTGTGTCCATGGAGCAGAGAGATCAGCAAAGAGAACAAGGTATGTCCGCTGCCACCTGAGAGACAATGTGCAGGGCAAGGGTGGGCATAGGAGGGCATGGGGAGGCATGGAGGACCCCAATGTGGGGTCCATGGGGAGCACTCCCACATACACTCTGTAGTGATGGGTTTCGTGTGTATATGGTATATAAGTGGGTATGTATGTATTGGAATGGGTATGTTATTGGAAATAACAGTGTTAAAGACAACTCTTAATTTAAAATTCAAAACAAATTATTAATTCCCACCACACTTAAATAGCCCTTACTATTTTTCCCTTTCACATGTATGTATATTTATATGGATATAATTCATCTCAGATGTAATTTATTTTTAAGTCCCTAGAGCAGGGGTCAGCAAACTATGGCCCACTGCCAGTTTTCGTAAATATAGTTTTATTGGAACACAGCCACACTCATTCCTTGATGTATTATCTGTGGCTATTGTTTTTGCACTACAAGGGCAAATTTGAGTAGTAGCCACAGAGACTGTGTGGCCTGAGGAACCTAAAATATTTACCAACTAGCACTTTTTGGAAAAACTCTGCCAACCTCTGCTCTAAAGTAAGCTTTTGAATCAAAACATTGATATTCTCTTTCAAATTATTACAACTGTTTCCCTGAGGTAGTCATTTCAGTGAAGCAGACAGGCTCACCAGGCCAGTTGCACACACTGTGCACTGCACAGTTCCAGACCACCAGTCATTCATGCAGAATCTCTCTTCCATCAGTGCAATATGCATTTTTGCTGTGGAAACGGTGGGGCTCTGATTGGAATGGTTGTTATTTTCTCATGTTAACTATTGACTAGCTGAGTGAAGAGGGGGAAACTCATCCTCTTGTCACTCCTGTTTCTGGTTTGGACAGAGAATCCCCCCAGAGACTAAAAGACAGGCAGGACTGACAGTTTCAGGACCCTGACTTTGGATGTAGTCTCAGGAAATGCATGGTGGTTAGTCACGCAGTGATGTGAGTCCCAGAAGGAAAAGGAGAGCAGGGTTGCTGCAGCTGTAGTGGGAATATAGCATCATTTTTCCACATCATCTATAGACATCTCACTTGGGTCACAGCAAACAATATTTAGCCATGAAAGCCTAGAGGCATTTCTGCCTTTTCTGTCTGCCTTCTGGTCTTTGTGGGTTTTTCGCTCTTCTCCGTGCTTACCAGAGCCCTTGGGCAATGGGGGGCCCTTTCTCAGGCCCTGGGGTCCCAGCCAGGATCTAGGCCCCTCTGTGCAGTCTCCCTCAGAGATTCTCTGCAGTCAGGGAAAATAAAGTCCCGGGGCTGGCATCTTTGGTTGTTGAGCAGAGGACTCAGATGTCCAGCCCCCTCCTCACAGAAGGCATTGAGCTTTCTTCTAGGCCTTCCAGGTACTACTTTTTGGTGTTTCAAGGTGAATATGCTGGTGCCCCTCAATGGTGGGATGAAGGTGGAAGGGCTATCACTTGACTTCTCTCAGGGAAGTATTGCAGAAGTGAGAGTGGTCTCACCTCTGACGACTTATTTTTCCCAAAGTTGAGTTTTGGTCCCGGTCCTCGGTTCCATGTGTCTGTGCCATGGGTTCCTGTGGCTATGCCCACTGGGTTACTCCTCAGAGTAGCGGGGGTCCCTGACTCCACTTTTGTGGCCAGGGCTGCCCATCAACCCATCCAGGCCCCATGAGCCACTGCAGGCAAATACTCCAATGCCACCTTCTGCACAAGCAGAAGCAAAGCACATATAAGTGGCTCCCACAGGCTGGGTAACTTCTGTGCTGTGTGTCAGACCCTCATACAGTTGGAGAGAACATAAGTGCTCTGCAAACTTTTAGGCTTTGGGTATTGCTAGCAGCTGTTCCCTGTACCACCCTTGCCAAGCTAGGGGGTGCTGGCAGGCATGACCCTGCTCCCCGCACCACATATAAGCCTGAAGTTCAGTGGTCCTGCATTATTTGTTTGGGGGGCCAGAGGTTAGTTCAAGCATCTTGTATGTCTTGTATGTCTTGTATGTCAAGCATCTGCCACATTCAGGTTTGGGGCCCCAAAGATGAGGGCATCCCTGCATTAGGGTTCTCACTACCTTGTAGGGGAGACAGGCAACCCCATCGAGCCACAGTACAAGGCAGAATATACACCAACAGGCAGCAGTTGTATTCAGGAAGGGAGCAATTATTCCAATTTGGAAGAGCAGACAGAAAGACCCAGAGATAGGTGGGTTAGAAATAGTGTTGGAGGCTGTGTGATGTCCAGAGGCTGGCAGAGGACAGAATAGGCCTAAGTGCTGGGTTGCTGAATGAGTGTTGCTGTAGAGAGAAAGCATATGTGGTTAGAGTGTAGGTGTGGAAAGGCCTGGGAGCTGCTGCTTCCTTGCTGTGTGGTGTGAGGGGTGCTGTGTGACCTCCCAGGCTGGCTTCCTGTCTGTGGGCCAGGGCAGTGACACCCACCTCCCCGGATGCTGAGCCCTTTCACCTTCCCTACTCTGCCCTAGACCCCCTCACCCTCACTGAAACACATCACCACTTAACTACGAAGTGACCATTGCAGGACAGTCCCTCCATGCACCGAAGTCCTCAATGGCCTTGCAGATAATCACTAGGAAACAGCATTGTCTATCCTAAGGCAGTCCTATCTCCTGATCCTTCAGTGCTGCTTCAAAGATAAACCTAAAGGTATTGACCGTATCTCTTCCTGTCCACAGTTAGTGTCTGGTGTCCCCCTCAAAAAGACCTATTGAAGGTGGGAGGAATAGAGAGGACCTGTCAAGGGAACCAGCGCCAGAGAAAGCCAACCCCTGGGGCTCCTCAGGAGCACTCTCCTTCTTTCCTGACCTACAGCAGAGACTGCAGGGGCCTTTTTGCAAATATCTGATCCTAGCATTTCAGTTATTACTGTTACCTGGTGGTTGGAATACTGGAGAGAAGCTGAGAGATCAGGAGCCCATATAAGGGACAGACTCAGCCTCTCTTCCCAGCCCTTATAATGCCAAGGAAAATGGAATAAAACTCAGAAGGTTATGCTATAAGACCTCCCAAAAGGAGATGTGTCCCGAATAACACTGGGCTACAAGGGACTCATAGGGAAAATGGGCCACTGCTGCCTCTCTAACGGGGAGTCCTTCCTGAAGTGGGTGGTCCAGGGATAACACAGCAGCTCTAAGTATTCTCAGGGATTCGAGTTCCTGGTCTCTCCCCGATCCACCATTATTTTCCTGTGGTTTTATCCTCATGGTCATAAAAGGTGCTGCCACTCCAGGCATCACATCCAGATACCTTCCCTTCCTGAAAGTTTATCTTTTCATTTAGGGGGAAAACCTTCCCAAAGGACCTGAGTTGGCCTCTTGATAACCAAAGCTGAGTTCCATGCCTACAGTTTCCGGGCGGTAGAGCCGTCTGACAAGGGAGTACAGCAAAGGAAGGAGGGGGCGAGGTGGTTGGTGGGGGTTCAGTGAGCCAGCTCTGAATCAGGGGGTAGCGTGATGTTTTAGCAATTCCATCTGGATTGTGCTCTTTCTTTCGGCAGGGATGAGTACCTTCTATCTGGGAAAAGGCAAAAGTATAGAAAGAATTCTTTCCAACTGGCCCCTTGTCAGAAATAAATCACTGTTGACTCTTGGGCTCTCAATCCCTTAAAAAGCCATGGTGCATGAGGCTCTCAGCCCCACTCCTTAAAAGAAAACCCATTCTCTCTATACACAGGGAGATAGGCAGGCTGTCCTGCAGAAACACTCAACACCCTTGAGTCTTGTGGTTCAGGGACACCCACAGGCTCCATGCAGTCCTGGCTGTGGCCAATGCTCCTACAGGAGCGGGAGGCCATGGGGGTCCTGCTGGGAGAGACTCTGGGGCCAGGCAGCTGACTAGATGGTCTTGTGCCCCCCACATCTGAATACCACCTGGCAGTTTCATGTTCAGGGGCTTTCTCTCCTCAAGCCCTGGGCCTGTGCCAGGATCCTCTCAGACAGGAGCACAGCTCTGGACCCATGGCCTTCCAAACCCTTCTGAACTGAGAACGTGGCCAGGCATGAGGGCTTCCCTCTCTGTCCTTAAAGTAAGCCTCCGTGGCTCTGTGGCTCTGTGCCTTCAGGCTGCGTTGGACTCTGGCCCCAGACATCACCTTTTTGGAAACAGGAAGGCTTTGCATTGCTGAAGTCACCATGCGGGCTAGCATCCTTGACGGCAAGGATGGGCAACTGAGGGAGAGGAGATTTAGTGGGAAAGCTAGCTTTCTCTTCCTTGGCTCTGTCCTGCCATGTGTCTCTCTCCATTCACAGAGTTCTCTGGAGCCTGTTAGAGCCCCTTCAACAGCAGTTAACCAGCTCAGCGTGGCTTAGACAGGAAGGGTGTTTGTTCTCTTCCAACCATCTGGAATCTATCAGGCCCCACGGGACAAGGGAGGCACTTCAGGGATGTCCAAAATGACTAAGTCCCTCTGTCCCACCCTGTAACCTCCTCACCTTCCATGCAGGACAAGCCACTGCCACCATCCCCAGCATCAAGCCAGTCTTGTTTGCCCCCCCCCCCAAACACCTGTGTCTGAGAGCATGGCTAGATCCAGGGTCGGAAGTATACACCAAGATCCCAGAGCATCTTGTCCTGGAAGAAAACGAGACACCCTCAGGAACCACCATGGTGGTGTTAGAAGGATTCCTGGGCTGACTAGGCATGCCCCCCACAGGACAAGAGGGACAGTGAAGATCATAGCTGGGAAGAGAAGAAATATGACCAAGATTCTTCAGTCCACAAATTCATAATGATAGGGAAAGGCTCACTTATCGCCTCTGCAGGGTGCTTGGTGCCACACATAACTTCCAAAACTGGTAAATAGTAGGAAAGGATCAGCCAGAATCCCGCATTCCCTCGTGAACTGGTGAGGGGGTTTTGCTCTGAGTTGAGGTATCCCCATGTGTCATGAAAGGAGAGGTAGCAGCATTGTTGAGGGCTGACTTCATCTGTTGAAATCCTAACCCCTATTCCTCAGGATGTTACTGAATTTGGAGACTGGGCCTTTTGAGAGGTAAAGTGAGGTCATGGGGGTGAACCCTAATCCACCTGACTGGTGTCCTTCTAAGAAATTAGGACACAGACACAAGCAGAGGGAAGACCACAGGAGGACACAGGGAGGAGACAGCTATCCACAAACCAAGGCGAGAAGCCTCAGAAAGAACCCTCTCTGCTAACACCTTGATCTTAGACTTACATCCTCCAGAACGATGAGAAGATATAGTTCTGTTCTTCAAGTTATGCAGTCTGTGTTGCTTTCTTATAGCAGCACAAGCAAACTAACACAGAATGAGAATACCGAAGTCTTCAAGCCCAAGTGAATGGATGGGTCTAAACACGTATCAGCAAGTGCCGTAAGTGCCTTAAGTACTGCCTCTTGCACAATCCAGTGGACCTGAGCTGCAGGGATGTTCTTGCACAAATGTTCCCTGAGAATGTTGATATGATGGCACAGCATTCCAGGCACCTGTGACTGGCCACCCAGTTAAACGGGCAAACCTGATATAATGAGTATCTGGGTTTGGGTTCCTTCCTTCCCAGGGGCAGGACTCAGTGGCTCCAGGACCTCAGCATGAGTGCAAGCAAAGCAGAGCCTCACTAGATGACCCGGGCTCATACAGAGAGAGCTGAGAGGCAGCAACTATGAGCTCCAGGGCCAGGTGCCCCAAATTCAGCGACCAGTGTCAGCTGGAGGAGACCCCAAGGCATTGATGGGGTGCTTTGTCATGCTCCCAATGTCTCCTCTTGCCATACAGGATGCCGGAGCAAGGGTAGAAAGTCCCAGATTGTGCCCTCGAGTCACGTGGCATCTCGGCTTGGGGAGGGACATGGAAACCGCATTGACACTGCAGCTACCAGTGTGGGTTCAATGTAGGAGGCTCTCAGACTTCAGTGGGGCCAGAAGCTCAGGAGCAAGCAGCCCCGTTTGAGGCAGGTGGGAGAGGAGACTGGGTAGGTCAAGCTCCAGGCCACCTGCTGATCCCCCACTGTCAAGTGTGGTCATCACACAGCCACTGTGGTGCCCTGCCTCACGCAAAGGACACCCTGTGGAGAGTGCCCCCCACCAAGACCTCCCAGCACCCCAGGACCAAAATCCAATAGATACAGTCACCACAGGCTCCAAGGGGCTTTGTCCTTGTGTCTCAGGAACAATGTTCTGGGAGCCTCAAAATAAGAAGAAAAAAAAAAGTGTATTCTAGGTTGTGACCTAGACCTTTCTTCCTACCACCCACTTCTTCCTCCTGCTTGGGCCAGCATGTCTCATCTGTGTGTGCAAGCTCCTAAAGGCTTAAAAATGCAAGAGGCATTCTTTAAACCTCTCATCTAAGTGTCTTCCCTGTCAAACCGATCTTCTGAAAGAACTCAATACATTTTTTTTTTTAAAGATTTTACTTATTTGAGATAGAGACTGAGAGAGAGAGGGCACCAGTGGAGGGGCAGAGGCAGAGAGAGAAGCAGGCTCCCCACTGAGCAGGGAGCCCCCACCCCAAGATGGGACTCGATCCCAGGACCCCGGGATCATGACCTGAGTCAAAGGTAAATGGTTAACCAACGGAGCCACCCAGGCGCCCCGAACTCACTACTCTCTCAAAGAGCTCTTTCTGCCTCAGCCGGGCTGCTCCCCACCCACCAGTGAGGTCAGCTGCCTCCAAGTGCAAGAGTCTTCCTGTGTCTTGCAGACCAGGGTTGCTCGTGGGGAGAGGCAGGGGCTTGCAGAGGGAAGGCTGGGGGCTGCAGAGATTGGTCAGGTGTGGGCACAATGAAGGTGCAAGACCTTTCCAGTCCGTTTTAAGACTTTTAAAATAAAATGATGTATACTTTCTTGGTAGTTTCCATATCCATGCTTCAGAAGACATTAGTCCTTTGCCCGGTGACACCCTGGGCTGTGATCTTTCAGCTTGCAGGGAGGGCCCCCCAGTGGCTGCAGGCATGACACCTGTGGGCTTCCCTGACACCATGTGTTCAAATCACTCTGTAAACTCCTGCTCTGGGCTGGGTCTGCACCCCACAGCCACACCACAACTTGCGGGCACTTCCTGTGTGCAGAGAGTGTTCTTTCCAAGGACAACTATCAGCCACCACCAATGGGGGCCACCACCATTTTCTATCCACACCTGACAGTGGGGGAAACTGAGGAAGGGCGGACAATCCCTGCTCCCCAGGGAGCAGCTGTAGTTGGTGAAGCACTGCTCTGACAGGTCGGACCATGTGACTTCCAGAAAGGAGAGTTGGCCAAAGAGGGTGGTCTTCAGGGAACGTGCTTCTCCCAGAACGGGGGTATAGCAAGTGGTACCCAAACCAAAGCTTGCTTGGGGTAAACCAGCATCTGGCACCTGGTAACTCGGGTCTATTTTTTTTCTAAAAAAATCAATATATAAGGTAATCATTTAAATAATCTTTTCCTCCTAAGTGCAAACAACCTGACAGCCTTTGGAGTATATCCAGGGGCCACAGAGAATACAAGGAGCTCTGCCCTTGTCCCTTCAGGCCTCCCTTCAGGCCTCCCTTCACACTACCCAGAAAGCAGTGTACCACGGTCCCTAAAAATCCCACTGGTCACAGATGGAGGGGGGATGCCAGTGTGAATAAGAACATGGGCAGTGATGCTCAAATAACTGTCAGTCGGCTCCAGACAGCTAAGACCAGTGTTAAAGATGATCACACCAGAGTCTGCTGTTCACTTACTGGAAACAGACTCAAAATGGGATATTTGCAGGAAAAAAGTGTTTGCAAAGAGCAGCCTGAAACTTTTTCCCTTGCCACTTAGAAAACAGTATGCCATATTTATAAAAATGAGTCATTTGGGGATTTTATGGAGCCAGAGATACCCCATATAACAGGTCATGAAAGCAGTTTTTAGTTTTGTATTCGATGCACATCTCATAGTTAAATTCAGTGTCAATCCATAGTTCATTATTGCCCAAACCAAATAGAGTCTAAAATTTCCTTTCCCATCTATCTGACAACAAACCATGCTTTTTCTCACAGGATTGATCTATAATATACAGCACCATCCCTTGTTAAGTAAAAATTTCTCTTCACATGTTATCAATATGAAGTACCCCATTTAAATGAATTTTATAGCATAATTTTGTAAATATAATAATCTAAAATAAAGTGACTTTGACTTAAAGTCACTTTATCATATTCCAAACAGATTGGCCCATCTGTGTACCTGTCCCAGTATAACAGAGAAAATATGGAACAACCCACCTGTTATAGGACATTATAAGAATCAAATAAATTCACTTTATTTCCAAAGCAAGAAGGCTTTGGAAACCAGAAGGTGCCTAAAGAATGCAAATTACATTCATTGTCTTTGCAATTAGCCTCCCTTGACTTTAGCCACTTTCTAAATTTGCAGATTACCACTGACAGATAAAGCTCGAGGTAGAAGGCAAGAGCGCTGCTTTGCCTTCCCCCTGTGGTCTGCAGCCAGCCTCATTGGACTTTGTGCCATGTTCCTTTGCTGCTCCTCCTAGAGCCCAGAGCCCAGCCCCTGAGGAGGAAGCCTCTGTCTACAAAGGCTCCTCATTATAGAAAAAAAGGAAGAACTGGTGTGGGGAGCATCTAGAATTTTAGCTCAGACCCCTGCACCCCAGGGACTGGGGACTAGACAGGGCTGTTGCTTTAAAATTGGTTCTTGACCCACAAACCCAGCAAAGAGCCACCAGGTAGCCAGGAGCACCAGGAAGGATTTCACGGTCATGGAGTTTTGTCCTTCTGGTTTCCAAAGGGACACCCGCTGTGGTCAGCTTGTGTGGGAAGAACTAGCTGAGGGTCTTTGACCAGTAATCTGGAGGGCCTAGAGAGATGTGAAAGCAGGAATGTGCCTTGATGACAGGGCCCCCATCTGATGAGCTCCACAGCAGGCCAGACACCTGGCTCCCCCACCATGCCCTCCATGGCCCATGAGGAGCACTCCCCAAGGAGCACAGCAGTCACCATCTCCCTCGAGTCCTGAATCAGCCCCAGCCTCAAGCAGCATCATGTGCAACCCTCTTCGTCAGGCTGCACTGGGCTTTTTGTGGACCTGCAGGTACTGCGTGTGGTCCTTGGTGTGTGCTGGTGGAACACTGCTCCCCACTAAAACCCCCTCAGAAGAGGGGAGAGAAGCAAAGCATGGCAGTCCTGTCAGTCCTGTCCTCTTGGACATGGGGAGCAAGCTTTTTGGTCGACTAGCATGACAGCATGAGAAGACCCTGGCGCCATGTCTGGTGCGTGCACCAAGGACATGCACCAGGGGCTGAGACTGTCACCACCCACTCTGGGTGTTCAGGAGCCCAGGGGTTGAGTTTCCTTAGCCTGAACATTTCTTTGGCAGTACAAGTCCCTGAATTCCAGTCTGCATGCTTTCCAGGATTGTCGGAATCCATTCAGGCTGCTGTAAGATAGTATCATAGATCGAGCAGCTTAAACAAAAGAAATGTTACCGCTCACAGTTCTGAGATCGGAAGTGCAAGATCAAGGTGCTAGCAGATCTCCCGTCAGGTGAGGAACCTCCTCCTTGTTTGCAGATGGCTGCCTTCTCTTGTACTCACATGGCAGAGACAGACAGACAGACAGAAAGCACGCTCTCTTGTGTCTGTTCCTACATGGGTACTAATCCCAGTTATGGGGGCTCCATCCTCTTGACCCAATCACCTTCCAAAGGCCCCAACTGCAAAAGCCATCACATTAGGAGATAGGTCCCAATGTACGAATTTGAGAGGACACATTCAGTCTATATAGCAAGTTTAGTCCATAGACCACTGACCAAGCCAAAGACCATATCTACATATAAACATTAAAGCTGGAGAAATTGTATTTTCCACCTGTAATCCTGGCTTGGTAACTACCTGGATGATGGGTTAGGACACTTAGTACCTCTCGGTTTCCATTTCCTCTTCTGCAAGGTGGATCCACGGATCATTGGGATCATGTGAGTCAACTCCACGTAGAATGTGCACAGGAAGCCCCAGACTCCTTTCTGTTGTTACTGTCTTTCTAGTGCTGTTTGTTTCTGTAGGTGTCATACCTCTAATGTGCCTGCTACCAGTTCCCCTTAAACTTCTTTCAAAAGGAGCAAAGCCCATGCAAAGTAGAAACTCTCCTGGCCTTTTATAGTGCTTATTTCCAGTCTTCCTTGGCTGTCTCTTTCACACAATGATATACGGGTGGGTCAATGGGAGCACCCAGTCCCAGGGTATACAGGAAGGAGGGGCACTGTCTAGAGGGAATTTTAAAACAATAATAAAACCAACTCAAAGTCAGTCGGCTTTGCATCATCACCATGTCCTATAATTCTAAACAATATTTGTGCTAGAAACTCTCCCCACTGGGAAAGGCTATTCCCACTGCCCCACCTGTGGTCTGTCAGTGCCCATACCTACATCTACCTCAACTTGCCTTCCAATAATTCATTTGATTTTCATAAAAATCACAACTTGCCTTCATGGGCACTTAATATGCCAAGTATCTGAACTGTGTAATGATAGAGGCAGTGTGGCCAGGATAGACTGGAAGGGGCAGGCACAGCATGCTGTGCTCACAGTGACCCAGCACCATCTACCATGGGCCTGAACAGGCAACACTAGGGGCAGCCTTCTCCCCAAGATTAGAGAGGCCTTGGTGGTACCACATATGACCAGAGGAAATGGACCATTTCCTGGTAACCTGAGGCCCACTAAGAGAATTCCTTCAGCAGACATTTGTCTGGGGGAAAAGTTCTGCAGGAAAGAAACTTTTACCCCATCAGAAACCAGTGGGCAGGTTGGAGTGTGAGGCTATCCGTGGCTCATCCGCCAGGAACTAGCCCCTTTCCTTGCAGTAGTCAGAGGTAAAGGACTGCCATTGCTTTGTACATCAAGGTTTTGTGAAGCAAATCCTAATAAAGTGGGTCTGATTTTTCCCAGAGGTACAAGAATGCAAACTCCTTGCCCACCCAGGGACTCTACATCAGGCCAACCAGAGACCATTCTCAGACAGAGAACCGAGCCGTGGCTGTGCTGGGAGGTGGGATCAGAAAGAGAAAGGGGACAACAAAGATTGCTTTTTGAAGGGTCCCTGTTCTTCATCAGCCAGATCCTGAACATCTTGAAGCCAGATATGATATGTTATTCATCTTTGTGTGTCTAGCTTTAAGACACCTGAGAAGTATTTAATAAATGTTGAATAAATAAAGAAAGAATAAGATTAGATGTTCCCAATGTACTAACTTTAAGTAATTCAGAGAAAGGCAGTGTGACATAATAGAAAAAAAAAAAAAAAAACCTGTACATTGTGGAGTAAGACAGACCTACATTTAAATCACAACTTTGACTTTGGCTTGGGCAAGTTATTTATGTACCAGAGCCTTCATTTCCTCTTTTGGAAAATTGGAACAAGAACCCTTTGACTGGTGAAAGAATTGTAAGTAATGAATATAGAGCTCCTGATAACAGTGCCTGGTATTGATTGAGGGTTAGACACAGAGATCAATGGCATAGAATATAGAACCCAGAAATAACACCACACAAATATGCTTAGCTGATTTTTGGCAAAGGAACAAAATCAATTCAATGGAGGATGGAGTGTCTTCTCCACAAATGGTGATAAAGCAATTGGACATCCATAGGCAAAAATATGAACCTGAACCTAAATCTTAATAATACAAAAATTAACTCAAAATGAATCATGGAATAAATATAAAATGTACAACTATAAAACTTCAAAGAAAATATGGGGACCCAGGGATAGCCAAAGAACCCTAAGCCATGACACAAAAGCATGATCCAAAAAAAGGAAAAACTTATGAATTGGACCTCTGTTCTGAAAAAAAACAAATACAAATACAAATGAACAAAACAGCAATAATTAAGAGGTGAAAAGACAACAGAGTTGGAGAAACTATTTTAAAACCCCATATCAACAAAGGATTTGTATTGAAAGTATACAATGAACTATCAAGATTCAACAGTTAAAAAAAAAAAAATCCAAATGGGAAAAAGCCATGGACAGACATGTCATCGAAAAGGAGGTACAGGTGGCAAATAAGCATATTGAAAGATGTTGAACATTAAAACAACAATACCACAATGAGGGGCGCCTAGGTGGCTCAGTGGGTTAAGCCTGCCTTGGGCTCAGGTCATGATATCGGGGTCCTGGGATCGAGCCCCAAATTGGGCTCTCTTCTCAGCAGGGAGCCTGCTTTCTCCTCTCTCTCTGCCTGCCTGTCTGCCTACTTGTGATTTCTCTCTTTGTCAAGTAAATAAATAAAATCTTAAAACACACACACACACACAATGAGCTATCACTCCACACCTATCATAATGGCAGGTTTTAAATTTTTTAATTTTAAATTTTAAAAATTTAAAAATTTTTAAAAAGCAATGATATCAAATGGTGGAGAGGATGTGGAGAAACCAGATCTCTCACACATTGCTGGTAAGGATGTAAGACTCTGAAAAAACAGTTTGGCAGTTTCTTATGAGACTACACATCACTTACCACATGACCCAGACATAGAAGAAAAAAAAAATTGTATACCAAAGGAATGAAAATTTATGTTCACACAAAAGCATATACACAAATGTTTGTAGCAGCTTTATTTGTAATAGCTGGAAACAACCCAAACGTCTTTCCTGGGTGAATGAGTAAAGAAATTATGGTACATCCATACCATGGAATCCTGCTCGGCAGTACAGAGAAATGAATATGATACATGCAATGACTTGGGTGGCTCTCAAGGGAATTATAGTGAATTTAAAACGTCAGTCCCAAAAGATGACATACTATATGATACTGGTTACGTAGCATCCTTGAAATGGCCAAACTATAAAGATGGACAACAGATGAGTGCTTCTATTAGTCATAGGTCTCCAGAAAACAGAACCAGTAGGATATAAACAGATATATATAAGAAAAGATTTATTTTAGGAATTGGCTCACACACTTCTGGAGGCCAAGAACTCTCACCATCTGCCTGCCATCTGCAAGCCAGAGACCCAGGAATGCCAGTGGTATAATTCAGTTCTGAGATCAAAGACCCAAGAAGTGGGAGCCAATGGTACAATTTCCCATTCGAGTCTGAAGGCGTGAGAACCAGTTGTACCAATGTCCAATGGCAGGGGAAGCTGGACATCTGAGCTCAAGAAAAAAGAGCAAACTCTTCCTTCCTCTGTGTTTTATTCTATCCAAGTCCTGAATGGATTGGATGATGCCTGTTCACACTGGTGAGGATGATCTTTTCTCAGTCTACCAATTCAAATCCTAATCTCCTCTAGAAATACCCTAAATATGTTTTACTAGCTGTCTGGGCATCCCTTAGCCCAGTCAAGTTGACATAAAAATTCATCCATCACAGTGGTGGACAAGGATAAGGGACAGGCGTGAAGTGTTGAAAGGAAGTGGGCGTGTTCATAAAAGGGTGGCACAAGGGACCCTTGTAGGTATGCAACCATTCTGTATCTTGATTGAGGGCATTACACAAATCTACACATGTGATAAAATTTCATAGAACCAAATACACATACATACACACAAGTGAATGCATGGAGAATTTATATAATCTGAATTGTAGAGAAAGACAATTGCAGAGAAATGGAGTATACCAGTCTATATCCTGGTTGTGATAATACACTCCAGTTATGCAAGATGTTAGCTTGGAGGCACCTAGGGGTTGGATACACAGCATCTCTCTGAATTATTTCTTACAACCGCATTTAAATCTACAATCATCTAATGATGAAAAGTTCAACATTCTAAAATGTGGTCTTAAGGTATGATAAATGTGCATTGACTAGGTAGGAATATTAACATCTTAATATCATTTAAAAGCCTAGTCTACCAGTTATCCTAACCTCTTAAAATATGAATTTGGATAATCCATTGTTTTTATGTGTCTTTTCTGAGAAATAGTTTTTGATTTCTCTGATTTGTCTGTCTTTCTAGTTTCATTGATTTCTGCTCTTTATTATTTCCCTCCTCCCCACCTTTGAATTCAATTTGCTTTTTTTTTTTTTTTTTTTTAAGATTCTTGAAGCAGAAATTTGGATTACAAATTGGGAAATTTTCTTCTTATCTAATATAAGCATTTTAGTACCATAAATTTTCCCCTGAGTACTGATTAGTTATATCATACAAATTTTGATATATTGTGTTTCCATTTCATTGTGTTCAAACTACTTTTGTAATTTCCCTTGAGACTTCCTCTTTGACCCGTGGATTATTTAGAAGCATGTTGTTTAAGTTCCAAATAGTTGGAGTCCCCAAATATCTTCTGTTGTATGTTTATAGTTTTATTTAGTAATGGTCTGAGAACAAATTTTCTATGATTTCTATTCTTTCAGATTTGCTAAGGCAGGCTAAGAATGTGTTCTATCTTGGTGAATATTTCATGTTCCCTTGAAAATGAATGTGTTCTGATCTAGTTTCATTCTATAAATGTCAATTCTTTCAAGCTCTCTAATGATGTTCAGGTCTTCTGCCTCCTTTCTGATTGCCTATCTACTTATTCTGTCAATTACTAAGAGAAAAATGATGAAGTCTCTAATCATAATGGATTTGTCTGTTTCTCCTTTCATTTTTGTTAGTATTTGCTTTTAGTACTCTGAAGCTCTGTCATTAAGAGCATGCACACATGTAGAACTGTGATGTTTTCTTGGAGAATTGAGCCTATATCATTGCAAATGTTTTTCTATATCTTTGGTAGCATTCTTGGTTCTGGAGTCTACTTCATCTGACATTAATATAGTCACTAGCATTTTTATACTTAGAATCTCTTAACCTATCTGTGTCTTTATTTATTTTTTCCTTTTTTTGTTGTTTTTTTTTTAATTTAAATTCAAGCAGCCAGCATAACGTGCATCATTAGTTTTTGTGTCTATGTGTATATATATATTTAAGATTTTATTTATTTATTTGACAGGCAGAGATCACAAGTAGGCAGAGAGGCAGGCCGAGAGAGAGAGGAGGAAGCAGGCTCCCTGCTGAGCAGAGAGCCTAATGCGGGGCTCGATCCCAAGACCCTGAGATCATGACCTGAGCCGAAGGCAGAGGCTTAACCCTCTGAGCCAACCAGGTGCCCCTGTGTCTTTATATTTTAAATGAATTTCCTGTAGTCAGTAGAATTGAGTATTGCTTTTTCTATCCATTCTGACAATTTTGCTTTTTATTTATTTTTTTTTAAAGATTTTACTCATTTATTTGACAGAGAGACACAGTAAGAGAGGGAACACAAGCAAGGGAAGAAGGAAAGGGAGAAGCAGGCTTCCTGCTGAGCAGAGAGCCCAATGTGGGGCTCGATCCCAGAACCCTGAGATCATGACCCGAGCCAAAGGCAGATGCTTAATGACTGAGCCACCCAGGTGCCCCCAATTTTGCTTTTTAATTGGTATTTTTTGACCATTTACATTTAATGGTATTAATCATATGGTTGGATAAGTGAGTTTTGGGTTAAACAAATTTATTAATGGCTCCATTTTACCTCCACTATTGACTTACTATGCCTCTATTTTTCATTATTAGCGATTTTCCTAGAATTTACAATAAACATTTTTAACTAATTAGATTCAATTTTCAAGGAATATTTTACTTCATGTGTTATGTAAGCATCTTATGACAGTTTATTCCCAATCCCTCCCTCCCGTCTTTTGTGCCATTACTGTCAAGCATTTTACTTTTACATATGCTATAAACACATAATACACTGCTGCTTTCTTTACCTTAGTCTCTTAGAACAATTAAAATGAAGAAAAATGAGTTTTATTTTCATATTCATTTATTTCACTTCTATTACTTTTCATTTTTTATGTAAAATCCAAGTATCTACTGGTAGCATATTCCTTCCCTTAAATAATTTCCACTTTCCTTTAATATTTCCTAGTGCAATATATATATACACATTTTTCTCTAGGCAGTTCTATAAGCAATTAATTTTTTTTATTTTTGTTTGAGAAAGCATGTCTCCATGTTTAGAGATATTTTTTCTGGGTATAGAATTATGGATTAGCAGTTTTTTATTTCAGCATGTTAAAGATGTCACTCTATTGTCTTCTGGCTTACCTGTTTTATCATGAATAGTCATGATAGTATTTCTTATCTTTGTTTCTCTGTATGTAATGTGTCATTTTTCTTGCTGCCTTTAAAATTTTGTCTTTGGTTTTCAGCAATTTAAATATACTAACTATAGGGATATTTTTGGTGGTGGTGGTGGTGATATTGTTCTCCTACTTGTTTATTTCTTAGCTTCTTGGATCTATGGCAGTATTTGTCATTCACAGTGGAAATGTTTGTCAGCCATTATTTCTTTAAATATCACTTGTCTTGTGCTCTCTTTCCTTCTGAGATCATACTTGCACAGATCCTAGGCAGTCTGGTATTGCACCACAGCTCTTGGATGTTCTGTTGTTCATCCCACCCCACCCCCTGCCTCCCGCCAACCCTTTTTTTTTCCTCTCTGTGTTTCAATTTGAGTAATTTCTATTGATCCATCTTGATGTTCGTGGATTCTTTGCTCAGTTGTGTAAAGCGTACTGATCAGCCCCTTGAAGTCATTCGTCATCCCTCTTACTGTGCTTTTTCATTTCTAGCATTTCCATTTGATTCTTTTTTTTCTAAGTTTCTCCTCTCTGCTGGAGAGAAATTAATCATCAAGTCTTGCACGGTATCCCCCTTTTCTATTAGAGTATTCAACTTATTAAGCAGTTACTCTAAATTCCACATCTGAGTTTCGATACGTGTGTCATAGCTGAGTCTTATTCTGTCAAATGCTTTGTCTCTTGTCAACATGTTGAGTAGGAGTTTTCTGGTCTTTTATTATACTAGCAGTTTTCCGTTGAAAGCTAGACATCTTGAATAGGACAATAAAGACTGAGGTACATCATTTCGATTCTTGGAATTAAGTGTACTTTACCTTTTGTTATGTCTTTAGCATGGGGCTTACATCAGTCTAGTCAGGACTTGAGGTAGGTTTTGGTTTCATTGCTGCTTTGGTTGCCCTTAGGGCACTCAGCCTTAAAATTTCACTAGTGATATCTTGTGTTTTGCTGGAAGGTTTTTCTCAAAGTCTCCTTCCTGCACCCTTTCATCAAACTCTGTCCCTCTTCTGCTATTACTTGCAGCTTGTTAGCCTGGATATGGAAGTGGGAAGGGTGATGTTTTTGTTATTCTAATTAAGTTTCTGTCTTAGGCTGGTATTGTGTTTCTAGATCTTAGAAAGGGAGTGAACTTCCCCAGCAGTTTTGGCCTCAGCATGTAGTCCCTGCCCCTTGGGGGGGGGGGGTGTTTTGTTTTGTTTTGTTTCCTCCTTCCACCTCAAGCATTACTGGGGAAAGACCCCAGGGCCCTAAGGCCAACAGTGTTTACTGCCCTGCCTTCACAACTTAAGCTTTTGTTCTTTAGTATAGATAGAGGAGCAAGATCTATGAAGGACACTTCTCAGAACTCTTGCCAATCTTTTTGTGAGCACCAGGTTGGGTCCCACGGAAAGGGGGTCTACAAGTACATTTGAATTTCCCTTATAGCCCCCAGGGTTCTAAATATTCTTTCACTAGGCTGCATTCTTCCTTTACCAATTTATAAACAATTTTAGCTGAATTATTTTTACCAGAGTCCAGCTGAGTCTGCTCCAGTGAGAGTCATGTCCATTTCTCCTTGTGTGCACCCATCTGTCCTTAGACTTGGAGATAGTTGGTTGCCCTGTGACTTCCACTCTCTACTGGGTTGAAGGAAAGTTGTGTATCTGCAGTTTGTCTGGCTTGTTGTTGTTGTTGTAATGATAGTGCCACACTCTTCTGGAAACAGAAGCCAGAAGTGTCCATTCATTTTTGGAAAATAAGTACTGAAAATATGTCCAGGCAGGTTTGAGATAGTGTCTATATGTTTTCAGGTTAAACAGGAGATCCATTTCAGGGGAAAAAAAAAAAAAAACAAAAAACAATTTGCCGGTTTATTTTGAAAAGCATTTGCTATTCCTGACATTGCCACCAGAGGGCAAGTCGCCCATCGCTACATATCTCACAGGGTGAGGCCAGGTTTCCAATTGGGAAAAGTAAATGTGTAAAGTGGGAGGCAGAGGCATCCAAAGCAGCTAATGCTTGCAGGGAGGGCCTGTTCTCAAGGCCTTCCTGGCCTGTGCAGCTATGCGTTGGTCTCTCAGTCCCTCTGGCCCTCACCCTCACCCACATGCCACAGTTGTACCCTCTGCAGAGAAGAAAGATGCCTTTCATTGCAAGCACTCATGTGCCTAGAGCCTCTCTGAGTACCTGGTCCTCACCCTACTAACATTTATGCTGAGAGGCGCCCAAGACCCTGCTAAGTGGTCAGCTTCTAGCAACTTCGGGTGAGTCCAACCTTCTGCTCAGCAGGGCGCAACCCAGGGAGTTAGTTCCAATCCAAAGACTGAGGATAATAATTCCCAGGAGCCCCGTGGTAGGGAGTTGAAGCTGAGGGACATATGGATCTGTACTACGTTAGTTGGTTTATCTGAAACAAATAAACCAAAATCATAGGGAGAGAAGTTTGGTTCTCATACAAACAAAGTCTAAAACGGGTGTTCCTGATTGGCAAGTAGATCTTCTCTAAGTGGGGGAGGCAGAAGCTCACCCCTGCCATCTCCTAGCACCACCCTTTTCAACATACAGGATGATGGGGAGGGGTGTGGGGATAAGGCCGTCCACACCTAACCACACTGCCCAGCACCTCCCACAGTGCTTCTGCGCTCATGCCATCGGTACAGCCAAGCACCTGTTAAGTGCTGGGGGCTGGGAAGTGTAGCCATGGCTGGGTGGACACCTCCCAGCAGCACCCCTCCCCCGGGAAGGGAATGGACAGCCTGACCCAAATTGCCTAAGTTGTTCTGCAGTAACTACTTCCAACAGGTTATTGCTCTAGGAAAATATTTTCCAGATTTGTATGATTTTAAAAGTCACAGAGGATGCTTAATTAAAATATAACCCTTCGTTCCTTTTCCTGGGCATTCTGGTCTGGCCATCTGCCTGGGGGCCTGGAATCGGTGCCTTTATCAAGCACCCCAGAGAGCTATGCTGCCCTAGCGAGTATTTACAGAAGGATCCATTGCCGTCCCCACCTCGTCCCAGTGGATGGGAAGCCAGGCCAACTCTCTCTCTGATTCCTGTTGAGTTGTGGCACTGTGGGAAAGGCTTCTGGTCATGGCCAGAGGGAGGCAGGTCCTGAAGCAGCCCTGCATGCAGCCCTCCCTGAGTGTGACTACCCAGCCACTCAGTCCTGGGAGGGGCAGCCTGTAGGTCATGGCCATGTCAAGGCAGAACCCAGCCGCCTATGGCGGGGGCAGACCAAGCCTCCCTGGGCCGACCAAACCAGAGCACAGTACTGCCTGTCCCCCCAGCCACTTTAAACAGAAACACCTCCACCCTCCACCCCCAGCAAAACAGTGTTTCCTTTATCTGGGAGTGGAGCGTTATTTGTGCTCCTATTTTCTCTCAGCATCACTGGAGGGCAGCAGTGAGTCAGTGTTTGCAGTTTTTTATTAGAAAGTCAACTCTTAATAGTATTCAGTCATAGATTTTATTTACTTATTTGCTTTTTTGTTCTTTCCGTGACACCCTTGCCATGAATCATGGGAAATGACACCAGGCTCAAGGCCACGGGGTGGCGAGGGGCAGGAGGAGGGAGCGGCAGAGTGAGGAGGCGGAGGTAGGGTAAACCCAGGGGAGGAGCAAGCTGTTTAAGCTGTTCTCTTGTTCTCACTGGGCGCTGGGTCCCACAGCAGCTCAGAAGCTTCTAGCAGATCCAGGCAAACCCTGTGAACACCCCACTCCGCCCCAGCCTTTCTGAGATGGGCCAAGACTTTCCCCAGGTGGGCGTTTCACTCCGGAGCGTTTGTGATGAATGGATCCCTGGGTGCGGGCCAGTCTGTCCTCGCTGCAGTTTCCGCCTACACGTTACTTCCTCAGAAGCCTCCCTAACCCGCCCTAAGAGGCTTGCCATAGCTCCCCCACCCCGGAGTCTGCGGTTCACTCTGCAGGGTACTTGTCACCACCTGAGATTAGGAGATTTTTTGGTTACCTGGGAGCGCCTCATGGGAGATCCCCTCCCCGCTCCCCCCCCCCCAGCTAATACAGAATTATTGAATGAGTTCACAAATGAGCAGATTGCCGGGCAGCCCTCCCTTGCCTAATTTGTACACTGTGAGGTGACCAAGAGCCCGGCTTGGGTCCTTCCTCCGAAATAAAAGAAACAGCAATAGGTTTTGAGGGGTTTTTTTGTTTTGTTTTGTTTGTTTGTTTGTTTGTTTGTTTTTTGTCTGCAGCCCAACCGCGGTACCTCCCTTCTGACCCAAATCGTTAGCAGAGCCCCGGTGAGGTGTCCAACTTCTCTTCCACGCCCACAATAAATATGAAGTATTTTTAACTCTCCGTAGTGGTTTTGACACCTGTGCTCTTAACGCTCCTGCTGGCACAGATGGTCTGTGTTCGTCTCCACTCGGTTTCCTTAATTAAGGAGACACCTGGCCTTGGAACTCCCTTTTCTGGCCTCCCTGGGGGTTGCTGGGGCCTGGAGCCTCTCAGCCCGCCGGTGGGCCACCTGGCACCGCGTCTCTCTCTTCTGTTCCAGCCGTGATCCCCCTGACGGATTCGGAGCACAAGCTGCTGCCTCTGCACTTTGCCGTGGACCCCGGGAAGGACTGGGAGTGGGGGAAGGACGACAACGATAACGCCCGGCTGGCCCAGTGAGCCCTTCCCCCGCGCCCCTCCCCCAACGCCCCGAAGGGCGGCAGTCGCCCGGTTTCCCGGCGTGGGCTGGGCCGCCGGTGCTCCTCCCGAGACAGCTGGCGTGCCCGGGGGCGGGGTGCGTGCGGGCGAGCGCGGGCCCGCTGGGGCGCGTTTCAGTCGGTCTTCTTCTTTCACCAGCCTGATCCTGTCGCTAGAAGCCAAGCTGAACCTTCTGCACAGCTACATGAATGTGACGTGGATCCGGATCCCCTCGGAGACCCGGGTGAGCCTGGCATGTGCCCGGCCCCGACCAGCTGGTTGGGTCCTGGCCGCTCACTCGCCGCCGGCGCGGGCGGGGGGCGCAGCCTGCAAACGCTGGCCCGGGCCTGGTCTCCCCAGCGCCCGCCCGGCCGCCCCCACCCATCCTGCCTGGCTCCCGCGAGAGAGGGCTCGGGTTTAGCGGGAGCGTGTGTGCCCGCGTGCTTGTGTGTCGTACGTAGGCGCGCGCTCCGGCTAGGGAGGTGGTTGGTGGGGATTTTTTTTTTTTTTTTTTTGGTCCCTTTATTTTCTCCAGAAGGAGAGGAATAAACACACCCACTCAGAAAACAAACCGTAGGCAAGTCACAACACAAAACTATCTCTGCCGAGATCGGAACACGATGTGCTGCAGCGGAGCAGAATTAATTATAAACTGTGTGTGGGTCCTTGGAAAAGTCAGAGAATCGGGAGCGCCATTCCTCAGCGCCCCCTCCTTCTCTCCGCCTTCTCGATCCTCTGGGAGGGCAGTGAGAAGAGGAGCTGCCCGCCCCCACAGGGCTCCTCCCCCAGGGAGAGTCTGTTCTGTCCCTGCTTCGAGATGCTAAGGATTCACTTTGAATGTCTGATTGATGTTTTTTGTTATCTCAGTAGTGAACCCTCAGTGAAAGGGATTCGTATTACATTAAAAAAAAAAAAAAAAGTCCCCCTTAGACATCAGTATACTTGGCCAATGGCCATGAAGTGGGGCTCATAAGCAATATTAAAAGGGCGATTGGAGGAAGGCAGTAGGGCGGTGCCTGGCACAGAGTCGGTAGCCAGGCTATGCCAGGCCCTGCTCAGGATGTTTTCATACATCAGGCTTTACTTTTATTTAATCTTCGTAAGACTCCTGGAGGCAGGTACTGATACCCATTATACTGAGGACACAAAGGGACAACTGGTGACAGCCTGGCTCCAGAGTCCAGCCTCTTAACCTCCACAGTGACCTGTCAACTGCCTGGATGATGCCCGTGTTGCTGGGGGTGTTCTTTCCTAGCACACACATATGGTGTGAAGACAGCAACTCTAGATCTAGAACCGGAAGGCTCTTGGTCTGGGGCACAGGTCAGCATTGCAATGAGCAGGACCCCCTGCCAAGCCATGGCGGCCCCCATGTCGGATTTAGGGCCTGGCAACAACCCTTCCACCCCGAGGACATTTCAGCCAGGGCTCCTTCTTCACTGAGCTCCCACCAATGGCCACTGCCAGCACCAAGCACAGCCCCTTTCCTGGGCTAAACCCCTGAGCTTCTGCTCTTCTGTGTCACTGAGAAACCATTTTGAGACCTCTACCTCCTTCCAGACCCAGGACAGGGTGGGAAGAGGAAGAAAGGAATTTCAGACTGGGAGGTGGTGAGGACTGGCTCCTGCTTGCTTCTGGGGACTTGGTTGCAGGAGGTCTCTTGGACCCCTCTCTTGGACTTGCTTGGGGGAGGAAGAGAACAACAATAAAATGACAGAACAATGGGGCCTTCTCCCAGGATCTTCCCCTAGAGGCCAGGAAAAGCCCATTTCCGGGTGAGCACCAGCTCCAGCCACTCAGCCTCTAGTAGGTTCCTGCTGTTCACCCGATGACGCTGTGGGAATTCTCTCTCCTCCCTCAAGAAGGAGCCTCCACAAGGCAGCAGTAGGTTGCACTCACTGCCTTTCTCAGGCTCTCCACCTCCCTCATGGTCCTCCAGGTGCCCACACTGGCCTTGCCCTCCTTACTGGCTGACCAGGAGCCTTGTCCAAGGTGTTCACAGTGATGCTCCCTCCTCACACCCTAGGAGACCTTTTTCTGGGAGTGCATCTTTCCTGCTAAGTGCAGGTCCTGCTTCAGAATCCTCAATTTAAGACTGCATTGTCTATCTGTGGAAAGGAAACCCTAGAGTAAAATGGTCATCCTTGGAACTAAGGGCATATTTGTTCCAATGTGAGGGCAAGAGGTCTGCCCCTGCCTGGAATGAATAGGTGAGACACCCTTTCTAGGAGAGACACCTACAGATGCAGGTGAAGTGTGATCCTTTCCAGAAGACCTCTTGCTCTAGAGGACAGCTGGGACCTGTGTCTGGTCATACACCAGCCTCACCAGGCTAGAAGGGCAGAATCTGGGCATGGTAATTCTAAAATGTGAGGCTCTGGAACTCAGAGCCAGGTGGGTATCTTCATTTTGCCCAAACTCCCCGCCTCGGCGTTCCAGGCTACCAGCAACCGGAGCTCACCAAAAGGCATCCTGGATTGGGGCAGTGGGATCCCAAAGCCCCACCTTAGCAGACCGGGAGCCAGGGTGGTCTGCCTTTGTTGGTCCCACGTGAGGATGGCTCTTATCTAAACACCTTTCTTCTTTCCCTGACCCTCTCCCGCTACAGGCCCCTCTGGCACAACCGGAATCCCCAACAGCCTCCGTGGGGGAGGACGTGCAGTCCCTGGCCGACTCCCTGGACTCGGATCGGGACTCGGTGTGCAGCAATTCCAACAGCAATAATGGCAAGAACGGCAAGGACAAGGAGAAAGAGAAGCAGCGCAAAGAGAAGGACAAGACCCGCGCGGACTCCGTGGCCAACAAGCTGGGTAGCTTCAGCAAGACGCTGGGCATCAAGCTAAAGAAAAACATGGGCGGCTTGGGCGGCCTGGTGCACGGCAAGATGGGCCGCGCTAACTCCACCAACGGTAAGAACGGCGACGCACCGGAGCGCGGCAAGGAGAAGAAGGCCAAGTCGCGCAAGGGCAGCAAGGAGGAGTCTGGCGCGTCGGCGAGCACGTCGCCATCGGAGAAGACCACACCGTCGCCCACGGACAAGGCGGCCGGAGCGTCCCCGGCAGAAAAGGGCGGCGGGCTGCGGGGCGACTCCTGGAAGTACAGCACGGACGTGAAGCTGAGCCTCAACATCCTACGCGCCGCCATGCAGGGCGAGCGCAAGTTCATCTTCGCCGGCCTGCTGCTCACCAGCCACCGGCACCAGTTCCACGAGGAGATGATAGGCTACTACCTGACCAGCGCGCAGGAGCGCTTCAGCGCCGAGCAGGAGCAGCGACGCCGCGACGCCGCGGCCGCAGCCGCCGCAGCCGCGGCCGCCGCCGCCGCCTCCACGGCCAAGCGGCCGCCGCGCAGGCCAGAGACCGAAGGCGCGCCCGGCCCCGAGCGCGCGTCGCCGGGCCCGCCGGCCGGGCCGCCCACGCAGCTGGTGCTCAAGCTCAAGGAGCGCCCGAGCCCCGGGCCGGCGGCGGGCACGCGGGCAGCGCGGGCGGCGGCGGGCGGCGCGGCCTCCCCGAGCCTCGGCGGGGGCGCGCGGCGCGCGGGCGCCAGCGGACAGCTCTCCGGCCGCAGCCCGCCGGCACCAGCGCGCCAGAGCGTCATCCACGTGCAGGCGGCGGGCGCGCGGGACGACGCGTGCGCGCCGGCCGTGGGCGCGCTGCGGCCGTGCGCCACGTACCCGCAGCAGAACCGCTCGCTGTCGTCGCAGAGCTACAGCCCGGCGCGCGCCGCCGCCCTGCGTACCGTCAACACGGTCGAGTCGCTGGCGCGCGCCGTCCCCGGCGCCCTGCCCAGCGCGGCAGGGGCGGCCGGCACCGCCGAGCACAAGTCGCAGACCTACACCAACGGCTTCGGCGCCGCGCGCGACGGCCTGGAGTTCGCCGACGCCGACGCGCCGGCCGCCCGCTCGAACGGTGAGTGCGGCCGCGGCGGCCCGGGGCTGGCGCAGCGGCGCTGCCAGCGCGAGAACTGCGCGTTCTACGGGCGCGCCGAGACCGAGCACTACTGCTCGTACTGCTACCGCGAGGAGCTGCGGCGGCGGCGCGAGGCGCGCGGGGCGCGGCCCTGAGGGCGGCGCGCGCGCCAGCTTTTACCATAAAGGATTCCTTTTCCATTCTGTCGGTGTCTTTTTTACATGCCCTGGTCCACCGGAAGGCCGGCGACTCCTCGGTCAGTGCTGTGTACGTGTTTGGTCCAACGTTCCTAATGGTGCCTGAACCTACACTGACGCCACTCAGGTAGTAGACGGATAGGAAACAAGTCATACTGTTGGAAGTGGGTGTGCTAGCTAGCATCTGCCTCGTACCTGTGGAAACTCAATAGCCATTGCAAGAGTATTTTTGTTCCTCAATAAGAGAAATAAAGAAATTTGCAGCCCTTTGTTTTTAGAAGGGAGTGTTTTACCTTTTTTTTTTTTTGCCTTTTTTTTTTCCCGCCCCCGCCCCATCCCAGCCCAGCGACTGACCTCGTCCACGTAGCGATCACACGTGTGCGGTCGGTACCACCCAGGGTTTAGAAGCAAACCCGCAGCCCGGGACTGCAGCAGGGGCTGTGCTGCGGGGTCGCACCTGCTTCCCCTCCCCGAGTCCCGGGAGGACAGGGGGCAGGGTGCCGCCTGCTCACGCGGTCTAGTGGTCGCGGGGGCCCTTTAGGAATACACCGCTCCATCGCATAAGCAAAACCTCCTTCCACGCTCCCCTCTCCCCCAAAAAACAACCCCTGGCTCGAGCAACATTCACACTGCCATCAAAGCCACAGGCATCCTAGGATGGGCACCGGACAACCTACCTCGCAGGGCGCAGGGAGGTGTAGTCATGGCTCCCGGTGCCGGGCAGCTCAGGTGACAGGAGCTTTCCAAAGACACCTTGGGTCCAAAAAGCAAGATTCCTAACTCACTATTTGGAATTGCCCATGTTTGAGCAAAGATGACAGCCTGCTCACATCGCTCCTTTGAAGACACTTCCACAGTGAACTATCGCCAGAGGGCCCCTAGGAAGTGATTAGGGGTGCCCCAGGAGAGAGGCGAGGTCACGGTGTAAGCCCCCACACTAAGCTACTTTGAAACCCGGCCTGTGCCCTTTTCCAAAGGGAAGAGGCTGAGGGCAGCCGGGAAGGAAGCCCATCCCCACCACCACCTGCATCTGTCTGGGTCCAGCCAGGTAAAGGGGCGCCACTCCCATTGGGGTCCCCTCTGCAGGGTAGGGTAACCCTGCCTGTGGCTCCCTAACACATTGAGGGGGAAGCCCCATCCCTGAGCCGTCCCTTTTTTGGTGCCTCCCACATTTCTTGAGAAAAAAAAAAAAATGTGTCCTTAGCTACCCTATTTTTAGCAGCAATATGCAGCCTCTTCCTTCCAAGATTACCTCTGGAGAATCCCGTTCTTGGCCAAGGACACTGAGGAGTTAAATCTGCCTCACTAAGGAGAGATCTTGTTTCCAAGAAATACGGATAAGATGGGTAAAATCCTCACTAGCAAAAGAATACTTTAAAACCTGCAGGAGCCTTAGAATAGCTTCTAATAATCCTAAGAAAGAGAGGAGATAGCACCCAGCTTTACTGTGGGTGTATCCTCAGAAAATGCAGGAGGTAGACCATCTCTTCATTGGAGCCAGCTTCTCCTTCTCCAGAAAGGATGCTTTTCCCTCTGACATAAAGAGCAGCAAAAAAATAAATAAATAAATAAATAAAATAAAAAACAAAAAAAAAAAGTTTTTTTTTTACTTGTTTGAAGAATTATAGTAATTTGAGTATCTCCTGTGAGTAATTCCTTTTTGTTTTTAATTATTCCACAGCACGTGGAGTTTTCAGTAAGTTATTCAAGTTTTGCATAAGTGGTTCCTTACCTAAATCAAAATTATTTATTAAATAGAATCTTTAAGAAATTTTTTGGAAGTTTTACTTTTCACGCCGAATAATACTTTCAATGTGTGGTGATTACTAACATCCATGTCCCTCATATTACTGGGATTTCTTTTGTTACTCAGAAAAAAAAAAAAAGAGTAGTTTTTTAAAAATCTCTCATCGAGAGGGTTTGTGGCAGCTTTTTGGACTGATTCTTTGTGTCATGCTGAGCAACTGCTTTGACATCCAAAGCTGTGAGGTCACAGGAAGTATTGCATCATGTGTAGACACCAACTATGGCTCTCGCCCCCCCCCCACTCTTAGAAGGTTGAGACAGCCAACATTGAAAATGCTTAATTGTGCGTTCTGAAACCAAACTCATGTGCACAAGAAGTCAAAAAGGCATAAAGTAAATTTGCTTGTTTTTTTAATTTTCTAATGTTAAAACAGCCAGCCAGAAATTTCCCACACTGGCTATGCAAATATTTTATCTTTCTCATGCCAGATTGAAAGAAAAAAAAAAAAAGGTGGGGGCGGGGTGCAAGCTGAGAATAAACATGGTCCATTGTAAGACCAGAGAAAAACCTTTGAAACCAGGCAGTATAATCCGTAGGTATTATTTTTTTTTTAATGGTGACATGTTCTATCTCGAGTTTCAAAGTCCCCTCCACCCCACCACACCCATAGATGTGCCATGAATAAAAGCCTAAGATCCAGCTACCAGCCACCATGGTGGCTTCCCCAGCCATGTGGAAGGTCACGAGGTGGCTCAGCTTGCCAGGGTGCCTGTGGGGGCTTGTCCACATTGTTTACAAAAAGCTGTTTCCTTTTGTGAAAGATCTGGATCCCTTCCTCTAAATAGTATTGACACAGTGAGAGAATCTACCATTACATTAAACTTTCTAGTCCAGTATACCAGGAACATCCCATGTCATTCAAAAGAGCTCTTTAGACCTGGTCCCCGGCCAGAGTTCCCTCAAACCAAATTAGTCTGTCAGGCTGAGAAGTAACTATTAGAAACGGCTGTGTTGTTTACATGTGGGCCAAGAAGTCTTCTAATATCCTTCTGTGACATAGGGACCCCTTGTGGATCAGGGAAAGGTTAAGTGGATTATAGACACTGAAGAAAAGGAAGAAAGCCAGTCTTGATTCTAGAAAGGCTGAGAACCCCACCTGAACACACGTTCTGGACCTGGAGTGCATGGCAGACCCTGCCTGTGAATGGCCTTCTTGTCTGATGTGGCCATACTTCCCTTTCCGGGAAGGTCAGATGTCTCTAAGTGATAGCATGTTTCCAGAAGGATTCTAGATACTTCTGAACCCCAGTGGATGTTGTTTGAGTAATTTGCTTCACATTTCCTGCACATGCGATACCTGGGTATATATTTTTTAAATAATGTATTGTTAAAGGAAGGTGTTTTTAAGTATATTCTGTTTGTAGACTTTATGCTATGTTACGTTGAAATTTTACAAGCCAGTTTAAACTGTACTATAGAAATTATTTTTATATTATTTTCAGAATATGCCGCAGAGCAATATTTTGCGCCCTTACATTGTCACAGGGTTGTCCCCTTGGAAGGGTAACTGTAAGTGGGAAGGGGCTCCACACTGTGAGCTCTTGGGTAGAAGTGCTTTTTGCTATTTGCTCACATCCCCTCTGAAAGTGGGAATATGTAAATGTTTTCTTTTTTTATTGGAAGCTTGATTTTTTTGGGGGGGGGGGGTTCTGTCCATGGATTTGGATACTGCACCTTTCCTCTTAAATGAATACTTTATACTCACAAAGTTACTGCAGACTTTCTCTTACCTGTTACCACCCAGTGACTCAAGTGGAGTTCTGAAAAGTTTGGATCTGCTACTTTAGAATTTTAATACTTTCCAAAATGATTCATTAGCTCTAGCAGCTTACCATCAGGAATTTGGCGACGGGAGATAAAAGGTTTCTCCACACCCCCAGTGCACATGGTTCTCACCCCCTCCCTTAGCATCCACAAGCTTATTTTGCAAACCACTCTACTTTGCACAGATAAACTTAACCTATCAAAATTTATTTCACATTAGTTAGGGGGGAGAAAAAAGGGCTGTACTTATCAGTGGTAGAAAATTTGTGCGAGGGGGGAAAAAAAGCTTTGCCAAACCCATGTGTGTGTTAAGTTCCATCTCTGCGAGTCTTTCATGTTTACTTACAAGACCTGGAGTAAAAGCTGAAGCATGTTTGGGGTTTCTTTCTTTATAACACGATTCCTTTCTCCTCATTGTGGTGTGGACTTTACAAAATAAGTTCCTCCAGTGTTGTTTTTTTTTTTCTTTTTCCCTTTTCTTTCTCTCAATGCTTCTAATAAATAAGACAAAAATGCGTTTCCGTGGCTGAGTGAGCCCCGCCTTGCCAGACTTCGGCCACTGTGGCATCACCCTGTGGGTTGCTGAGGTGGCCTCTGCTCTGGCTAGAGTCTGGTTCTGCTTTCACCCGAGGGCAGACACACCGTGCAAAGCCCCAGAGGTGGCTGGCACTCCCGACACCAGAGAGAAGGCACCCCCTTCCTGAAAGCCTTAAAGTGGTGGCTCTCTGGAGACCCTGTGCACCACCTCCCCATTCAGTCCTGACTATCAACCATTTCCTACTCACACTGCCCCACTTGGGTGTGGCTCTCCAGGGTAGAAGGGGGGGTGCTCAATTACATCCTTTCATCCCCGACCACCTGCATCCCTCCCCACATCTACTCTGCAGCACCGGTTCTGCCGGCACAGAGCATGTTTCTGACAGTGCTGTCTGTGGACGCGGGGGTGGGTCCAGGATAGCTGCTCCTAGAAAGACCTGCAGGGCATGCATGGTGGGGACCCCCCACTCCCCTCAAGAAGCCCCCCACCCCCCAGGCTGCATGGAGCACCTCCAGGGTGCAGCGTTTTGGAATATTGGTACTTCGGCTCCAAGTAGGGTTCAGAATGGCCTGTTGGCAGTTACACAGTCCTTCTGGGACCACACCACCTCCAGCAGAGAAGAGGGAGGCTGACTGGCATTTGTGGGCTCTGCAATAGGGATATGCTTTACTCCAAGGGGCCAACTTAACCCATAACCCCAAGGACAGCACAGAAGCCCTTCTCACCAAACAGTCCTCACCATGTCACTGTTTCTATTCCATTCTGCAAAGTAGTTGGTTGAAATTTGCATTTTCACGGTTCGATTCTTGCAAAACAAAGGAGTCCCGCCAGCCTCAGTTGTGTACATACAGAAGGATACCCATGGCTTACGCTTTTTTATTCACCAAGAGAGCACCTTAGTACATACATGTGTGAACAAACATATGTGTATGTGTGTATACATATATACACACATATATATAACCAGTTCTTTACAAGGTGAAGAGTAACAGTTGATTTTAAGGGTAGAGGCTGAATCAACTCAAGACCAAAGCAATCCATTAATTTAACGAGGACAAGTTAGTAAAACCAGCTGTTTCACAGTATTGACAGACAGTGGAGGATGACTCTCAGTGAAGAAACAGCCAAGTCCTTACAAAGACCATTCCCACTCCAGCACTTCTCTGACCTGCTCCTCCTTGTTAGCTGCTCCACTGCAGCAACATGGGCTTGCCTCAGGGCCTTTGCACATGCTGTTCCTCCTTGCACATGGAATGTTCTCTGCCGCCCCCCAACTCCAAGCCACCTGCCTCACCCTTAATTACCTGCCAGTCTTTGTTTGCTCCAATGTCACTTTCAAGGAGGCCTTCCCTGATTTATTGAAAAGGACAACACATCTCACCCTCCCTGCCACCTCCCTGTGCATTGTCTGTGTGTTTCTTACCATTTGAGTGCTGCACATATGAATTATTCACTCACTTTACGTCCTCCCTCCAACCTCCCATAGAATGTAAGCTCCATGTGGGCAGGAATTTCTGTTTGTTTGCTCACTGCTATATTCCTGGTGCCTACAACAGTGCCTGACAACTATTAGGCACTGGATAAATATTTGTAGAAGAAAAGAAATGAAATGAGTTATTTGATAACTATGAAGCCTAGTAATACCCGTTTCAACCTTTATCAAATCCATAGTCCACTACTGTCCCCCAAGTGGGGAAAATTTTAGCTGATAAAGCATCACGGCTGCTCCAGCCAGTGGTCTGTGATGCCAGATAGGACAGTGAGCACATCAACCCAATCATGGCAAGTTTATTCATGTCTCTGTGAAGGCCTGCCCGGTGGCCCTCCCCCACAGCTATGAGACCCCACTGTCTACAGAAAGCTCTCTGGAACAAGCTACAGCAGGGGCAGTTTCCCTACAGGGCACCTCTCACTGTCAGGCACACTGTGATGGACCTCCACGATGTCATTGTGGGCCTCGACCATTTTAGGGAGTCCCTTATAATCAGTCCTGTGGGCACTGTTCTTCCACAGTGTCTCCAGGGAGGCTGGCATTCCTTCCTGTAACAAACTCAGGGGGCAGCGGATGACCCAGCCCAGGGAAGGAAGTCAGTCTGACCACTAGAAAGACCCATCCTCCTGTCACCAAAGTCAGTGTGACCACTAGAAAGACCCATCCTCCTGTCACCAAAAGCAGGCCTGCAAAGGAAGAGGAGCTTATCACACAGAATAATGGGGGCCGGCATGGGTAACTGGACTGACAAAGGAGCAGCAGGGGCAGAGAACCACGGCCCCTCCGAATCTCCCCCCTGTCACTGGCGGGCATGTGCTGGAGGGACAGAGCCTTGACACCTCAGAGCCAAACAACACACACCTCCTTGGCCCTGGCCCCCCACCCAGAGCAGGAGGCCCTCAAGTGCAGTCAGGCAACCTCACTCACCCGCAGGGGAGGGATGCTTCCTCCTCTGAGCTGCCCACCCCTGCAGGATGACTTTCACAACTACCTAACGTTGGTGTTTACTTCCAGGTCCTTTGGCCAAATGTGTTTTCCTCTAAGAGTTGTTGGCAAAATACTGTTATAAGCTTCTTATAGGACCTTTGTCCTACTGTAGCCTAGGTAAAAGGCTTTGTCCTTCTCTTGAACCCCCTTCCATGTTTTTTGCTGTCATTTCTCTGGGTGCCATATCTTAGGGTGCCTCATGGTGGGGATGTGAGGTCCCCTTCATAACAGTCCCTCTGCACCTGCCGGGCAGACACTCAGTGGGCCCACACATGGGTGACCCTTTGCTTAAATTGCCAAATAAACAGCGTCCCTTTCATTGCTGCCCTAACAAGCTGGGGGCACACTCCTGCCAGTGGGAGGCTTTCCCAGGGCTGCCCCCTTCGTCCACTCCAACCTTTCTCCAGGGGCAGGTGCCCTGAGGTCTGCCGAAGTTCTTCCTGCACATTCTTCCCGCTGGCATGGAATGAGATCCAAACACCTGATTTGGAATTACAGTCTGGCAGGCAGACATGGGGCGACTTGTCTCCACTAACTTACGACCAAAACTAGTAACACAACCATGATCATGGAGATCCACCATGGCCCGGAGCCTCAGGAGAAAGGCATACTCCACCTCTGACAGAGCCAGTCACCGTTGGACACAGGAGGGAAGCCTGGGTCCTCGGCCACGCCCACAGAGGGGCTACTAGAGGTGCAGGGAGGCTGGCCTGAATCTGCTCACAGCCTTGCCGCAGAGCCTGAACCCTGTTCACCATCATCTTTGATTAAGTTGGTCTTGTTTTAACCGAGGGCTATTGAAGTGTAATTGCTTTGTTCCTTCAAACATGCATTTGGCTATGGGAGTCAGTGAATGTTATCTCTCTGTTTCTGTTCCTTTTTTTTTTTTTTTTTCACTTATTTGACCTATTTTGGAATGAAATACATTGCTTTGTTTCCCCGATTTACTCGATTCCTGTGGACGAGAGAGAATATGGAGGCAAAAACGGATCATAAATCCCGTTACTTTGACCACTTTTACCCAGAGCCCTTGTCTACCTGGGAGCGTTCATTCTAATCCAATGCAAATATTCTTTTCCACCCGGTCCATTCTTGGAGAAGGAACCCATTCTAAGAGCTGTCTTTGGTGGTCGGGTTGTTACTTTATTAAGTATTAAAGCACTAAACCAATTTTTGCAATATGTAGTAAATCTTGCTTTCATTTTGGAAAACTTCCAGTAATGACTACTGCACTTTTTATAGAAGAACTGTATTTCATTTCTTTCTTTTATGAAAGATTATTTCAAGTAAAAATAGCTCTGTAATCCGTGTGACACGGCTTCTCCATTCCTTGACACAGAGAGAAGCTTTCATGCCTACTCAATAAAATTAACATGTTTGTAAAGCACTGGTTGGTCCAATTATTTGTTCGCTCCTGTGTTCCTGGTAGAACAGTATCTAAGAAAAGCTTTATGGCCCAGAGGGAGAAGATTCTATCCGGCATCCATTCACACCAGCAGTTTTTAAATCAGATGAGCTATAAACCAGTTATCACAGTTTCATCGTGTAAGAGACAAAAATGATCCTTTTAAAAATGGTCATGACACATTCTACCTGAATGAAATTGACAGGATTTTTTTTTTTTAACATCACCTTTTTTTTTTTTTTGGTCAAGATTTTATTTATTTGACAGAGAGAGACAGAGAGAGAGGGAACACACGCAAGGGGAATGGAAGAGGGAGAAGCAGACTCCTGCTGAGCAGAGAGCCTGATGCGGGGGCTCAATCCAGGACCCTGAGATCATGACCTGAGTCGAAGGCAGACGCTTAACACATGAGCCACCCAGGCGCTGACAGGATATTTCTTAACCCATGTATGCCAGAGGGGACAACGTAAGCAAGAGGATACCAGCGGGAAGCATAGAGGATGAAAGTGGATTCACAGGCGGCCTCATGGAATCTCCCTTGCGGAAGGTTGGGGCTGGATTCACACAGGGCAGTGTGAATTAGTGTGGACAGAAGGAGAGGAACAATGCTTAGCTGGCCTATAGGACCCTCTGAGCCAATGGCCTCTACACACTTCTCAGATGAGCATTGAGGCCACTAAGACTCGTCCATGTCTGGCCCTGATGTTCTTCGTTCTCTCAGGACGGCCAGAGAATCCCAGAGGAAAGGCCCGATTCTCCCACGGGTGCAGTATTGGAGGGGACGGGAAGCCTACACTGGCAGACAGAAAGCCAGGCCAGGATTCTTAAAATGAGGGATTCGAGAGCAGGAGCGCTAAGTCCCCAACCAAATCAAGGAGTCTGGATCATTTAGGGGAAAAAAAACTGGGAAACTGGATGAACAGGTAGATCAAATGCACAAAAAGGGAACAGAGAGGTCCCGTGGTGAGAGTGCCTGTGGGGACCAGTTCCTCACGGGGCTGGGCTGGGGAGTGAGGCTGAGAGGTTCAAAGCTGCAAGGGAAGAGAGGAAGAGGGCGGACCCCACAGACCTGGCCTCAGACCTCTGCAAAGGGAGGCTGCCCGAGCGGTGCCTCTGCTTCTGGGGTCCAGAGGAGGAACCCTGCTGGGCTGGGTTCCCATCTCAGAGGAGGAGCTGCTGTCTCCGGGGGTGCATGATTCTGCAGGGCCCTCCACGTGGGGGAGAAACAAAATTAGAACCAACAGCAGCTGCCAAGTGAGAGAGTATTGCCAGGACAAGGCTGGCGGGAACTGGAAGCAAAAGGAAAGAGCGAGTCCTCGGCATCCGTGTGTCTGTCTAGGCACGCGCATATGTATGGATACATGCATACATGTACGTGGCCACGATACAAACACATGTATGTGGGCATGCCCACACGTGTGTTTGCATGCACGAATATACACACACCGAGCATGGAGGAAAGTAAGGAGGTACGGCTCTCTGCCTCAGTCGCCTGGCCTGTCACTGGCCATGGGACTGTGGCTGATATTCACAACCTTCTTTCCATGACCCCTTGTGCTCTGTCAGAAGGTCAGCTTGCTGGGATTTTTTACCTGATGGATAACACCCACTTCCATTTCTGAAGGGTCCAAATCCTCAGCAGTCCTGCTGAGTTTACCATTAACTTTTATTTTGGGATGTGGATATCATTAAGGGCACCCTGAGGAGCCCCTGGATTTCAGACATCAACGCCCTAGCACCCACGGGCTGGCAGCAGCTCACGTTTTCCCTGATAATAAAGTCCTGACCCCCCACCCGTGCAGTGACTCCCTTCTTCTCGTCGATGCTGTAGTTGGACAAACCCAGAATGGCCCAGTGTCCCCTTCCTGTCCAGTCACGCCGCTGCTTAGACCGGGTTGAGGCCCTCCTTCCTTGGTAACTCAGACCTACAAGCCAGAAGAGCTTGGGGTATGGGGCAGGGAAGCCTTGGTTCTTGGTTATGTTGCTTAGCGGTGACAAGAGTCCCTCTTCCACCTACCCCTTGTTTCCCAGACCGTGTGTTCTGGCCACGGGATAGACACCACCACATGGCAGTTGCTGAATCAAATCATAAACTCCTTCTGGAAGACAGAACTCCCACCTTTCCGGGAGCTGTCTCCCCACTGGCATCATAAGGAAACTTTCAATGGGCCACTCCACAGCTCTGGAAGGCCAGTTGCTTCTGGGTCAGTAGGGTGTGTAGTGAGTGCATTCCATGTGCACGACCCCGTTGCTGTAAAACCAGACTTCGTCACCAGAAGCCACATTGTGGTGGCTGGGTGGTTCGGCCGGTTAAGGGTCTGACTCTAGGTTTCGGCTCAGGTCATGATCTCAGGGTCATGAGATGGAGCTCCGTGTCCAGCTCTGTGTTCAGTGCAGAGTCTGGTTGAGATTCTTTCCTCCTTTGTCTTTCCCCTGCTCTTCCCCTCTCCCACTCATGCTCATTCTCTTTTCTTTCTTTCTCTTGAAAGTAAATAAATAAAATCTTTAGAAGGAACCTGTGGAATACCATAATGATGAACAAGGCATTCACGATATCCATGAATAGTCGTTTTCAGCGGAAGCGTTGCCAAAAGGGCAAATCTGAATCCAGAATACATCTCTTCCAGGGAAGGGCAATTGTTTTCTCTCCATAATGGAAGGGATCTGGTGTGATCAGCCAGCCACCAGGGATGTGGCTGGCCATTGCAATCAGTGAGCTCTGTGCTGACCGCAGAAGTCGTGATGGCACGGCAGGGGCAGTCTCCAGGACTGCCTTGGTGAGAGGAAATCTGGGTGTTGTGCTCATCCATAGCCCCCATCCCCATAGAGGCCCATTGAGCAAACATCGGGATGGCTGGGGAAAGGGTTGGCTGACATCACAGAACATGCCGCCTTGTTCACCTGATTTTTGACAGTCTTCTCTGCATAGGGTACCTTTAATGAGCATAAAAATGGGGCACAAGTATCTTCATGCTCATGCACATTTCGAGAGAGCCATCAAAAGACATCTTCCCTCTGTTCCCATACCTCCTATCACCAATCTCTGAATCCTGTTCCTTCACTGTTCTTGATCAGTCAAAGTATTTGCCCCAGTGTGGGTCAGGGTTTCTCAATACTGCCATTAGTGGCATTTGGGGTCCAGTAGTTCTTTTCTGTAGGGAACTGTCCTGTGCATGTTGTAAGATGTTTAGCAACATCCCTGGCTGACCTTGACCACCAGTTGCCAGCTGTGCCCTCTACCTACCCGGATGTGACAATCAAAAATGTCCTCCCGACATTGCCAATGTCCTCAAGCTGGGGACAGGGGGACCATCCCTGTTAAGAATTACTAGTATAGGTTAATTCTTCTGGCTGTCTTTCAGCCCCAAAAAGAGAAAAACATTTGTTCTGCTCACGTCTCGTCCACTAGGATGATTTCCCTTCTCCACGGTCTTTCAAGGACACTCCAGACTGGGATTGTATCTCTCATAGCCTGCTCTCAGCTGGAACCAGCACATCCCAGAGAACCATCTGGAAGCAGGCCTGCTCAGCCATCTGGTCCTAAGGAACTGCCCATGAAACATAGATTGAAGGAGAGGAGGGAAGAAGCAAGAGAACATGTCACAGGGTCTGAGCCACCTGCTCAAGCAACTGACATGTGCCTTCTGGGCTTTCTCAATCACAGCCTCTTAGACGCCATCTCTGCTCAATGACAGACTGCAGCTGCGTGTGCTTGACCTTATAGGTGGGCCAGGTCACACCCAGCCCGTGCTGCTCAGGATTATGGAATCAGTCCGTGTCCTCTGGTCAGCTGTTCTGTCCCTACCCGGACCAGCAATATTCCAGCAGCTGTTTCTTAGAAAGGAGAACAGTTAAATGCAGCAGAGGTCATGGCTTTGTTCCAGAGCCCTAGAGTCTGTACTATGATGCGCCCTCTGGGGTTCCCTACAGCAATGCTGTTGGCTGTGAACACTCGAGCACCACTGGGTCTGTTATAGGATAAGACCCCGGGGGTTCCCACTCAAAACTGGTGGCCTTACTCATTCCTTGGTAAAAAAAAAAAAAAAAAAATGCGTTGGCAAAGCGCACCCAAAGAGCACATAGGTTGCCTTCAAAATCCAAAAGTCAGCAAGTGTCAGGCCTCTTTTGGGGGGGGTATAATAATGTATTTTTCACTTTGATGGGGTATCCTTAAAAGTCCTTTAGGGTCCCCTGAAACTTCACCAAAGTAGTAAGTAGGGCCCAGAATATTTGTGGAGTTTTCCTCCCACTTCTGTGCCTTACTGAGGCAGACGTAGTCAGCATAAGGAGGTCAGTAATGAGGTGCAGTATTGTGTTCTGTGGCATTCTGGTCAGCTCTAGTATGGCAGAAAGCAGGGAAACGGGCAGGAGGAGAGAGCACTCCTGGACATGCGCAAACTGTTTCTGGTGGTTCTTACAAATCAACGCAGAGAACCAAAGTCACCCACCAGTGCCCAGAAGAGGTGTTTCGCCTATAGAGCAGCAGTAGCAAGCGAAGGCTGACTGTGATCCACTGCCTTCCTCCAGCGGGCATCGGTCTTCCATGTAAGTCAAACAGGCAAGGGACAGGACTATCCTAGGAACCTCTCCCCCCTCACACCGCTCCAGTCCCTGATAGCACCGCTAATCTCTGAGATGCCCCCAAGTGGAGAATTCACTACCCTTGATTTATCACTGTGTATGCAGGGGATAAGTCCAGGCCTGAATTTCACCTTCATCCCACTTTCTACCAAAAAAGCATCACTTCAAAGCAGGAGAGCTCACTGCCGAATGGAACTTTGCCAACTATGCATGGGAAACGGGAAATATACACAGGTCAGGCCCACAGACCCACCCACCCCATGGACATCCATGCTTGAGACAAAACTCTTTTTTTTTTTTTTAAGGTTTTATTTATTTATTTATTTGTCAGAAAGAAAGAGAGAGAGAGAGAGAGAGAACACAAGTAGGCAGAGTGGCAGGCAGAGGCAAAGAGAGAAGCAGGCTCCCCGCTGAGGAAGGAGCCCGATGTGGGACTCGATCCCAGGACCCCAGGATCATGACCTGAGCCAAAGGCAGTGGCCCAACCGACTGAGCCACCCAGGCATCCAGGGGCAAAACTCTTTTTATCCTCTGACTTCCACAAGCCTCCACCCTGATGGGAGGGTCACCGTGGTATTTGCAGTTCCGTGACAATGCAGAGCCAGTGCCAAGTGCCCTGAGTGATTGAGGTATTCCTGTCCCCCATGACTACATGGGAATAGACATTTGCCGGAATGAGTCTTTTGTCCCAGTGCACAGCCCCCCTTGGGAAAAGTCACAGACCCCTGGAGGAGGTTTGGAGGAGAACCACAAGAGACAGCTAGGGTGACACGCAGGGTCTTTTCTCAAGGGGGCCTGGCTCACATTTAGCCAAGGGGTTCCAGACCTGGGAAGTGGCTCAGATCGGCAAATTCAACGAATGGCTGCGTCTGCGCTCTGCGGTTACTTAAGTAGGGAATTTTGCCTTCAAACCAGAAGTGGAGTTTAATAGAGTTGATGTTTACGCACAGTAAAATGCACAGGGATCCAAGGTACAGTGGAATGACTATTCACAAATGTATCCTTTCCAGTTCCCACCCCCACCATGATCAAGACTTACATGGTCTCATCCCCTCCGGGAGACCCCTCCTGCCCTCCCTGGCACTCCCCCACCCCCACCCCACCCCCAAAGCAGCTACTGTGCAGCTCCCTTCAGGTTCATGCTGTCTGCTCTTAAACGTCGTGCAAAAGAATCCTAATGTGTCCCGTCTCAAGTCAGTTTACAGCGGTATTCGTTCTGTGACTACACCACACTTTGTGTATCCATCTTCCGACTAATGGACAGTCAGATTGTTTCCTGTTTGGAGCTGTTATGAATAAAGCCACCATGAGCCCTGGTAATAAGCATTTTGTGGATATAAGCTTTCCTTTCTTCTGGACACCTACAAAGGAGCAAAACCGCCGGGTCCCAGAATGAGTGTATACTTCACACGGTTAGAAATTTCCATCCAGGGTACCATAGAGGTTGTGCGGTTTTACAATTCTACCAGCAAATGGTTTTGGTTACCTGAGCTGTGAATGTACGCTGTCCGGTTTTTCTTTTCTTTTTTTTAAATTTTATTTTATTTATTTGACAGAGAGAGAGCATAAGTAGGCAGAGAGTCAGGCGGGGGGTGGTGGGAAGCAGGCTCCCTCCTGAGCAGAGAGCCTGATTCGGGGCCCAATCCCAGGACCCTGGGATCATGATCCAAGCTGAAGGCAGAGGATTAACCCACCGAGCCACCCAGGCGCCTCCCGCCCCCACCGCTCAGGTTTTTCTGATGCCTATGCAAGGGCTCCCACCAACCTGGAGCAGCCCGAGTGGGCGTCTGCTCCCGGCACACACACAGTTTCCCATCCCCAAGTGAGGCATGTGCATGAAGCCCAGAGTCTGGTATTAGCACACACCTGCACCTCCTGTCCCCGTCACCTCATGCCTCCCACCTGTTCCCTTCCTCTTGGCGGCCAAGCTTACCTACCCTCTGCCCTGGCAACCTCAACGTGTGCTTCATTTCCTAGCATAGGTGTTTGGCTCCTGAATTTAAGGCCCTTTGCCTGACATGCCATGATCCCCATGGACACCTAGCCCATGGCCGTGACTTTTTCTGCTGGAGCAGAAAAGGAGCCCTCTCCTCTGGGAGCCCAGATGAGCCTGGCAAGTAGCCATTACCCAAGAAATGGGAGTAACCTGCTAGGTGCTTCCCAGAGAGTGGCTGGGAGTGCCGTGGAAGAACCCCAGAAAGTGCTGGGGCTCAGCTCTGCGCAAAGCAGAGATTGTCCATAAAGTCAGACTTCTCAGGGAAGGCGAGTTGCATCAGACAGAGAAAGAGGGTCAAGGGGGAATTCCAGCCCATGGAGCATGGGCTCTTCACACAAACCCTGACTGGGAGCCAGCTTTGTACTGGGCTCCCTAAATGCTGGAGATTCACCCAGGAATATGACAGACTGGCTTCCTCTCCTTCCTTCCCACCCCCATCCTCACCCCCAAAACACACACAATGGGAGAGAAAGCAGGAGAGGGACATCTACTGATAAGTGCAGAAACTGCAGACAAGGGCAGCTCTAGTGGGGGCCACTTCCTCCCTGCGGCTGAGGGCTAGGGACGGCTTTCAGGAGCCCCCGCAGTGGGTGTGGGGCTGTCCCGGCACAGCCTGGCCATTGTCACACCCAACAGGTAAGACCGCCATTACCATTTGTAGATCCAGAAACCATAGCACACGTGTGTCCTGTTCAGACACCCGCAGGGAGGGATGCCCAAAAGAAGCGAAGGGACAGCCATGCCATCTGTCCCCATAGGGACAGCCTGCTAGGAGATGAGGATGGATGTGGTCACACTTAACTTTCCTCTGTGCCTCCCCAGTGCTCTGTGTTACTGACAGGTTGCAGATGCAGGGTCTAGAGGGGATGGTCTTTGCCTGCCTAGCTCTGACGACCCCTATGGCTGGCCTGCACCACGACCTGCTGGACACATTGTCTCTCCTAAAATGCCTGGTTTCCCCTCCCTCTGCAAGCATGTCCAGGACAAGCACAGACTGAGAGGCCCCATGCAGCTGCCTACTGTCTGCCTCGGCCCCTGACTTGCTTCGTGGCCTGGGGTGTCTGAGCAAGACACACATGTGCTGTCTGCACCTCTACCCATGGACCAGCACCTGCACCCATCCCAGCTGGACAGGTGCCTGAGGAGCCCTAGGGTGGCAGCCACGCCACTACAGCAGAGCAGCGGACATAGTCTTGCCTTCCCGGGGCAGCCTCACCCTGGCAGAGCCCTGGCAGTCATCAAGTTCCTGTTTGCGTTCTGAACTTTTGAGTTTCCAGATCCCAATGAAAGCATCATGGTCACTGGGATGAGAGCTCCCTGGGGACCTAGATCAGGAGTGAATGAGCCATATGCCCTCTGCTTCTGGAATGCTCAACAGCCCTTTCCTGAGCAGTTATGCAGAGAGACAGAAGGAGGGCGCCTGGGAAGAGAAAAACGTGAAAGACCACAGGACGAGCCCTTGGAGGATGGTTGCAGGTGTGAAAATAAGGGGTTGAAATCGTCCCGCCCCTCTGAAGTTCAGCTTCTACCAGGGCTCTTGTCCTTTTGAAAAAGATTTGACCATGATCAGAGATGCTAGAGCCGAAAACCATTTTATGACCACCATGGAAGGAAAGATCCCCATGGGGAATAAAGTTGGGCAGAAATCTTCCGCAAGAAAGAGGAGCTTAGAAGCTGACAGCTTAATTACCAATGCAGCAGACAGAGCTTCCTGGCAGAGTACTGGGTGACAATGAAGAAGTCTCGGTGCTGGACCCAGACCCAAGAGGACTTCCTGCAGACCAGGAGTTCATGGGTGAGGACCCTTGTGCCCAGGCAGAAGCACCAGGAGCGGCACATCACCCCGGCTGGCGGCTGCCCCTTGATTCCTACTATTCCTCCCTTCTCTTCTCGGGGACCTTCTGTAATCTGTGAAGAACATGATCCCCATCCAGACACTGTGTCTGCTCTGTGCCATGGGTGAAACAGGTCAACAGCCATGTTGTTAACGGGATGTCTGGTCTAGAGGTGGCCACACATTCTGGGTCAATGGTGCTAACCTCAACAAAACAAGGTCTGGAGATGTGTTGGGGTGTGTGGTTGTTGACCCATCTGCTGTCCAAAAGGCTTTGTCCCTTTTGCAGGACTGTCAGCTTTTTTCTTAGTTGGGGTCCACAAAGTCGCATTTAAGTGGTAAATAAAAGACCCACGTGATGATAGGAAGAGAAAATACAGAGAGTAGTGTTTTTTTTTAAGACCCCCCGTCTTGGATGGCTTTTAACTCCTTTTTTATTTTCTACATACTTTAAACCAGTAAGGAAATTATGCTAAGGGTCCCAGGAAGTGTGAATTACACCCATTTCAGAATGAATTAAATGGGATATTAATATTTCCTTTGTATTTGGTACTAATTCTAAATCTGTTGATTCATAGTTTTGAATTTCTACAGTAGTGAATATATTAATTTTTCCCTTCACACTTGAATACAATTTGAAGCCATATATGTGTGTGATTTTGGTAGGAAGATACACCACCTGCCTGTCTATGGACAGATCCGGCAAAGCCACATTGCAGCCAAGGTCAGCCAAGTGCTGCCCCCTGGTGGTGGGGCCGCCAGGCTGGGTCTGCAGCTTTGAGGGACAACTGTGAAGACACCTGCACTTGATACTCTCCTCTCCTCAGCTGTCAGGAGCTCCCGAAGATCCACAGCAGGGTTTTCAATGTTTTCTTCTTTTTCACACAGGTTTTTGACACAGGTAAGCCGTCTTTAACAAAGCAACAATTTACTTCTGCTTTCAAATCCAGTGCCCAGACCCATTGGTTCTGCAGTTCTAGATTTTCTTCACTTTGTGATCCTTGATCTAAAACGTACAACCTACTACGATGTCCCCCTAAAGTAATAAACTCAGAAGTTTATGGGGCACCTGGGAGCCTCATTTAAGTGGTGTCCAACTCTTGATTTCGGCTCAGGTCATGATCTCAGAATCATTAGGTAGAACCCCCCTCCGCACGCTCAGTGGGGAGTCTGCCTGAGATGCTCTCCCCCATGCCCCTCCCCCCACTCATTCCTGCACACTGTGTGTGTGTGTGTGTGTGTGTGTCTGTGTGTTTCTTTAAAATAAATAAATAAATCTTTTTTAAAAGCTTAGACTTAACACTTGACCCTTTATTATAAAGTCCAGCCTCTTTGCCACCAAGGGGTTTTGTCAAACACCCAATCGCCACTGAAAAATAGGAATGAATAGTAACACAAAAGGCACCGACCTCAAAAACAACTTTTTCCTTAAAAATAATCAACTCTGTTAGTTCTATGTTTTTTGTACCATGTGTGCAAAAAGCCTTTTCTAGGTGCCTCAGCACTACCGCCATGAGGAGTATTTCTACCAAAGAAATACAATAGATTTAATCACAGACCGCTGCCGCCTGAAGAAAAATGCTTTCAAGGTAGTTTTCATAGCCTCAAGGTGAGGGCTTATTTGAATATTTTTTGGAATATCCTCCCCAGCCTGAGAAAAACCCAAGGCTCTTGGTTAATGCCTATGATTATTTCCTGCCACAGCTAACTGTGATTCTGGGAGCCGTTGTGACAGGTGCTCTGTGACCTCAAATGAAAAGTCACTGGGCACTGGGCTGGAGGTGTACTGAGGCTCATCAGCTCCGGACGCTGAAGGATGGACAAGGAAGAACTGTGAATAAGGAGCGGGCTAAGGGCCCTTGGGCAGAACCTGAGTGTGATCTGGAATGTTGGTTGGTGGTCCCCATCTGAAAGCTTTTCAGTAATAGTTAATAATGATCCTTAGTCTTTCTCTTCTGTTATGGACTGAATGTCTGTGTCTCCCACCCCACCCCAGAATCCGTATGTTGAAATCCTATCCCCAGTGTGATGGCATTTAGAAGTGGTACTTTAAGGAGATGATTAGATCATGCAAATGGAGTAAGAAGAAGCCCGAGGGCATCTTCTCCCTGTCTCTCTGTCTCTCTCTCCCTCTCTGTACCCACCCCTGCACCACCACCACATGAGGACACAGCAAGAAGAGAGCCATCTGAACACCAAGAAGAGGGCTTTCATCAGATACCAGATCTACTTGAACTTGAGCTTAGATTTCCCAGCCTCCAGAATTATGAGAGCTAAATGCTCACTGTTAAGCCCCCCAGCTATGGGGGGCTTGTTACCAGCCTAAAGGGACAAAGACACCTTCCAAGCCTTCAAGAAGTGACTCTGCCATTTTCACTCTTTCAACTTGTGAGATAGCCTTCAAGAGTGTCACTCAAAGGTGTACATGGTAAAACAGTGGAAGTGCTTATTCTTTTCCATCTGAATATTGGTGATAAATTTATTGGGAAAAAAGAAACAATCCCTTGGCAGGGTCCCTGTGAACATAAGGAGGGAGGCAAGTTGACAAGGACACCAGGATTCACCTCAGAGCACCCCTGGGATGCTGCCCACACATGCCAGGGGTGTAGACACTGAGTGCCAGCGAGTCTGCGCACCCTGCACGACCATTCCCCAGATCCAGCTCATGGATCTCTCTTGGGACTCTCTCAGTGACCCAGAGTGAAGAAGGAGTCCAGATGTCAAGCCAACGGTGCCAGGTCAGCTGAGAAGTCGGATGATCCAGTTGGAGAGCTTGCCTGAGAAAAGCATGAGAACCTCCCCTTCTACCACAAACGGAGTCATAGGAGCCAATCCATCCGATCTATCCAACTAGAAAAGCTGCATAAAATATAAGAAACATCTGCTAACAGACATCAGATTAGCAACAGGATTATAAAGAATGACAACATTTGGGGCCATTTTTAGTCTAGGGATGACTACCAATTCTACAAGAGTGGAAACATCAAAGTTCAGGACGCATCAAGAGTAAAAGCTCTAGGGGCACCTGGGTGGCTCAGTCTGTTAAGCGTCTACCTTTGACTCAGGTCATGATCTCAGAGTCCTGGGATCGAGCCCCACATCGGGCTCTCTGCTCAGCAGGGAGCCTGCTTCCCACTCTCTCTCTACCTGCCTCTCTGCCTACTTGTGATCTCTGTCTGTTAAATAAATTTAAAAAAAAAATAAAAAGAAAAGAGAGAGAGAGAATAAAAGTACTAGTGGTTTCTTTGGTCTGAGAGATTAAAGGATTGCTCTCTAGGAGAGGCAAGAAAATTAGTCTTTATAGGACTACAGCCTGGCTTCAGTCATCAGAGTGGCCCAGGAGACCTCAATTCCTGATTTGGATTAAAGGGATCTTGGATGCCATGAACTTGCTGGAAACAATCGGAAATTATCCCTAAAAAGACGATAGCATTACCTATCCTTCAAAGTATTTCCACAAACAGCTTTGCACGTAGCATATCTGACTCAAAATAAAAGATAACCAAGTGTCAAGAAGACAAACCCACACAAATAAAAACCAGCAGAAACACTAGCAATAGAAACAGGCTCACACAAGTTCCAGATAGTGAAGATACCACTCACAGATTCTTAACTAGCTACGTTGACTACTTTTAGAGAGATAAAAGACAGGACTAAGATTTTGGTAAATTTGAAACTGTTATTTTTTTTAATAGCATAAATGAAAGAAGCCAGACCCGAAAGTCTATATATCATATGACTCCGTTCATATGACATCTGCCAAAGGCAAAACTGTAAGGACAGAAAACACACCAGGGGTTGTCAGAGTTGGAGAATCAGGAAGCGGCTGACCTCAAAGGGGAATTTTTAGGGCAATGGAACTGTTCTGCCTGGTACGGGACGGTGGATACAAGACTCTTCATTGGTCAAAACCCACAGCACTGCACATCAAAGTGTGCCCTTCAACGTACACAAATTCTGAACACGTAAAGGAGGCTGGGGGATCCCAGGATGGAATGCAGACTGTGACCACAGCTTCTGACCATATTACAAATGTATGGTGTGGCCTCTGGGAAGGGGGCGGGGGTGGAAAGCAGCTGACTTAAGTATCTTGGGAAAATGGTGTTTTGACCGGAAACTGAAAGACTGCAGACATAAACAGTACTTAAACACTGCTCTAGCTTCTCATGAGATAAACAATTACAAAACAGATTCACATGTGTGCTGGGATTGAACAAACAGGCGACCGCACGGTGAGTGGTGGGAGCTGGTGTCTCACTGTTGGAGAGAGAGGTTACAGATTAGCAGAGGGAGGCGGGATAAGTCCTTCCTGAAGGGCTGCCCCAGTGTCTGAGACATCAGTGTGATGTTGAGCACGTGTTTAGTTCAGTGTGCAGGGACAGGTAGAGAAATGATTAGAAGTATGTGTGCGTGTAAATGGGCAGGGACACAAACATGTTTCCTGGCTTTATCTGCTCAGAGGGGCTAGAAGCAGAGACCCTCTGGGAGCAGGGAGCACACCCAGCGCCCAGATCTTGGTTTCTAAATCCCATTTTCCTACAGAAGAAATCAGGGCTCCCTAGAGAAATGGCCGATTGGGGTGTAGTAGCTGGGAGCAGCAGGGAGCTGGAGTGTGCCTCTCTGGTTGCAGGAAGCAGGCCTGGCAAGAGGTGAAGGCAGTAGTACACCCACCTGCTTCTCTCAGCCTAGGTCATGGGAGGCTGGGCAGACCAGGGGGTTGGAGGGGAGTCAGCTGCCCAAGACCAAGAACTGTCTTTGCCACCATGATACAAAGGTCAATGTCCTTTACCACGTCTCTGCGAGTGAAGATATACATACATCCCCTACAGTAAGAAGTCATGTATAAGAGACACTGCATAGAAATACACATTTCCTAATTGATCGCCAAGAACCTTTCTTCTTCCTCGCACACTTATTAGTGTGTACGACCGCACTAACACTGGGTTTAATAGCTGTTGTGGACAGTACAGTAAAAGGATCTCTATAAGGAAGAATTCCATAAAATGTTAGGTAGGAGCCTCTAAAGACAGCTGGATTGATGACTTGGCTAATAAACAAGATGTTAAAGAACACATGACTATAGCAGAAATCCCCCCCAGTTGTTGAAAAAAATTTGTATTGAAGATCACGAGTGGCAGGCCCGGTGGGGTACGCCCTTGCTGGGAAGGGGTTGAGCCAAGACTTGAATAAATGTGAATAAATGATGTCATGACTTCAAGGAAGACTCTCTCTTCTGACCTCTCTTCTCATAGGCTTTATATAATCAAAGTGCTAGGCTTTACTTGAAAGCGCAAAAATGCATGATGAAGATATATGTCTCAGTCCATCCTAGTCTCTGTAACAAAGTGCCACAGGCCGGGAGGCTTATAAACAATCGAAATTTGTGTCTCTCAGTTCTGGAGCCTGGAAGCCTGAAGTCAGGACACCAACACTGTCAAGTGAGGGCCTTATTCCGAGTTGTAGACCACTCTTATCCTTACATCATGGAAGGGGCGGGAGAGTTCTCTGGGACCCCTTTACAATCCCATCATGGGGTTCCACCCTACTCCCAAAGACACCAGCTCCTAATACCATTATTTTGGGGATTAGAATTTTAACATATGACTTTTGGGGGAGGATGCAAATATTCAAAGACCACAGTGATACATTAAAAATAACCTGTGTTGGGCGCCTGGGTGGCTCAGTGGATTGAGCTGCTGCCTTCGGCTCAGGTCATGATCTCAGGGTCCTGGGATCGGGTCGGGGCTCTCTGCTGGGCAGGGAGCCTGCTTCCTCCTCTCTCTCTCTGCCTGTCTCTCCATCTACTTGTGATCTCTCTCTGTCAAATAAATACATAAAATCTTAAAAAAAAAAAAAAAACCTGTGTTAAAATCTTCAACAAGAAGAAAAATTAAGACCCCTTATTTGAAAAGAGAAAAGCCCATGCTTTCTCCTTAGTTCCTTCCAAGGCAAGATCTAGAGGTAGTGATTGATGCTTTTCTCATTATGAATCCTCTCTCGGGACATTGCATAGCCTAGGGCAGGTACGAAGGGAGAGAACAACATTCTTCACTTTAAGAGATTGATTACAAGCACAACCCTTCCTAGTTGAATGCTGTTCTCATTTTACTTCAGTAAATTAAAATATAAATCAATGACACATTGAGTTTTTAATATTTAATTTTTTTATTTTTTAAATGATTTTATGTATTTACTTATTTGAGAGAGAGCCAGAGCATGAATGGGGTGGGGGGCAGAGGGAGAAGCAGGCTCCCCACTGACCAGGGAGCTCAACTCAAGGGCTCGATCCCAGAACCCCGGGATCTCAATCTGAGTCCAAGGCAGATGCTTAACTGACTGAGCCACCCAGGTGCCCCATTAAAAATATAATGTTACTTGTGAAAGTAATTAGTATAAGCTTATATATGTATTGCCTGTATACCTCAAGTTCAAGGAATGGCTTTCATTGCAGTTCTAAAGAAAAATTAACGGCACAAAATATAGTATAATAACCACGATGAGTAGTGCCATTGATACTGAGTACTATTTCCCCTCATATTCTCAAAATTGCTTCTGAGCAAGAAAGAGAGAGAGAGAGTGTGTGTGTGTGTGTGTGTACGCATGTGTGTGTGTGTGTGTGTGTGTGTGTGTGTACACACACAGATTGGTCACAGCTGAAGAGACTCTGAACTGGAAAGCAGGTCTGAGATGCGGGGTCCGCACCAGTTTGGAGGGGATATACACATCTGCTATATTGTGTGAGTGCTCATTGAGAGACCCCTTTCTACTCTGGAAAACTGAGGAGGTCACAGCAGACGGAGCCCAGGTACGGAGCCCAGGACCGGGATTTGCCAGTACGGAGCCCAGTGGGACTGATCCCCATACCCATCCCTGAGCCTCAGGCCTGGCAGGCAGGAGGTACAGCTTCCGTTTTCTCTGGGATTTTGGACAAACCCGACAGTTGGATAGAGGTTCTTCACCTGTGACAGCAGTGGTAATAACATCTGCCTGCCTCTATCCCCAGGGTGTGGGATAGAGCCGGGGAAGGACTTGGTGATCAGAAACCGGCCGAGGTCCGGGAACTCCTCCTGCACAAAACCCTCTCTGCAGCTGCCCGAAGCTCAGTTCTGGCCCCTCCCACCCCAGGGATCCCTGGGGAATTCTGGCTCTCTCATCCTCGATAACCAGGGGCACTTACCCCAGCTGCAGCGGTATCCTCCTCCAGACAGAGCACTGAGGTTTCCCTGGGCCTGGCCAAAGCTCATTGTATAGAATTTCAACCCATAAAAGCCAGTGACTCTACTACCCACATGTGCCAGTATCAGGGAGATTTTGACAAGGTAGGACCAGAGCTGCCCTGATGTTCCCTTCCCCTTTCTCTACATCAGCCTTCAAGAACCTAAAGCCAGCTGCCCTGGTCTGCATGGATCGTCAGGCCCCCTAACTGATCGAAGGTTTGCGAGAAGCAGCCCATAGGGTCTGTAACGGGCTTGAGGTGCTCCTCCTCCTGGACCATTTTCAGAAAGCTACTAGAGCTTGACCTCCCCGAGGACCAGAAATACACCTGAGGATAGCCCTGGATTCAATCACAGCCTCACCAGCCATACCCTGTGGCCCTTACTCTGCTCTAGGATGACCTCCTGGAGGAAAGGAAAGGGTTGGAAGAAAGAGCGGTTCACCAGCTCACCAATGGGTCCAGCGTGAAGGGCAAAGGCTCATCAGAGGGGCGTCTGCAGCCTCAGGCCCCTCCCAGATCCAGCGGGCGTGTGCTGGCGGGGGGGGGGGGGGCTCTCCTCCCCCTGCACTTGCTCAGAGCTGAACTACAAGGGTCACTGGTGCTCCTGGGGGGCTTTTCGACCTTCTGAGCACCCTGACCACAGACCACAGAGCCCATGCCCCAGCCTGGCATGCAGATTCCCCAAGGACAGGACAGGGCTCCCCAGGCACGGCCTCCTACCACCACGTGGGCGGGAGTCGAGCCAGTGCTCAGTGAACCTCTGCTGCAAGAGGACCACAGGGAGGGAGAAGGACCCAGAGGTCGGGCCGGGGACAGAAGGAGCACCTGGACTGGCCACCGCGCTGGACAGAGCTGAGAGCACCACCGCTGAGAGGACCGAATTGTGCGCACATGCAGAATCACGTGAGGCAAACTGTGCCGGGGAAGGAGCACACCAGGAGCTATCTCCCAGCAGGGCAGAGGTCCTGAGCAGGAGAGGGCAGGCGCCCGCCCCCACCACCGTGCAAGGACACAGCCCCTACCCCCTGCCCCCCCAACTCCCTAGTCAACTACTTTGCTAAGGAAATGTGAGCCTCCAGAGAGAAGGGTCTGGGTAGGGATGCCAGATTTAGAAAGAGGGAATGAAGTATACATGCCTGGTTAAATGTGAATTTCCAAGAAATACCGAACACAGTTTTCAGTTTAAGTGTGTTGTATGCAGTATTTAGGACATACGTCTACTGAAAAATTTTCCATTGAATTTCCACTCAGATTTAATGGGTGTCTGAGTCTGTTCAGGCTGTCGTAAGAGAACAGAACACCACAGCCACGGTGGCTTATAAACAACAGACATTGATTTCTCCCAGTTCTGGAGGCTGGGAAGTCCCGCGATCTAGGCACCAGCGGATTCGGTGTGCGGGGAGAGCCCTTCTTCCTGGTCCAGAGACAGCTGTCTTCTTGCTGGGCTTTCTCATGGTGGAAGAGGCCAGCTGGCCCTCTGGGGTCTTTTATAAGAGCACTAATCCCGTTCATGAGGGCTCCCTCATGACCTAATCACCTCTCAAAGGCCCCATCTCCTAATACCATCCACTGGGGATTAGGATTGAACATATGGATTTTAGGGGGCAGCAGGGAGGGGACATAAGCATTCGGTCCATAACTAGTGGGCTCCAGTGTTTTCTCTGACAACCCTAGCCGGGTGACTCCTGAGGGACAGGTGGCCTCACCAGCTCCGTGGGCTGAGGTGGATGAAGGGTCCTCCCCCACTTACCATTATGAACACTCCATCCCCAGGATTTGTGACCCAGTGTCCTCCAACTGGACTCGCCTGAGCAGAGGGCCTTCTCTTGAGTGGGGGAGGAAACCGGGGAGAAAAGGAAGGGAACATGGAACCTGCGCTGACAGGCCAGCTGGCAGAGGGGGCTTTGTGGGACTGAGCAGCCCACGACTCATTTGCTGACATGCTCCACGACTCTGTGCTCCGGAGGGCTGTCTACCACTCCGGTTCTCTGCCCTCCCCACCACCCCCCCAGCCCTGGAACACAGAGATGACTCCCCTCTGGCTATGGGGAATTACTTACTTAGATCTGAAAAATGGGTCGATGGTCGGAGCAGAACTAGCCCTTTGAGGGCCTCAGGCCTCACCAGCAGTGTCTGAGGAAAGTCCCCGGAGATCCTGTGCTGTGAGAGCCAGCAGCAGGCAGGGAAGGAGGCAGCTCACACCTGCCGCAGGTGTGCATGTGGGTGTGAGGCGGGCGTGTCTGACAAGCCTGCCTGCCTACCTAGAGAAGATGCCCCACGGTTTGGGGCCCAAGCCTGGTAGTATGGAACAAGTCTGCAGAGAGGCTGGACCACAGGGACATGTGAGCTTTTGTTGTGTGCCCCCGATTGTCTATGTGTCTGTGATATGTGTGTGTGTCCATGTGTCTGTGCGCGCCCATCCTGGGTGTATGTGTGCGTGTCTGCCGGTATGTGTGTATCTGTCTGTGTGGGGGGTGCCTGGGTGTCCCCTGTGAGTGTCCATTAGTGTGTGTGTCTGTCTGTCTGTCAGTCCATGTCTGTAGTGCCTGTGTGTCTCTGGGGTCTCTGTGCCTGGCAGTGCGTCTCCACGTCAGAAGGTGGCTGTGGGTCCCTGAGGGCTTACATGCTTGTGCTCACATGAGGTGGCGTGTTTCTTTTGCCACAGCATGCCGGCATCTCTGCCTTTGAGCCGTCAAGGGGGAAGAAGCAGGCCATCTTTGCATGTCTCCCAGTGGTAGGCTTAAATTCTCATGAGATCCCCTTACAGTGGCTCAGTCAGTTAAACATCTGTCTTCACGCCATGATCCTGGGGTCCTGGGATCGAGCCCCACATCGGGGTCTCTGCTCAGCGGGAAGCCTGCTTCTCTCTCTCTCCCTCTCTGCCTGCAACTCACCCTGCTTCTGCTCTCTCTCTCTCTCTTTCTGCCAAGTAAATAAATAAAACCTTTAGAAAATAAAAAATAGAAGGCCTCCTGAGGGGGTTTCCCTTTGGTGTTGGGGCACCTGGTGCCTCCCCTCGCAGCTCCCCAGAGCCCGCAGCGGGCAGGAGCAGGCAGTGTGGGAAGGTTTGAGGTGAGTCGCTCTTAACTCCAGCTCAGACAGCAAGTCGGGCCAAGGCTGTTGGCTGTGCTGTGTGGAGCTGGAGTCTGGGTTTGTCTGGAATCCCCGGTAAATAAACAGGAAATTCCCAAGTGGCTCCTGAAAAGGACTTGCATACAGTAGAGGGAAAGTGGATAAGTCTTTAGGAAAAACAGGGCTCATAACTCACACTTTTCTTCCCAGGCTCATTTTTTCCCAAAGAGTTGTTTTTATAAAGTTGTGAATGGATTTTAAACACACATCATAAAAAGACATGGAAAGCAGGCTTAGAGGGGATGGAATCCCGATTTAGTGCAAGGAAGCCAAGCGACGCAGGGAATCGAGGTGCAGACACCCACCCCCGAGGCCACAGCCGCTGCCTGCAGTGTGCCGTAGGTCTCCCGGATGTCCAAGCGTATGCGAGCATGGACAGGGGATACTTGGATACTTGGGCCAGCATTTTCCTACACGCAGGAGCTTACAGAGCACATAGCAGGGGCAGACATGCGCCATGCGTGAATGGATGGAGCTATACTTCAGCTGTCCCCTGTCTGGTGGGCTGTAGGCGTTTTCCTGACTTTTGTCACAAGCACTGCTGCGGTGAACACCTTTGCCATTTGTTTTCATTTGATTGAGGGTCCCTTTGCAGGATTAAATTCTACAGATGGAGTCACTGAGTCACATGTACACACATGTCGAGTGATGCTGCGGATGCCCTCGGGAGTGAAGGGGGACAGAGCCACGAGAGGCCGGACCCGAACCACAAAGCCACCGACCTCAGCCACACACTACACACCCCTGTGGGGGACAGAGGAGCAGGGCCAGCAAACCCTGAAGAGGTGACAAGTGCTACCCACACCCAACACTACCTTAGGGGCCAGAGGGAGAGGGGAAGACACTCAAGCGTGATTCCTCAATTTCTGTCTCATTCTCCGCGAGTTCCAGTTCATCCCTCCCGAGTTGGTCCCATAACCAAGTCTGTCTTCCGTGTCTCACATTCCATACCCTGCTTGTGCCAAGCTACCCAGGACACGGGGCTGCCGATGGGTGGATTTCCTCAGCCACTGGGTGCCTGGGACCCACCTGCAAATCCAGAAGGTAGCTGAGGCCTCCAGCCAGGACCCTGCCTTCTGCTGCCTCGTGGGCCTGTGGGTGAGCTCCTCTGGATGACTGACGACTGGCTGCACTCCCATTCTCACTACTGTGTGCCACTGGTGCAGACCAAACCTGACCTACCATGAGTCCCAAACACTGTGCCAGCAGAGGGACATGTTCTGAGACTCAGCGGCTCAAGCACCACATGGATAACCAGATGCCAGGTCTGGGCCTCACTGCCCAGGGTTCTGTCTTCATCCTGGGGCAGCCCATAGGCTGCTTACACAGAACACAATGACAGCTCTTGAACCTCGCACAGAAGGAGCTACTCTCCACCCAGAAACTTCCTCCCATAGTACATGAGTTCCTCTTATACATTCAAAGAACGAGGGAGTCATTAAAGTGTATAATCTACTCTGGTAAAATTTGGGAGACAATCATACAGAGTATGTCCTCTGCCCATGATGAAATCAAACTAGAAATCAATACCAAAAATGCAACAAGAAAATCTACAAAGACTGAAAATTAAATAATATACTTCTAAATAATCCATGCGTCAAAGAGGAAATTTCAAAGGAAATTTTAAAATACACAGAACTGAATAAAAATCGTGATAGCTAATCTACCAACTTGACTGGGCTGGTATGTCAAGTTGGTAGATTGCCCACACATATCAGGTTCAACATGACCTCTGGGTGTGTCCAGGAAGGGATCAGCGTTTGAATTAATCATTCAATAAAGCTGAAGGCCTCCACTTAGAGGGTGGACACCATCCCATTCAGAAAGGGCCTGAATAGAACAAAACGGCAGTGGAAGGTTGAACTCACTCTCTGCTTGACTCCTTGACCTGTAATGTTAATCTTCTGCCCTCACTGGACCTGCTTCTCAGGAAGAAGTCATGCTGGACATCCTTCACCTCTTCTATTATTTAAGTGGACTTGAAGTGGAATCTATAGCATCAGCCCTCCGGTCTCGGTCCTTCCAACGACACCTCTGATGGTCATGGGTCTCCAACTTGCAGACGACAAATCATGGGACTTCTTAGCCTCTGTAACTGCATGAATCAATACGATTTACAAAATGTCTTTATATAGATGGAGATAGTTGGCTGATAGATAGTTAGATGATATAGAATATTGACATACAGATATAGGTATATAGGCTCTGCCCATGATCTACTTACAGTTAGATGATAAAAATATAGAGAGAGAGCGCCTGGGTGGTTCAGTGGGTTAAAGCCTCTGCCTTTGACTCAGGTCATGATCTCAGGATCCTGGGATTGAGAACCACATCGGGCTCTCTGCTCAGGAGGGAGCCTGCTTTCCCCTCTCTCTGCCTGCCTCTCTGCCTACTTGTGATCTCTGTTCGTTAAATAAAGAAATAAAAATCTTTTTTTAAAAAGTCTTTAAGGGACGCCTGGGTGGCTTAGTTGGTTAAGCAGCTGCCTTCGGCTCAGGTCATGATCCCAGCGTCCTGGGATCGAGTCCCACATCGGGCTCCTTGCTCAGCGGGGAGCCTGCTTCTCCCTCTGCCTCTGCCTGCCATTCTGTCTGCCTGTGCTCGCTCTCTCCCACTCTCTCTCTGATAAATAAATAAAATCTTTAAAAAAAAAAATAAAAAAATAAAAAAGTCTTTAAAAAAATAAAAATAAAATATAGATATATAGATATCCTATTGGTTCTGTTTCTCTGGAGATCCCTGACTAATACCAAAAAAAAAAAAAAAAAAAAAAAAGGAAAAAAGAAAGAAAACACAGCCTATCTAAAAAAGCAAGATGTATCTAAAGCGATGGTGAGAGGGAAATTTACAGCATTAAATTCTTATAATAGAAGAGGACAACATAAGGTGTTCTGGGGACTTGCTCCTCAGTGAAACTACTGAGAAGCATAAAAAAACAACTATTTAAAGTGTCGGGCAGTGGTCCCAAGGATATATAGCAAATGAAAACAAACAAACAAACATGTATTCAAGAAAATCTGCTATAATTCCATAAGGACATTGAGAGTATGTAGTATTTGAATCAAAGCCTGCTTCAGTCCCCACTGGTAACTTTTCCACTTTGGACATGGTGCCACTTAAATATATGGACCCCAGAAACCTTGTAAGGTAGTGGTTCCATTCTAGGAAAGGCACAGAAACACAGAGGCTACTGCCCAACCCGGTCTACCAGGCACTCAGCTCCAAAGTATGGATATCACCTGAAGAAAAGTACATCATTTTCCCCCACCCCACCTCAATAGCCAAGACTCAGAGATTCTGCCTGGTGGGAAAGCAGAGAACTTGAGAAAGGAACCCTACAGGGAATGCATCTAGTATCAGAACAAACACTGACACCCAGAACTGCTCTTTGAAAGGAGCCATAATCTGATTGGATTAGTCTACAGAGTAATTGTTGAGAACAATATAGCAATTAGCCAGCAATTAGTGGAGCATAATAGTTGGGTCAGAGAAAGAAGCCAAAGCCATGTCATTACAGAGTGACTGTGGCTATACTCAAGGCTGTCCCCCACACTGTTAGAGCAATATCAAAGCTTAACACAGAGGGGAATAAATTCTACAAAAAAAAAAAAATAATAACCCAGCCATTCTCTAAACAAATAAACTTGTAAATAACAATAGCAAGCCTTCTAGGGGAGTTGAGTACCAGTAGCCAGAGTTGCCACAAGATACTATCCAAAACATCCCAACAAAAAAGTAATGAAACATGCAAAGAAACAGGGAAGCATAACCAATACACCAGGAAAGAAACAAACAAGAGAAACTGCCTGTCACAGTGACTAAAGGTCAGATTTAGCAGAGACTTTAAAGTGGCCATTCTAATATGTTCAAAGAACCCAATAAAACCATGACCAAGGAGGTTAAGAAAAGCATGATGACCATGTTGCCTCACATAGAGAATATCAATAAAGAGATACAATTTTTTTAAAGCAAATGGCAATACTGGAGTTGGAAAGTAACATAAAGAAAATAAAATTGCCAGGGCACCTGGGTGGCTCAGTGGGTTAAAGTCTCTGCCTTTGGCTCAAGTCATGATCCCAGGGTCCTGGGATTGAGCCCCACATCCAGCTCTCTGCTCAGCAGGGAGCCTGCTTCCACCTCTCTCTCTCTCTGCCTGCCTCTATGCCTACTTGTGATCTCTGCCTGTCAAATAAATAAATAAAATCTTAAAAAAGAAAGAAAGAAAGAAAAGAAAATTGTCACTAGAGTGCCCCAACAGTAGATTTAAAACTGGCAAAAGAAAGATTTTAAACAAAACTAAAGATAGACCAATCTAGAATATGCTAACTGAAGAAAAGAGAGGAAAATAGATGAAGAAAAAGAGATCCTCCAAGATATGTGGGACATTGTTAAGTACCCCAATATACACGTACCATAGCACCTCCCCCTGCCTCCATCCATGGGGGCTACATTCCAAGATACCCAGTGGATGCCTGAAACTGAAGATAACACCGAACCTTCTATAAACTATGTTTTTTTTCTATACATACATATTATATCTATAATAAAGTTTAATTTATAAATCAGGCATCGTTAGAGATTAACAACAACTAATAATAGAACAATTGTCAAGTTACATGGACGTGGTCTCTCTCTTTCTCTCTCTCTCTCTACATATCTACTGTATTATACGTACTCTTCTCATGATGATGAGAGAGAAAATGCTTCTGTGATGAGATGGTGTAGGCACAGTGAAGTAGCGTTAGGCTACTACTGACCTTCAGTGATACGTCAGAAGGGGATCATCTGCTTCCAGACTACAGCGGAATGCAGGTAACTGAAACAATGGAAAGCAAAATCATGGATAAGAGGGGCTACTGTAATGGGAGTACCAGAGAGTAATTAAACAAGGAAGCCATTATTCTGAGGTGGCTCTACTGCCTTGATAGACGGTCAAAGCAAATCAAAACCAAAGATGAAGTCAGCTTTATAAATGTGCTCATTTCTGAGAAAACGAAATTTGAGAACAATCGACCACAAAGAACTAACTGGGTTTTCCCAAGAAGGCAACTACTTACGCCATAGCGAATCCAATAATTCCTTTGCTCTACTTCCATATCTTCTCTATAAAAAGTCTTTCTATAAAAAGTCATTCCTAACTAGTTTTGGTTTGGGTCTGCCCAATTCAAATTGATGTTTGCTCAAAAAAACACTTCAAATTTTTAATGTGCCTCGGTTTATTTATTTATTTATTTATTTTAGAGAGAAAGAGCATGGTGGAGAGGGGCAAATGGAGAGGGAGAGAGAGAAACTTAAGCAGACTCCCCAGTGAGTGTCTTTATCTCAACACCTGAGAGGAAATAAAGAGGCAGATGCTTAACTGACTGAGCCTCCCAGGTGCCCCTTCTCAGTTTATCTTTTAACAAAGAAGAGGAGAGAGAGAAAGGAAAAAAAAAAATACCCAAAGAAATGATGACTGAAAACTTCCAGGTTTATCGAAAAATGAAATCTACATGTCCAAAAGCACAATGAACTCCCGAAATGCTAAAAACCAAAAACAAGTAGAAAATTTTGAAAGCAACAGGGAAAAACAATGTATCTCTTACAAATGAACCCCGAGAAGATAAACAGCTGACTCTCATCAGAAACAATGGTGACCAAAAGAAAGTGGGCTAATCTATTCAATGTGACCAAAGGAAAAGACCAAGAATCTTATATCCAGCAAAGCTCTCAAAAATGTAAGGTGAAATAAAGACATTCCCAGATAAATAAAAAGCAAGAAAATGTGTTTCTAACATCTCTCCCCCATATAAGAAATACTAAAGGAAGTTCTTTAAGATGAAAGTAAGTGATCCCAGAGGGTAACTGGAATTTACACAAAAGACAAAGAGCATTAGTAAAGAAACTTATGTAATAATATTGTTTAATTGTAAAAGATCCCATAAATGTCTATTTGTTATTTTCTTTTCTTAACTGGTTTAAAAAGCATTTACATTCAATGATAGGTATATAATGTATAGTGGGACATATATATAATATACACAATTTAGATTCAAAGATACAACTAGATTGAAAGTAAATGAATATTAAAAATATATCCAGGGGTGCCTGGGTGGCTCAGTGGGTTAAGCCTCTGCCTTCAGCTCAGGTCATGATCTCAGGGTCCTGGGATCAAGCCCCGCATGGGATTCTCTGCTCAGCAGGGAGCCTGCTTCCTCACTCTCTCTCTGCCTGCCTCTCTGCCTACTTGTGATCTCTCTCTCTGTGTCAAATAAATAAATAAAATATTTAAAATATATATATCCACATAAACGGCAATTTCAGGAAAATTGAGGTGGCTCTCTTATTATCAGACAAGCTATATTTAAAACAAACAAAAAATGTTATGAGGGGTGAAGAGAGCCTCAGAACAGGTCAACTTGCAAATACCTCCCACAAAAGAACTCCTACACTCATCTGGAGCTCTAGGTTTTGCAATTTTTGCCAAGAGAACATCTCCAGATTGCCTGGTCTGGAGGCCAGCAGAGTTCACAGTTGTGGTCCCAAAGGACTATATGTATTTGCATATCTTAAACCTGTTGCCTGAAGGTCTAGCTTTCAATCAGCCAGAAGCTAGGTGCTAACAGAGTTCCCTCCCTCTAGAACAGTCACAAGTGTTGGCACACCGTCAATAACTGGGACAAATTAAGAATAAATCAGGCTGATTAGGTAGTCACAGAAGTTCAAGAGACGACCAGGAAGTAGGGCAAAGTTAAATGATAAATTTCATCTCCTATACAAGGCAACTCCTTCAAGACTGGGATAGGACAGAGAATCGAGCAAAGTGAAGAAACAGAGGAATGCTTCAAACAAAAGAACAAGATAAAACCTCACAGGAAAACCTTAATGAAATGGAGATAAGTAATTTATCTGATAAAGACTTCAATGTAATGGTTATAAAGATGCTCACTGAACTCAGGAGAATAGATGAACACAGTGAGACCTTCAATAAAGAGACAGAAAATATGAGAAAGAACCAAGCAGAAGTTACAGAGCTGAAGAATACAGTAATTGGGGCGCCTGGGTGGCTCAGTGGGTTGAGCCGCTGCCTTCGGCTCAGGTCACGATCTCAGAGTCCTGGGATCAAGCCCCGCATCGGGCTCTCTGCTCAGAAGGGAGCCTGCTTCCTCCTCTCCCTCTGCCTGCCTCTCTGTCTACTGATCTGTCAAATAAATAAATAAAATCTTAAAAAAAAAAAAAAAAAAACAGGAGAAGAAGGTGGAGGAGAAGGAGGGGGAGGAGAAGGGGAGGGGAAGGGGGAGAGAGGGAAAAGGATGTAACCTCTTTGGAAAATAATCTGGCAGGTTTTAAAATGATTAAACAGAGATCTCATATGGCCCAACAATTTCACTCCTGGGTCTAGCCCCAAGAAAAATGAAAATAGATGTCCACACAAAAACTCGTACACTGATGTTCATTACAATGTTATTCATAATAGGAAAAAATGGAAAAAAAAACTAAACGTCCAATGATTGAAGAATGTATAAATAAATGTGGTATGTCCATACAATGGGATATTATTTTGCAACAAAAATAGAGTATTGATACATGAATAAGTTTTTTATTATTGTGGTAAGTGGAGGAAGCCCGTTACAAAGGACCTCATATCATAAGATTCCATTTATATGAAATTTCCAGAGTAAGCACATCCAAAAAGATTAGCCATTTTCTTAAGCTGGGGAATGGGAAGAATGGGATGACTGCTCATTGGTATAGTGTTTCTATTTGGGGTGATGAAAATATTCTAAAATGATGGTGATAGTTGCATAGTTCAATGAATACACTAAAACTGTTGAATTGTACACTTTAAATTGTGAATTGTATGACATGTTAATTATGTATCAAAAATCAATAAAGTTGTTATATTTGAGATCAATAAATTAAAATAGAGGAATAGAAAAAAGTCAACGAGGTGAAAAGCTGGCTAGACAAAACAACCAAAAGCACGGATAAACCATGAGCCCATTTAGTTTTATAAAAACTGCCAAACTGATTTCCAGAGCGGCTGTACCATTTTACATTCCCACCTCTAGGATCCTTCAAAATATCGAGGCAGGAACAAAAAATAAAACAGTCTCCATATAAAAAAAAATAAAAATGCCTTGACTTTTCTACAACACAGAATAGCAGAGACAGTAATGTTACAGTTATGTTAGTTAACATAATGTTACTAATATTCAGTAATGTTCTAAAATGTTTCGAGGAATGCTTCTAGTCCAAGAATATCTTAGTGCATTTGGGCATTCAAAAGAGCACATGAGGGGCACCTGGGTGGCTCAGTTGGTTAAGCCTCTGCCTTCCGCTCAGGTCATGATCTCAGGGTCCTGGGATGGAGCCCCGCTGCCGCGGCCTGCCTCTCGGCCTACTTGTGATCTCTCTCTGTCAAATAAATAAATAAAATCTTTAAAAAAAAGCACATGGAAAAGAAAAAGCACGTGATGTCCCCCGAGCAGTGAGTGTTATATACAACTGATGAACCACTGAACTCTACCTCTGAATGTAATAACAGACTATATGTTAATTCATTGAATTTAAATAAAGAAAATTGAAAAATAAAAGAGTTACACCTAAGTAAAAAAAAAAAAAATCCCATCGACTGGATGGCTTAAACAGACATTTTATTCGCATGATTCTGGAGGCTCAAAGTCCAGCAGATTCACTGCCTGCTGAGGGGCTGCTTTCTGGTTCACAGATGGCCATATTTTCACTGGGTCCTCACATGGCAGGGTGAATGGGAACTCTCTGGGGTCTTTTTTGTAAAGGCACTAGTCCTACTAATGACAGCACTACTTCAATACTTAATCACCTCCCAAAAGCCCCATCTCCTAATACCATTACATTGGAGGTTAGGTTTCAACATACAGACCTGGTAAACAATCTAGAAGAAACTGTATGGTTAACTTCATTGTATTTCGTGTGCAAAAGTAAAATGGAAGGGCTTCTTAGATATGCAAGTGCTTTCTCAGAAAACACACCACCCAAAATTCCCATAGACATAGTTCCAGTTGAATGAGGTAAAAAGCCACTTAATGTTTTAAAAAATGAGAAAAATACAGTGTCAAAGGTGCACAGTGAGCACACAAACCAGCTATAAGAAGAGGTCAACCTAAATCATTGCTATGAATCTAGATACAGAATTGAAAATGAATGCTAAGAATTCTTGAGACCAAAAATACTTAACATAACAATGTTCCCTGCCAGTGATCTAGATATACATACACACACGAGGCTATTCTGTTAAGGGCCAAGAAGTGAATGGATAAGAGACTAGGTGAGGAGAAATCTTTTCTAAATGTATCCTTACGAATACAGGTAATAATCTAAAAGAACCCTAAGAAAAGAAAAAAACAAAGCAGAGAAGATACCTTCCAAAACACAGGAAAAGATAACCACCAAAGATAACAAAACCCAGCTAATGAAAGAAAACAAAAGAAAGAGCAAGAAAGGATAAAAGTCAGAAAGCATGAAACAACCTGGTGAAAATAAGACCGAAGGTATCAGTTACAATGACAAATGCAGAATAGGTCAAATACCTCTGTAATGAGACATAAACTATTAGTTTAATTCAAAAAATAATATTGAACCATGTGTTGTTTATAAGAGACACACTTAAAACTAAAACTAAGACACACTTAAAACTAAGGTTGTTTATAAGAGACACACTTAAAACTATAAAACTTATAAGGTGTCCTTATAAGGACACCTGGGTGGCTCAATGGGTTAAGCCTCTGCCTTCGGCTCAGGCCATGATCTTAGGGTCTTGAGATCAAGCCCCGCATTGGGCTCTGGATAGAGCCCCACATCAGGCTCTCTGCTCAGCAGGAAGCCTGCTTCCCCCCTCTCTCTGCCTGCCTCTCTGCCTACTAGTGATCTCTCTCTGTGTCAAATAAATGAATAAAATATTTAAAAAACAAACTAACTAAGGTATGGAATGTGATTCATACACACAAGGACAGTGACCACAGGCTGTCCTGCAGAGCCCAGCCCTGAGACACCACGAAGCGTACGGGAAATATCCAGCACACCTTTGTTGATGAAAACAAAGGGGTGGGCAAAAAAATGTGCTAGGTAAATGCAGACAACAAGCGAGTGAAAAACACAGATAACAATATTTTTTCAATCATAGAAAATAAAAATTTAAAAAGTATTAAAATAAGGCAAAGAAGATTATCTTATTTTGCCTCAGGATATAAATTGTATAAATCATGAAAATTATAAATCAAATCATAATTCCATTATCCTTCTTGCATGTGAAATGCTATGACATCAAAATATATAAAATGAGAAGTTTGTAAAACACCAGGAGAAATTGGTAAAAATGCAATTGTGGCGGAAAGTTGTACCTTAACCCTCAGGCTCTTTGACAGAAGTGGTATGTTTGAAATCCACACGAATGTGGAGACCTTCAACAGCATGGTCAATCCTGCTGATTTAACAGACTGCTGGAAAACTTGATACCCCACATCCCCTCCTAGCACAGTTAGTATTTGTTCTGAGATGGCAGTTGTCATGTGAACTTTTTTTTCCTCAATGAATGAGTCTATCTAGGGGAACCAGGAGTCTTTTGGGGAAGATGGGACAGCAAAGCAGATGCTCCTTCTCCAATCCCTGGGACAGGGTTCGAGCTCCTGAAGTTAGAAATGAGAACTGAAGCTAAAGACTCAGTTTTCCTGTGCAATCTGGTAAATTTCTGGGCCATGGAATGACAGCCAGAGGTCACCTATCAATTGAGGGAAAAAATCGTAAGCGTCCAGACTGGAGCTCAAAAGGACCTCTGCTGGCTTCAGATGACAACATGTGGCTTAGGGCTGGGCAAGTGCCCATCACTATTTCCACTCCGATGTGGAGATGGGCCGTATTCGGTGGAGGTCTTGCCTTTGTCAATGAGTTAGGCTGTGGGAGAGGTCTGTGCCTTCATAATTTGGGTATAATTTGGGCATTGGAGGGATATGCATATTACGTTATGGTCATAGGCTAGTGACCTGTGAGCCATGACCACATCAAATTTTATATAAAAACAAACATTGTTCCTTCCTAGCACTCAAGAAATATTTATAAACCTGGATTACATATTGGGACACAGAGAAAACCTCAATAAATACCAAAAAGCAGAAAGTGTATTGAGGCTCTAAAACCTCAATGTGATAAATGTACAAGTTAATGACTACAGCTTAATTTTTTAAATGCACTATATGTAAATCAAACCTCAGTGTTAAAAATCTAACCACTCAAAACTTAAAAATAAAAAATCCCCTCCTGAATGAATGTCAGGTGGCAGAAGAGACCAAAACGGCAAGTACATAGGCAGGAATGATGAGAATACTACCCAACAAAACTTAGGGGACGCAGCCGTAGCCGGCTTTCATTACCATGCAAGAAGGAATTAATAAAAACGAGATGAGTCATCAACATAAGAAATTAGAAAAAGGAACATAAGATGTGAGGACTGTGCTTTTAAAAAACACAAGAATAAAAACAAAAGCAAATGTATTAGATGAGGAAAAGATCAAGTCTAGATAAATAAATAAAATTCAGGTCCATTCTGTAGAGAGATGCAACATCCTGCAGGGGGTGGGGGGCGGAATATTGGGGCCCTGGGGCCCTGGGGTCCTGGGATTCCCCTTCCAGCTGTTGACATCCAGCAGGGCCCCTCTGAGCCTTACCCCTTTCTCCAGCTCTGTGGGCCAGCTGGGGTTGTTTGAGGTTGAATGTAGATCACAAGACTGTAGGCCCCACCCCATGCTAAGGGCACTGGCATTTCAGAACCCACAGCGAGCATGTTGTGAAGAAGCCCCTGGTACCAATTTGTCCCCTTTCTAAATCTGCCCTGTAGCTAATGTAACAGCTAAGTAGCTTTGGATGCCTTGGATTTGGTCCTTGGTTCCCTGGGAATCTCAGCCTCCTGATTGCAGTCCCCTCCAGTGTTAGGACACAGAATGACCTAACACAGAGGAGCTTTGTAGGCCCTGGCATCCAGCATGAGACCCAAAAGCCAGGTCTAGGTAGCCATGAGCAGAGAAGGTTCTGAGCAGATGGGGTCTTTAAACCAGCTCTCCCTGCTGAGCCCCCAGGGAACTGCAGATTCATAAGCAAAATAAATGTTGCCATTGTTAAGCGACCAAGCTCTGTTTGCCTCACAGCCACAGTGACTGAGAAAGTCTATTAAGGATGAAATTGAAGACAAGCCAAGTCTAAATCTCCCGCTACCCGAAGTCGTAGGACTGACATCCCTTACACTTCAATTAAAAAAACGTTGTTAGGGGGCTCCTGGGTGGCTCAGTGGGTTAAGCCGCTGCCTTCGGCTCAGGTCATGATCTCGGGGTCCTGGGATCGAGTCCCGCATCGGGCTCCCTGCTCAGCAGGGAGCCTGCTTCCTCCTCTCTCTCTGCCTGCCTCTCTGCCTACTTGTGATCTCTGTCTGTCAAATAAATAAATAAAACCTTAAAAAAAAAAAAAAAAAAAGACGTTGTTAGGACAATAACTATACCCCTGCGGTCGTTGTCAGGATAGAGGCTGTATGCAAAGTAGTTGGCAAAGTGCCTTGCACACAGTAGGTGTTCAAGCAGCAAACAGCAGTGGCCAGCATCCTCCTCACCAGCGGTCTCCCGGGGACAGCGAAGTATTCAGCCAGTGGTATTACGTGTGAATTAGCCGCCCTGTCCCTGGAGCCACTGCAAAGACATCAAGGGTTTTCTGTGGTCAGTGTGGTCCCTATGCTAATGTCCCTTGCTGTTTCTTTCATTCATGCACCTCTTTTTTTAATTAAAGGCCCTTCTTTGCAAAACTGGTCTCCAACCAGCCTCCAGGCTTAAAAATAGGTTCTGGGTGAAGCCGAGGCGGATGTACTGCGGGGGGCGCGCGCGAGGACCACAGAGCAGCGGCGGCTCAGGGTCTGGGGGGGGCGGGGGCGGGTCCGGGACGCGGGCGTCTCCCGGGCGGCGGGGGCGCCGCCCAAACTGGCAGGTCACCGTGACCTCGCCGCCGCTTTCGCTCTGACTCGCGCTTTCCGCTCCCTCCGCCCGGAGGTTCCCGCTTCCTGGGACTGTGAAAGGCCGGCAGGGTCAGCGCGGGCCGCCCGCTCCCGCTGCCTGCCAGGCGGCCGCATCTGCCACAGGAGGGGCGACTGCGTGCGCCTGGGGTTCAGGGTGTCCCCGGGCGCTCCCGGCTCCCCGACAAAGGCGGGGGCGGGGAAGGAGGCGGGGTCTTGGGCCCGGCGCGGGAGGGGGGACCCGTCCAGTGGCGGAAGGCAGCGAAGTTCCGCTGAAGTGGGATCGGAGCGCAGTTACGAGTGCCCGAGCACGCGCGGCCAGGCCGGACCCGCGACCTGCCCTCTGGGAGCCCCCACGTGTGTGGGGAGCGGGGAAGCCCCGAAGTGAGTCCCGGATGAAGCCTCAAGTGCATCCCGCTGAGAGAGAGCAGGCTAGGGTCCAGACCCTGGGAGAGGTCTTGTGAGCAGGGGTGGCTTGGGAGCCGGAGTGAAGGGATCCACGTGGCCGCAAGCGTGCACCCAGAGAGAAGGCCCTGTGCAGGGAACAGCACCTCCAGGGTCCAGGGGAGAGGCCCCCTGGAGGAGGCGCCGGTTGGAAATAGTTTAAGGAAAAGAGAATGGGGGGCAGCATTAACCGGCATCAGCCATTAACTCCAATCAGCGCCAACATCAGCGAGTGCAGAAATGTTTGATAGAGAAGGAAGGCAGGGGTGTAGGCCCCCACCACACACTGTGACAACAAACTGCCCCAAATCTTGAAGTCTGAGCACAGCAAAGGTGTATTTCTCCCTCACGCATTGTACACTTCAGATCTGGGCGACTCCACGAAAAACATCCTCTGGGTGGCCCTTGGTTCTCCAAGCGGCCCTCCTTCTGTGGCTCTGTCTCCACCGGAGACCCCTAGGGGCTCATCGTGGGAGGGAAGAGGAGCCTGGAGAATCACCCCGGCCAGAAAATGCCTCCCCACAAAGGTGAGAGATGGCCCTTCTGCTCACAAGGCAAAGCCAGATCCTGTCACATGACCCCACTAACTGTGAAGGACCAGAGGTGTCATCTGGTCCTGGAAGGCGAGGAGGACCCCATAGGTCAGTGTTAGAACTTTCTAGTATCTAAGACCCTGAGCGCCAAGGGTCAGTTCTGCCTGCACTTTGTTTGGGTAGATGGCTGGCTTGTTACCCAAGGTCATGCCCAAGTCAGGGGTCAGTGGAATGTTTGCACAATCTTGTGATTGTCTTAGAAGTCATATTAACCAGGTTTTGTGTGAAAGATTAGCTGAACCCACCCTCAGACAAGCCGTCCCTCTCCCTGTGAGGCCACTGTTAGAAACACATGGACTAGGGTAATAAGCAAAGGATTTTGTACTGGATTGAAGGGCAGAGGCTTGCAGCTGTTCTTGAAACTTCCCCTTTCCCATTGGTACGCGGACCTCCTACCCACACAGGAGTGGGCACATGACCCAGGGCTAACCAGAGCTCTGCCTCCCCAGTCATAGGAATCAGTCCAGGGCTGGGCACATAACTCAAGGGGAAGAGCAGTCAGAGTGGCCTCAAGGACTTAGTCTTGAGCTCTCTGTTCTGAAAGCTCTAGCTTGTCTGAACTTGAAGCTGTTGATGGTCACCTTGCCACCATGTGGGGAAGCTGGCCTGAGGGAGAAGCCAGAAAGAGAGGAAAATAGAACAGAGTTATGGAGAGCGAGGGAGAGAGACAGAGACACACAGAGAGAGGGAGAGAGATTGAAATTGAGATTGACCACAGATACAAACTGAGCTCCTGGATCCAGCTATGCCTGAAGCTAACAATCCAGTTACAAAGCCAATGAATTTCCTTTTCCTGTGGCAGCTAATTTGGACTATACCTTCAAGGAATTACAAATGGGAAAAAGTCCTGAACAATACAATCACTCAGTGGTCTTTGGCCTCGAACCCCAAAACAGAATTCTTTTAAATTGGGCTGTACAACTAGAGTCCCTCCTTCTGCTGAGACTAAGGTTTGAGGGGGTCCCCTTTTCTTTCAGGCCAACTTAGTGAGAAAAGCAGGTTACCTGGCTCCAGTGTGGGAGCAGGAAAGACAATGGCCTTTCTGTCAGAATTGTGTTTATCCCTGGGATTTCCCTCTTGTGCACAATCTCCTGCTTTCCCTCACTCTCATGTCCTGAGGCTCTATAGGTTGGATGTGAGTGTGCCTCCAAGGACAACTAGAAAGCCCCATCTCCCCTGGTGTGGGGTGCACAGGGATCAGCTGGTGAAAGTCTTCTGCTCCCCCACAGAGAGTACCTGGAGACCCATGCCCTACCCTAGGGTCAGGATGCTAGTGGGGAAGAGGGTCCAGGGGAACAGAGACATTTTCCAGTGAGCTTGGGTGGGGAGTATTTCCTAGAAGCCCACAGGAAATCACAGCACACCCACGTGAGGGTTTGTGGGCCCTCTGGAGCACACACAGCTTCTCTCTCCAGGCTCCTTTGACGACCTGTGGGATCTAGTTCCCCTGCCTTGGTCTTCCCACGTCTGCTCTGCACATGGGCTCAGCTGCCTGGTGGCCTACCCTGGCTCTCCCAGGCCTACAGCCTCAGCCACAAGCCCCTGCAGACTTCACGTTGAAAGACCCAACCACAGAGTCTAAGGTCTAGATGGTAATATTGCCAGAGAAAAGCCAGGACACCCAGGGAATACTGGAGACATGCTACACTATAACTTTATTCGGTGTTCCTTTACAATGCAAATATAACTGCACAACTTGTATTTTTATTTGCTGAACCTTTAGGGAGAGGGGCTAAGGTGAATGGTGATCCCAGAAGTTGCCTCTTGCTGACTGTTTGGGTCTACCCCTGCCTGCCCGGATCCCACAGACCTTAGGGCTTTATAGCAGCCCTCTCAGTGCCCTGCTCCCACTGGGGAAGCTGTAGATGGCTGCTGGGGCCCCTAGAGCAAGGCCACAGACAGAGGCAAGATAAAGGAGAGGCACCTAAGCTGCCCCGTGCATACTCCCCACCCTGGTCACCTGCCGGGCCCCTGGACCAGCGCTTCAAGATTCTTTCCTCTGCCAGCATCTGCTCTGGGCAATGACGTGTGGAGCCTCCCAGCCGCCCTGGGGTACTAAACTGCTGGGGTGGATCTCTAAGCTTCTCCTGTAACTGTCTTTCCACGCAAAGGTAATCAACATTCATCCCCTCTTGCCCTTGCCTACAATCCATGTAAGGGCTTGGGGGAAAACCAGTATATCCCAGATGGCCTTGGGAATCAGGGCTGGTGACCCACACCGCCGGGCCAGCTGGGCTAGCAGCCTGCATTCTGTGCCCCCTGCCACTACCCCCCCACCCCCGCCCTGTAGCCACAGAACCCACCAGAAGGCCTTGTCTGCAGCAGACTTGAAGCCCCAGTCCTTGCAGCACTGGGCAGGCTGAGCTCCAGGAAGGCGGAAGCCACATATTCAGCGCCACCCTGCCCAACGTGCCCCACAGGGTAGTGACTAGGGAAAGGGGCTCCTCGGGTTCTTTCCCAGACTGGTAACAGTGTCACCTGATAGAGGGGTCCCACGGCCACAGGGAGCCGCAACAGCCCCCAGCCACGCCTCTCTGAACAGAGCCTCCAGGGCCCCATGCCCCTGCCTGGTGGGTCCCCGGGTTACCTGATGCTGTCCCACCTTGAACTCCTCTCGCCCACCCTGCTGCAGCCCCATAGTGGCCTGGGGGCGGGAGGAGCCTCCAGGACCCAAGTCCCTTCAAGAATGAGAAAGAAGCACATCCAGGCTCCAGTCTTCCGGCCCAGTGAGCTGTCTGATAAACGCAATGGACTGAGCTCTGAACGGGGGCCTTTATTTTCAGTGTTTGCCAAACATCAGATTGGGACCCACGAATGTGTAGACATAAGCTCAGTAGGAGGTGATCAGTTGAAAATGGGAGCATGTTACACGCGGAGCGTGTCACACTTAGCGTAGGTTGAGAGTTGTAAAAATGGTATCAGACACACACACACACACGGATGTAGGTATGCATCTGCGTATGTCTGCACATACACGGGAAAACGTGAGTCTGCTTCTCCCTCTCCCACTCCCCCTATTTGTGTTCCCTCTCTAGCTGTCTCTGTCTGTGCCAAATAAATAAATAAAAATAAAATCTTAAAAAAAATTTTATCCATTATAGACATAGGTGTGTATAGACATGTACATGCACACACGTGTGTATATGTGTGTATACGTGTGTGTATGACCTTGCCATGTAAATTGTACCATCTGCTGTGAGTCACAGCCAAAGAAGTTTAAGAAGGTCCTATGTTCTGTTTACCTAAAAAGAAAGAAAAACTAATGAGCCAAAGTTCCCTTGACTTCTCATGAAGTGGGCGATAGGCACTTTCAGGTCAGGCTCTGGAGATCAAGGGGTGGGGACTGTGTCCTGCACCTGCCATAGGCATTGCGTGGCTGAGATGTCCAGGAGAGAGCCTCGATTTGGGAGGCTGGAAACACTGGCAAACACCCCAGCTTCCCTGGTCCCTCATGTCCCTTCCCTGTCCTCTGTGCTTCTTGAGGCCGTCTGGAGATTAAGCTTGCTATCAGTGTGCTCAGCGTGTCCCTAAAGGGACTCTCGCCCTTGTCACTTTCACAACCAGAGGTTTGTAACTTTCTGAGAAAGGCAAAGGGGTCCCCAGTGTCCCTCTCGGTGACAAAGGCCCCTAAGAACCAGCCTGCCTCCAGCCTACAACTCACAAAGGAACAAAATACGGACTTAAAACTTGAAAGAAGTAACAAGGCACACACACACCAAACCCGCCCGGTCCCTCGGCGTGCGTAAAATATACACAGGAAGGAAGTGGCCGGGCTGATTCAAAGAGGCAGAGCCTCCATGTCTCAGGGAAAGGAATATTTTCCGACAAGCCCGCCCTGACTGTGGTTTTGAACAAGAGTTCAGACGTAGCTTTGACTGGTCCCCCCCCACCCCGACCCCCCACGGGACTGGAGCGTCTGCTGTCTAGACACAACAGTGAGGGCGGACCCCCTGCAGGAAGACACCCCTGCGGGCTGCTGCTCCATGGCAGCTGGGTTGGACCCAGGCAGGCGAGCGAAGACTGCTACCTCTGGACCGCATGGCCAGGGCTGTGGTCCGGGGCAGGGAGGCGTGGGCAGCTGCCCAGTCCGCAGGGCTAGGGGAAGACGCCTGCTTCTCCAAGCACTCCCAGCTCCTGACTCACCAACAGGCTGGTTTTGATTTCTGGTTATAACCAGCTTCAGGCCCCCGCAGAGCCAGCCCTGTGGAACCAGGGCAGCTCTGAGCATGTCACTCTCTGACTCAGAAGTCCCTTCGACGCTCCTGTGACCCTCGATGGCTTACCCACAGGACCCAGTCCTGCCCCAGCCAGAGGCTTCCGCTACTCTCTGACCCCTCCACCGCCAGGTGCAGGCTGTCTGTGGCAAGCTCCCTGATACCTCCCTGTACCTCCCTTAGTCTGTGCTGTTTGTTGTCTGTCCTTCCTTCCTGCCCTCCTCCCAAGTCCTGCTCATCCCAGCTCAGCACCACCTCCTCTGTGCTCTCAGCGGTCCCTTGCGGTCACTGGTGTGACATTTTACCATGTCGCGGCTCCACGTCCAACTGTGTGAGCCCGAGCAAGTCAGTTAAATCTCGGAGCCTCCTTCTCCCATCCAGAGAATGGGGATAATCAGAGTTGCCAGCTGAGACGAGATCATGGGTGGGAAGCATGAGCCTGGCACGGGGAACCCCCAGCTCTGTGAGCATCACGGGCGCTGGGTATCCCAGTCGTCCTGATGGTAACGGGCTTTTCATGCCCTGCAGATGGGAACCTCTCTGGAGCGGGACTCCGTCTGTCGTCCTTCCAGCCTCCCTCAGTCGCTACAGAATCTTTCCAGTATACAGCAGCTTCTCGAAAAAGAAACATTGAGGGTCTGTGTTTCTGGTGATCTGAAGTCAGGAGACTCTGCATGGCAGACGTCCCCGAAAAGCCAGACTGTCCTGCCCAAGGGACAGGAACAGCAAAGGGGCGACTGTGCCAAGGTTGCCGGGACTGGCCAGGCGTCAACTTCCACTGCTCAGAGCCCGGGACGTCAGCGGGAGTTGGCTCCCCTCCAACCACACAGGGGCAGGGTCGCATCCAGACCAAGGGCTCAGGAAGACCTTGCAGGCTGAGCGCCCAGTGTGGGTGTGTCTTGGAGTTGACGTTCGCTGGGACTTCCAGAGGCTCTGTAGTCTGAGCTCGAAGGCTGCACAAGGGTTGGAGAAGGAAATGTAGGCATTCCATAACTCCATGTTGTGTTCGGACAGAGGAAGACCTTGAGAGAACCTTGGTGTCAGCCTGGCAAGGGGTGAGAGGGCCCCTCTGTGGTCTAAGGAGACAGGTGGCCCAGACACATGGGAAGAGGAGAGGCTGGGACAGTGGCTGGGTCCTGTCCCAGGTCATGGAAGCATCGAGTCACAAGAAGCTAGGCCACTAGCAGCCAGATGCCCGTGGGGGCTTGTCCTCTGGCTTCTAAAGGGGTAGCCTCTGATGAAGTCCAGAGAGGAAAGGGAAGGGAGGCAGCCCAGTCTATACCATTCTAGTAAATGGTCTACTGATGCTGACTGCGTGGTTGCCGAGGTCCCTCCGATCTTCCCAGCAGAGATGCCTGTTCTTTAGTCTGGACGCATGCTTCTTGAGACTTTCAGGACAGAGATTCTGTTTGAGGATTTCTGGCTTTTCCCAAACCACTGGGCTATTGTCAGGCCCGTTACCCAGAGAGGCCTACAGGACCGAGGCCCTGGGGGTGCCAGACCCCAAGCGGACCAGCAGGGCAGGCTCCGGACAGATTCGCCCAGCACTGGGGCTTGAGAAAAGGGGAGCCTTTTCTGAAGGTGAATCTCAATGGGGCGAGCCCAGGGGGTTGTGTTTCCATGGTGATCATCCCCACAGGACCTGAGCACCTGTCCTGGACAGCAGCCTGAGGTCTGAAACACGGAGCAGGTCCAGAACTCCTGTGGCGCTCCTTACACGGGCCTTCTGGGTCTCTGTGCTGCTATACCCCTGGCCCACTAGCCTTGAGAGAACCTTGGTGTTCTTGGTGGTCTCTCCTCTGGCCTCCTCCTCCCTGAGAAGAAAGAGGCATCAGACAGAAATTCTGAGACCTCCGCCTGCCTGCCCTGTACCCAGAGCCTTGTCTCCGGTCCCAGAAGTGGGAGGTCCTACCTCAGGGTACGGCCTCTCTCTCGTGGGGCAGCTATATCCCCACTCTCCACTCATGGACACTGCTTCCCAGTCCTCCCTTCTCTGCATCTTCAACTTTTCATTCTTACCAGCTCACCCCCGTCGGAGGACCGTGGTGTCATTACTCCCACTTTTACACCAACCCTCTCTGCCTTCCCCGCCTACCCAGGGCAGAGCAGCGGGAGCCAGATTTATCCTTCTTCCCGATGCTAGGACACAACCAGACAAGCTGGGTGGGCAGCAGAGCATCTGGAGAAGAAGGACGGTGGGTCCCTGGGAGGTGGAAAACGGATGAGGTGAGTCCTAGGACAGGCCGCTCACTGCCTGAGAGCGTTCAGTGGTGCAGAGCAGACAAGGGACCCTGGTAGCATAGAGAGGACTCCCTGAGTTCAGGAGATAGGACTGGAAGTCCAGGAAGACAAAGGCAACTGGAGGGTTCAGGACAGAGGACCAAAAAGGAGACTGCTGCCGCAAGAGAGCCCTGACCATCTGCCGGAGGTCCGTCCCAGAATTCGGCGAATGTCCATGAAGCCCACCCTAAGGGTATAGAGAGCTGTGCCTGGTGCCCACCCACAGCTCCCACCAGCCAGACTAGAATCCTGGATTCACTAGGCACTGGGTACCAAACTCAGGGATTTGCCTAGACTGAGCACAGCTCCAAACCCACCTGATGCAGCGTAAAAGCAAGACCCAGAAAGGTCCAAGGACTTCTAAGTAACTTAACTGCATCACAGATACGAGCTCAAGAAGATTTGCAATAAAAAAAAATCAAGCATCAACGTGGTAAAAGTCAAAATACATGGCGGCCAATTAAAATGACCTTGCATTCAGGGCCGTCTGGGTGGCTCAGCTGGGAGAAACTATCTGCACTTAGCTCAGGTCATGATCCAGGGTCCTGGGCTGGAGCTGCCTCAATTTCCCTGCTCAGTGGGGGGAGTCTGCCTGTTTCTCTTCCTCTGCACAGCCCCCTCCTGTGATATGTGTGTGTGTGTGTGTGTGTGTTTGTGCACGTGCTATCTCTCAAATAAATAAACAAAATCTTTAAAATGACCTTGCACACAAAGAAGCAGGAAAATACGTCCTCTAAAGAAAAAGAACTGGGTCTGGTCTAGGTGGCCAGCACAGAGGTTTTTGTGTAGGTCAGAGGCCGTGTCTGCCTGGGAAGCGGCCACGACCAGTGGTCAGGAAGGTCCAGCTCATGAAAGCATGAAGAAGAGCCCAAGGACAGCGGGTGGGGGCAGGGCAAGAGGTTATTAATCACACAGAAGAAACGGGAAGAAATCATCTCAATTCCACTTCCTCCTCCACGAACGTTCCTTTTTCGGCCAAAGTACATGTTCTCACACACTTGCCCTAATCACTCTCCTTTTTTCTATCTTTCCTCCTTATTGTGAAATATAATATACATCCAGAAAATGTTTAGGATATAAATATTCAACTTAGCAAGTTATTGCAAAGCAGATCCTTTTGTATCTACCACTCAGATCAGATGCTTCCCAGTCCTGGTCCCTTCCTAGGATCTCTGCCACCTGGCATTGCTGGGAGGATTTGGACCTGAATCTGCACTGTAGTTTGCTGCAGTAGCAGGAGTGTTTAAAAAGGGTGAGATTTTCAGGCCTGTGAAATGTCTATCAATGGAATCATGCAAAGCATGTATGATTTTAGAGCTAGCTTCTTTTTCTCAACATTATGTGCTTTTAGGATTTAACCATGTTGCTGCGTGCATCTGTAGTTCATTCTGCATCTGCAGTATAAAATCCCTTGTGTGAGTATACTTTTTTTTTTTTTTTTGGTCTATTACACTATGGATAGATATTTCCATTATTCCCATTTGGGGACTGTCTCAGTTCAGGCTACTGTAACAAAAATACTATAGACTGGGTGGCTCAAACAATAAGCATTTATTAGCACAGTTTTGGAGGTGGGAAGTCTGGGGCCAGGGTGCCTGCGGTCGGGTTCTGGTGAGAGCCATCTTCTTGATTTATAGTTGGGTGTCTGTCTTCTCACTGTGTTCTCACCCTGCAGAGGGAGGGAGAGGGAGGGAGAGGGAGGAGAAGCAAGATCTCTTGTGTTATTTCTGTGTAAGAGCACTAATCTCACAGGAGGGCTCCACCCTCATGACCTAATCACCTCCCCAAAGCCTTATCTTCCGAAACCATCCCACCGGGGATTAGAGCTTTAACATATGGATTTGGAGAACAGGAACAGTGAGTCCGTAGCCGGTGCTATGATCAAATATTGCTAAGAACATATTTGCATATGCATTTGGCTGCAACACACACACGTATTAGAAGGCTTGTGGCCCCTAGTGGAATTGCAGGCTCATGGGTGTGCACATCTTTGGCTTTGGGAGACACTGCCACACCATTCTCCAAAGTGACTTTACCTCTAGCTGTGTGCTGACTGCCGGGACTTCACATACATACCAACACCAGGCATGACCAGTCTCATTGGTGTGTGGAGCTGTCTCACTGTGATTTTAATTTATAGGGTGAAGGAACATTTATGTTTATTGTTTATTTGGATATCCTGTTTTTCAAAGTGCCTGTTCAAGCAGTTTGCCCATTTTCCCCAATTTACTCACTGTTCTCTTTTTTCTTATTGATTTCTTATTGTACTTTGTATATTCTGTATATGAGCCATCTGCCAGTTATACATATTGCAAATACTTTAAAAATTATTTATTTATTTGACAGAGAGAGACTCAGCTAGAGAGGGAACACAAGCAGGGGGAGTGCGAAAGGACAAGCAGACTGCTGGGGATCAGGGAGCCTGATGAAGGGCTCAGTCCCAGGACTCTGGGATCATGACCTGAGCTGAAGGAAGACGTTTAATGACCGAGCCACCCAGGTACCCCGCAAATACCTTCTTCCACTCTCTGACTGAATGTTTTACTCTTTTCATAATATCATTTGATGAACAAAATTTTCTTAATTCTAATGAATCGAAATAATCCAAAATTTCCTTTACTGTTAGTGCTTTTTGGATCTTGTTTAAGAGAACTTTCTCTAAGCCAAGATGATGAAGCTATTCTTCTATACTTTCTTCTGTTCTAGATTGTTTGCTTTTCATCTTTTTATTTTTTTTTATTTTTTTTTAAAGATTTTATTTATTTATCAGAGAGAGAGAGGGGGAGAGAGCGAGCACAGGCAGACAGAATGACAGGCAGAGGCAGAGGGAGAAGCAGGCTCCCTGCCGAGCAAGGAGCCTGATGTGGGACTCGATCCCAGGACGCTGGGATCATGACCTGAGCCGAAGGCAGCTGCTTAACCAACTGAGCCACCCAGGCGTCCCGCTTTTCATCTTTTTAAAACTTGTGTTAAGATATACAAAACATAAAATTTGCCATTGAAATCATTTTTAAGTGTACAATTCAGCGGCATTAGGTTCATTCCCACTGTACAGCAACCTACACTATTATCCATTTCCAGAAATTTTCATCTTCCCAAGTGGAACTCTCTACCCATTGAACACCAACTCTCCCATTTCCCCCCAGTTCTTTTACCCTCCCCCACCCCAGCACCTTGGTAACTTCCATTCTACTTTCCACCTCTATGAATTTGGCTCCTCTAGGTGACTTGTGGAAGTGGAACCATATAACTTTGGTCTTTTTGTGACTAGCTTATTTCACTCAGCATCATGTTCTCCAAGTTCATTCACACAATAGCTGGTGTCAGATTTTCCTCCCTTTTAAAGGACTTATCTTTTTAAGTCTACACTTTACTCCACTTGGATAACTGTCTGCACTGCTCTGCAGTGCCACCTCTTGTCATAAGTCAAATGAGTTTTTAATGCCTGGGCTTGTTTCTAGTCTCCCTATTCTGACCCATTGGTTTATTTTACATTTTCGATCCAATAACTGGGGCCAAATCATGGGTTTGCAACATATGCAGCCACACGGGTCCCATGTTCAGAAGAGGCCTGCACTTTATTTAAAATTCTCCTATTGCTGCCTTGAAATGTTTAATAATTTTTGAGTAAGAGGTCCTTCATATTTATTTTGCAGTGGGTCCTGCAAATTATATAGCCAGTCTTGCCAGTAATATATTGTCAGAATTACTGTAGGGGCACTTGGGTGACTCAGTCACTTAAGCATGTGCCTTTGGCTCAGGTCATGATCTCAGGGTCCTGGGATCAGCCCCGCGTCAGGCTCCCTGCTGGGTGGGGAGTCTGCTTCTCTCTTGCCTTTGCCCCCTCCCAGGCTCATGCTCTCTCTCTGCCTCAAATAAATAAATACATAAATAAATAAATACCTTTTAAGAATAAAGAATTATTACAGTTTATAAATTTGAGATCTGGTAGAGCAAATCTTCCCACTTTCTTCCAATACTTCCTCAAGAATATTTTGACTATTTTAGTTCTCACCATTTCCATATAAAATTTAGAATGAGTTTCCCAAGTTCCACCAAAAAAAAATTTTAGGATTGTAAGGTTACATTAAATCAATAAATTACATTAAGGTTATGTTAAATCAGTTACATTAAATCAATTTATGGAGATTTAACCTTTGAAATACTCATCCTTCCCATCCACAAACTGTTAATTCATCCAAAGACTTCTCTCTCTTCACATTTTTTTTTTAAATTTACACTTTCGTCCCTATACATTGTACAAATATCCAAGGGACTTGATTTTTTTATTGTAGTAAAAAACACAAAGCAGAAAATTGCTGTCTTAACCAGTTTTCTTAAAGATTTTATTTATTTATTTGAGAGAGAGAAAGAGAGAGGAGGGTGGGTCAGAGGGACAAAGAGATTCCCTCTGACCCACCCTCCTCTCTCTGAGTGGGGAGCCCAACTCAGAACTGATCCCAGGACCTGAGAACATGACTTGAGCCAAAGCCAGATGCTTAACCAACTGAGCCACACAGGTACCCCACCATCTTAACCATTTTAAAGTGTATAGTATAGTGTTATTAGCTATGTGCATATTCTTGTGTAATAGCTCTCTAGAGCTTTTTCATCTGGCAAAACTGAAATTCTATACCCATTGAACAACTCCCTTTTCCCTCCTCTTCCCAGCCCCTGGGAACAAGCATTCTGCTTTCTAACAGTTTCATTCTTTTGGATGCCTCATATGAATGAAATAATACAGTATTGTCTTTTGGCAACTGCCTTATTGGAATTAGCCCAATGTTTTCAAGTTTTATCCATGTTGTAGCATATGACAGGATTTTCTTTCTTTTTTTAGACAATAATATTCCCCTGTATGTATACATCATATCATCTTTATCCATGTAGCTGTCAGTGAACACTGAGGCTGCTTCCAACTCTTGACTTCCGTGAATAATACACTGCAATAAATCTGGATATGCAAATATGTGTTTGAGCTCCTGTTTTCAGTTCTTTTGGATGTATATACAGAAGTGAGATTATTGGATCATGCGGTAATCCTTTTCAAAGTTTTTTTGTTTGTTTTTTGAGGAATCACCATCCCATTTTCCACAGTGGCTACACCATTTTATATCCCCATAAACAGTGCTCAAGGGTTCCAAATTCTTGCCAACACTTGTTATTTTCTGTTTTTTGGCGGGGAGGATAGTGGCCATCTCACCAGGTGTGAGGTGGTATCTTATTGTGTGTGTTTTTTTTTAATTTCCCTGATGATTAGTGATGTTAAACATCTTTTCATATGCTTATTGGGGATTTGTACATCCTCTTTGGAGAAATATCCATTCAATTCCTTGTATGTATACATACAATGCCCAGGGCATGTGGCTGGCTCAGTCACAACAGCATGGGACTCTTGATCTCAGAGTCAAGAGTTCAAGCCCCACCTTGGGTGTAGAGATTACTTAAGTAAATAAAACTTAAAAAAAATCATTTTCCCATTTTTAGCCAAGTTATTTTTGTTGTTGTTGTTGAGTGGTAGGAGTTATTTATATATTTTGGATGTTAAGCCTGATGAGACTGAGATAAATGATTTGCAAATATCTTCTGCCATTCCATAAGTTGCCTTTTCATTCCACTGATTTTTTCCTTTGCTGTGCAGAAGTTTCTAAGTTTGGTGCAGTCCCATTTGTCTATTTTTGCTTTTGTTCCCTGTGTTTTTTACATAATATCCAATAAATCATTGCCAAATCCAATGTCATGAAGCTTTCCCCCATGTTTTCTTCCTAGGAGTTGTATAGTTTGTGTCTTACGTTTTGGTCTTTAATCCATTTCTGGTTAATTTTTGTATATGGTGTAAGGTAAGAGTCCAGTTTCATTCTTTTGCATGTGGATATCGGTTTTCCCAACACAATTTGTTGAAGAGATTATCCCTTCCCCCTCATGTGTAACTTCAGCACCATTACCGAAGATCATTTGACCATATATGGAAGGGTTTATTTGGGAGTTCTCTATTCCATTCCACTAGTCTATATGTCTGTCCATATGCCAATACCAAATTGTTTTGATTACAGTGACTTTGTAATGTGTTTGATATCAGAAGTATGAGACGCCCAGTTTTTTCCTACTCGGTAGTGGTTTTGTTATTCAAGGGTCTTTAGAGATTCCGTATGAATTTTAGGATTTTTTCCTATTTCTGAAATAAGGATTTTGATAGCAATTGCATTGGGATTTTTTTAAAAGATTTTATTCATTTATTTGACAGAGAGAGGTCACAAGTAGGCAGAGAGGAAGGCAGAAACAGAGAGGGGAAGCAGGCTCCCTGCTGAGCAAAGAGCCTGATACGGGGCTTGATCCCAGGACCCTGAGATCATAACCTGAGCCGAAGGCAGAGGCTTAACCCAGTGAGTCACCCAGCAGCCCTGCATTGGGATTTTGATAGTAATCAAACTGTAGACTGCTTTGGCAGGATGGTCATTTTAATAATATTAAGTCTTCCAGTCCATGAATATAGGATGCTTTTCATTCATTTAGGTCTTCTTTAATTTCTTTAAACACTGTTATATAGTTTTCAGTGTACAAGTCTTTCACCTCCTTGCTTAAGTTTATTCCTAAGTATCTCATTATTTTTGAGGCTAATGTAAATGGGATTGTTTTCTTCATCTTCTTTCTGGATTGTTCACTATTAGTGTATAGAAATGCAGCTGATTTGTGTGTGTTGATTTTGTATCCTCTCACTTTGCTGAATTCATTAATGAGTCCTAAAGGGTGTGTGTGTGTGTGTGTGTGTGTGTAATCTTTAGGACTTTTTACATAGAAGATCATACCATCTGCAAGCAGAGATAATTTTACATCTTCCTTTCCAAATTAGATGCCCTTTATTTCTTTTCCTTACCCAATTTCCCTGGCTAGAACCTCCAGTACAATATTGAATAGAAGTGCCTAGAGCATATTTCCTTGTTTTGTTCCTGATCATAGGGGAAACGCATCTAGTCTTTCACTATTAAGTACGATGGTAGCTGTGGGTGTGTCATAGATGCTTTTATCAGATTGAGGAAGTTCCTTTCTGTTCCTAGTTTAATGAGTGTTTTTTTCTTAAAAGGTGTTGAATTTTGCCAAATGATATTTGCAATGTTCATGTGACTTTTGTTTTTTAGTCAATTAATTGATGCATTATATTCATTAACTTTCAGACACTAAACCAACCTTGCATACTTAAGATAAATCTCAGTTGGTCTTGGTATATAGTTCTTTTTGTCTGTTATTAAATTTGAGCCCAATATACATGGGTTTATTTTTGGACTCTCCATTCTATTACAATGATCTACTTTTTAAAAATCTTTATTCCAGTTCCATATGGTTTTAATTACTATGTCATGAAAATCTTGAGTCTTGGAGTCAAAAAAGTCAAAAGTCAAAAAGTCTTAGAGTCACGTCATATAATTTCTTCAGTCCTGCTCTTATTTTACAAAGCGTGTTACCTAATCTTGCTCCTTTACATTGAATTTTAGAATCCCTTTCCCAATATCAGTCATAAAGCCTGTTGAGAATTTCATTGGGATCTCACAAAACATATAAATAAATTTTCTGAGAATTGCAAGCTTAACATTATTGCATCTTCTAATCCATAAACATGATGTAATTGTCCACTTAGGTTTTCATTGATTTATTTCATCAATATTCTGTAGTTTTCAGAATTCAAATCCTGTATGTATATAGGCACGCTCATTTTTGTGTGTGTGCTTTTTGAAACGCTAACCTGAAAAAAAATGTAGTTCCAATTGTACAGTGCTAGTATACAATACAATCAAAATATAATTGAGTACAATACAGAGATACAATTGATTTTTGTATATTGAATTTGTATCTTATACCCTAGCTAAACTCCTGTATTAATTCTAGAAGGTTTTGGGGGGGGGGGGTTCCTGTTTTTTAGGGTTTGTTTGCTTGTTTTTGATAGATTCTTTGGATTTTTCTACATATTCAGTGGTGTCATCTGCAAATAAAGACAAATTCTTCCTTTTCAACCTATATGTCTTTTCTTTCTTTTCTTTTCTTTCCTTTTTATTGTTGTTGTTGTTGTCATATTACAATGGCTGGGATCTCCAGTGTAATGTCAAATAGGAGTAGTAAGGGAACACATCATTGCTTTGTTTTTGATGCTAGGGTAGATGTATTCAGTTTTTCACAATTAAGTATTTGCTAGCTCTCTGTGGTTTGGTCTTTTTTTGTACATGCCCTTTTCATGTTAGGAAGGTTCCCACTTATTTCTTGTTTACTGACAATTTGTTTTTTCTTCATTAACAGATGCTGAATACTGGAAATGCTTCTTGTACTTCCATTGAGTGGATCATATGGTTTTCTTTTTTATTTATTTTTCTTTTTTAGTTTTTAAAATTTATTTTCGTTTTCTTTTTTTAAAAGGTTGCTTAATAAGGTGAATTACATTTTTTAAAAAATATTTTGTTTATTTATTTGAGAGAGAGAGAGACCATGAACAGTGTGGAGGGGCAGAGGCAGAGGGAGAAGCAGACGGCCCGCTGAGCAGAGAGCCTGACATGGGACTCGATCCCCGGACCCTGAGATCATGACCAGAGCCAAAGGCAGATGCTCAACCAACTGAGCCACCCAGGTGCCCCAATAAGGTGAACTATATTGACCAAACCTCAAATGTTCATCTAGCTTGCATTCTGGGGATAAACTTCTCTTGATTGTGATGTTTTGTTATCTTTATATCTTGCTAAGTTCAATTTATTTATGCTTTATTGATGATTTTTGTCTCTATAATCACAAGGGATATCAACCTATAGTGTCCACTCCTTGTACAGCCTGTCTCAGTGTGGTACTAGTGTAATACTGGGCTCAAAAAGTGAGTTCGGAAATGTTGCCTCCTCTTCTGCTTTTTTTGAAGAGATTGTGTAGAATTGGTATTATTATTTCTTCCTTAAATATTTAGTGGAATTCATCAGCAAGCATATCTGAGCATGAAGTTTTCTTTATTGGAAGGGTTTTTTTTTCTTTCTTTTTATTTGTTTTCAGCAATTTGAATATGCTATGCATAAGAGTGGCTTTTATTTTCCCTTCTTTTTTTTTTTCTTCCCTCCTATTCTTCTTTTCATTCTTCCCTCCCTCCTTCCCTCTCTTTTCCACCTTGCCTTTTTCCTTTCTTTCTTTCTTTCTTTCTTTCTTTCTTTCTTTCTTTCTTTCTTTCATTTATCCTATTTGGCATTCTCTAAGCGTCTCAGATCTATGTCTTGGTGTCTGTCATTAACTTTGGAAAAATATCAGCCAATATGTTTCAAATATTTCTTCTCTCCTATTCTGTTTTCCTTCTTTTAGGATTCTATTTGGTGTTTTCCCACAGCCTTTTTTTTTTTTTTTTTTTTTTTTTGACAGAGACAGAGAGAGATCACAAGCAGGCAGATAGGCAGGCAGAGAGAGAGAGAGGGAAGCAAGCTCCCTGCTGAGCAGAGAGCCCGATGCGGGGCTCAATCCCAGGACCCTGGGATCATGACCTGAGCAGAAGGCAGCGGCTTAACCCAGGCACTGAGCCACCCAGGCATCCTTCATTGACTTACTATCAAGTTAACCTTGATTCTTACCTTCTCTGTAGCTCCTCTACTGATGAGTCAGTTGAAGACATTCTTCGTCTTTGTAACTCTGCTTTTCACTTCTAGTATTTCCATCAATTCTTTCATATAGTTTTCATTCCTCTGCTAAAATTATCCATCTGATCCTCAGTATAGCTTATTTTTCCTTAAGAGCTTTTAACAGGGTGCCTGGGTGGCTCAGTGGGTTAAGCCTCTGCCTTCAGCTCAGGTCATGATCTCAGGGTCCTGGGATCGAGCCCCACATTGGGCTCTCTTCTCAGCGGGGAGCCTGCTTCCACCTCTTTCTCTGCCTGTCTGTCTGCCTACTTAAGATCTCTCTGTCTCTGTCAAATAAATAAATAAATAAAATCTTTTTTAAAAAGAGCCTTTAACATGTTAGTGATTGTTATTTTAAATTCCCTATGACATAGTTCAAACATCTGCACCATATCTGTTTGATCTGTTGATTGCTTTGTCTCTTGGGGTTGTATTTTTTTTTCTTGCTTTATCATATAGTTCATAATTTTTTTTTTGTTAAAACACAGAAATTAGACAGTAGAGGCTGAGTAAATACATTTTATGCTTGGTAATGCGTACATACATCTTTCCTTCCGTTAGGTCCTTCTACTAGGGGATCTATTAATGTAATCAGGAGCCAGGCCAGGTTTGGGCTCTCCTATTGCCATTGTTGCCCTCACGGCATAACAGGGTTTAAGTTCTTCCAGTGATAGAAGTTTAGGGTGTTTGGGGTGGGGGCTCTTTTGCTGAGGTTTAACTTCAGTGTGTGCTCTACCCTTAGCACTGGGTTTTTAGTACTGCACTACAGAGACCTCGGCCTCTTGGGGCAGTTTCCCCAACAGTCACTTGGTATCCTTAGCTGGGAGGGGGACATTTTCATCGGGACATTCTCCAACATTCATTTTAAGCCCCAGTCCTAGGCAGGCACTGTGTCCCAGTGGGATGTGTCTTCTCCAGCTGTAGTTCTGGGCCTACATGTTTCCTGCCCTTTCTCAAGGGGCAGAAGGTTTGTTTCTATTCCCTTCCCCAGCTGTAATCAGTTTTCTTCAGTACCACAAGGGTGACATTGTTTGTTGCCCTTCTCCATTCTTGTAGTTTAAGGCTTTTTCCCATTGGAGAGGAGTTGCAGGGAGAAGGAGGGTGAGAAAGATAGGGGAGAGGTGGTATGCGTCACTAGGAAGCCTTCTCAGGGTCTCCCCAGTCTTCTTTGTGAGTATCTGATAGGATTCATTTCAACTTTCAACTTTATTTGTACGAATGATATGTTATTTGTAGCGTAGGAGTCTACTCGTTTCCATGTGCTAATTTTACAACCTGCTATCTTACAGAATTCTTTTATTCTTTGAAGTGGTTTTTACCAACAGTTCTCCAGGATTTTCTCTCTAGGTACACTGTCTTGTCATCTGCAAATAGAGATAGTTCTACTCCGTTTTGAATTTGTACCACTCCAATTGTTCTGATTATCTGATTGAATCAGCAATTAGTTAAATAATAATGAAAGTATTCTTGCTTCGTTCCTGACTTCAATAGGAATGTTTCTAGTGTTTTCCCATTAACTAATTCACCAGCTTTAGGACTGTATTTCATCCTGGTAAAGAAGAACCCATTCATTTTTTTCAAAACTGCAAGAACGAATATGTGCTGAATTTTTTCAAAGGCTTTATTGGCATCTGTGGAGATAAGGACATAATTATTTTTCTCCTTCAGCTTATTAATGTGATCAATTTTAATAGTAAATTTCCTACTACTGAGTCATCTTCGGATACCTGGTATAGAATTTCTTCTCACTGTGGTACTGATTTAGCTCTACCATTTGGGGAATTTCTAATTTTTCTTTTTCTTGATTTCATTTTCTTGTGGCCAGAGTACAACTCAAGGTGTACTGTCTCAGAATAAGTCCATGGGAGGTCACCTTTCAGAGTCTTTTCTTGTATAAAATACATATATATATATATACATATATCTTCATTATAGCATCAAGATAATTTCCCCTTAAGCCTTGAAGGACATCTTCTTTTTCTCGTTAGCACACCACACCGCTGATCTTCCTCTGCCCGTGACATGTACCCCATCCCTCTCCAAGGCAGCCTTTAGGATTTTCTCTCTCTTTTTTTTTTTTTTTCTAAATATGCATGATAGAGTTCCCAGGTGTTGATCTTTTCTTAATCATTCCATTAAGTAATTCAGAAGAGTTTTTGTGAGATTAAGAGTCTCTTATGGTTTGTCTCCTTCCCGATCACTTGTTTTAATTTTGAAACTTTTCCTCCTTTTTTTTAGCTCTGGGAAGGCTTCTCCCTTCATTTCTTTATTTCCCACTGTGGTCCACAGAGTAATGGCGTCACCAAAGATGTCCATATCCTAATCCCTGGAGCCTGTGAATGTGTTATCTTACATGGAAAAGAGACTTTTACAGATGTGATGAAGTTAAGGACGTTGAGACAGGGAGATTTTCTAGGATTGGCTGGATAAGCCCAATGTCATCACAAGGGTTCTCATAAGAGGCCGGCCACAGGATCAGAGTCAGAGAAGGCAATATGATAGCAGAAGAAGGAGAGAACACAATGCAATAATGGGAACAAGGGTCGCCATCAGAGAGTCTTGAAGACGCTACCTAGCTGGTTTTGAAGACGGAGGAAGGGGCCATGAGCCAATGAATGCAGGTAATTTCCAGAAGCTGGAAAAGGCGGGAAAATGAATTCACTCCTAGAGCTTCCAGAAGGAAGATAGCCCCACAGACACTTTGATTTTAGGACTTCTGGCCTACCATAAAGTAATCTCTTTGTGTTGTTTTAAGCCACTAAATTTGTCACAGCAGCAATAGCAACCAGCACACTTAGGTTCCACATTTTGTCCCCTGCCTTGTTTCTGAACTCCTGCTGACACATTCTGGACTCCTTGGACTGATGCTGCACATCTCTTAACTTTCCTTGAATGTTCTTGGTCTTTTTGCCCTATGGTCTGGGAAGTTTCTTTGACTACATTTTCCAATCCCTCGCCTGAGTGTTTGGTGTTTTGTTTTGTTTTGTAGTCATATTTTTAATGTCTATGAACTTTTTCTTGTTCCCTGATTTTTCCTCTCTTTAGCTTCCTGTTCCTGTTTTGGGAACGTAATACCTCCACACATGTCTCCGAGGTGTTAATCGTGATTTTTGGACTTACTCATTGCCTTTGTTATCTATATCTTCCCGGAACAGCTGTTACTTTTGTTCGTAGGGGTCCTTCTCTCTTGTGATGACTGTTTTCCTTGGTTGCCTGTTTACATGTACAAATGAAAGACAAGACTGGTGCATATAGACAGCTGGCAAGGCTTCCGTCTGTGGCTCCCGGGTCTGTTTACTCAGCAGGCCTCACCCCTTCCCGAGAAGGCTGGCTTGAGTTCTGCATACAGGGTGACTCATAGTAACGGGCAGCCTTCATTAGAGGGTGCCAGAGCTCCTTACCCCACAAAAAGACCCAACTAATGAGAGCTTTACGCAGGTGGGTACTAAGCCTCCTCCCAAGGTCATTTCCCAGTGCAAACATAGCACTGTTGGCCTCAGGGTGGAGTCTGGGGGTGGAGGCCAGCAGAGTGCTCTCTCTCTCTGCAATCCTTGCATCAGTTCTCCTCACCATGGCAATACAGCCCTTGTTTGACTTCTGTTCTCAAACTTCAGATTCTGAGCTCACAGCTTTCCCAGGTACTCAGGGAGGCTAACACCTCTACCCAGGCTGCCTCTTTCATACCTAGTGGGATGCGGTCTCCTCAGCCATGGTTTTTAATCAATATGACCATACCTGATTTCTATGTTCTAGAAATCTACACAAGTCACCAGTTCACGGACCCTCGCCTATGCACCCATCTTCTTCTTGAATCTGCTTGGGGTTACGCTATGTGGCCATTTCTGTGGGGTTTGGAGAAGGGCCAGAAGTGAAAAAATGCTCAGACTACCCTCTGTACAGCTAAGCTAGCACAGCTTTCTGGTAGGTCTCTAAGGACTAGACGCATGCAGTCGTCACCATACTCGTGGTCATGTGTCTGTGTGTAGGAAGCCTCTTCCCTACAAGACCAGAGCCATCCCACCACTGAATCACCTTCATTTAGCTACGGTGTTCTAATGTAACGAAACTACTTATAACCACTGGCTAACTTTTGGTGTGAGAAACATAATTGACGATACGCACCCTGGGAGTGGTGGTTGAGGATTACCTTTGGCTGTGGGGGAAAGATCCTCTAAAAACAGTAGCGACTTTAAAAAGACAATAGTTTCTGCAATGTGGGAGGTAGGAGAGTCTGCTAGGGAGGCTGCTGCATGTCAAGGTTTAGGCTCTCTCTCTCCTGCCTAGCTGTGTGTGGCTTCACTCTCTAGATTGCCGCATGGTCCAAGAGGACGGTGCCAGCTCCAGTCATCATGTCTACATTCCAGCCAGAAGTCCGCACTCCAGAAGAAGAAAGCGGGAGGGATGGCTCCTCTGCTCCTTTTAATGCTATTTCCCAGAATGGAAGTCATTCGTGATGCTGCCACTCACATCCCACGGGCCAGAATTGGTCCAGATAGATTTGTGCCAAGCTCAAACCAGAGGGTTCCATTATTAAGGAAGGAGCATATATGGTGGGGCCTGTTGGGGTGGGCACCATGTCCCTTCATGATTTTATCCTCCTCATGGGACTGCACATCATGGATGGGCACTTGGGAAGATAGCAAGCTGACTGTCTGTGGCTCAGAATGGTCTGCTCAGGTCTCACCCTCTTTGGTATGGCCCGAACGTTTGTGCCCGCCCAGAATTCACATGTTGGAATCCAGACACCCATTGGGATGGTGTTAGGAGGTAGAGCCTTTGGAAGGGGATTAGGTCATGAAGGCGGGGAGCCCTCATGAACGGAACTTGTACTCTTTATGCAAGAGGTCCCACCTATGGTGAGAAGTCTGCAACTCAGATGATCCTCACCCAACCATGCTGACTTCCTGATCTCAGACTTCTGTTTTCCAGAAGTGTGAGAACAAAGTCTCTGTGCTAATTTGTTATATAGCAGCTGGAACACGCTAAGGCACCCTTGCTGGGCCTTTAAGACCTGTGCAACATGTTCTCTGTCTGGAGACAAGAATTCTGGGGCCAGAGTTAATGCTCTATTATTCGCTAGACACCCAGTTTCACTGTGGACCTTGATTTCAAATACATCACCCAGCATTATCCAGCCCAGAGGGAAAGCTCTTGCCCCATACCAGTTCAGAGTCACAAAGACACTAAGAGAATCAGGGACATATCTGTGTCCTTGAACATTCCAGGGGTCGAGGGAGACTGCTGATTTGAATTGGCAACAGAGCTGCCAAGGGAAAGCCAACAAACAACTTGTTTCCCCAAGCCTTCGAGGAGCCCGCCCTTCCTCTGTTCGGCTTTTCCTGCTGCGTCCCCAGGGTCCTGCGCCCTGCGCATCAGCTCGGCTGGAACCAGTTATGGTGGGGCCTGCTTGGAAAGAAGAAAACAATTCGTGAGTGCCCTCGCCCGTCCTTCCAATGCAAACATTTTCCAAAGTATTTTTTCCACATTTTCGCATCTCTTGTTTGGATAAGGCCCCATTTACTGCTGTTGGCTGAGCCAGAACAGTCTCTGCATCCCAGGGGAGGGTCTGCTCCAGTAGAAAGAGTTCCAGACTAACGAGCTGAAGAAATAAGTGTTCGGTGACGTGCGTGCAGAGGACACTGAGCCTGCCTTCCCAAGCTCCACCCTGGGCTTCCTGTGGCCGCTGCTGCTGGGGAAAGAGCTCCTTATCCACGCTGGCAGTCAGGAAAACATGACAGCCCTGAGTCTGGTGCCTGCTAACACTCAGGCGAGAGGCGATCGCTGGGTCCTTTTCCAGATGGGGATGTTCAGCCTCGGTCCCTTTTTCTCCCACATCATCCCCTTCACTCACCCCGTGACTATGCTGCCTTTCTGGGACCTTTATCATATGGCGCTGTCTGGGGGACCTGGGCCAGAAGTCTTGGTCCAGACTCTTCTCTATGGCAAATGAAGTGTCCCCAGACCCGAGTGACCCTCTACCATCCTCCTCTAAGCAGGGCCTGTGGGGGAGGGGTCCCAGCAATCTCCCCTTCTCTTCTCACTTCGGCCTCCTCTTTTCAAGCATAATCTTGAAGAAAGAAGCTGTCCCATGCTGAGAGGTCAGAGACGCTGTGTGAACATACAGTATATTCCCCACCCAAGGAGACACAGTGCTGCTCACTGGTCTTCTCTCTCTCCTCTGGGGAGAACCGCATTTTCCAAAGTTAGCAATAAATGGGATCTCCCTCTGACCCAACTTCTGATCTTTGTACCACCAGCTCTGACCTTCCTCCCGCAGAGAGGCAGAGGCTACGCTCCCTCCTCCGAAATCCAGGGAGGGTGCTACTCTGGGGTAAGTGACACACTTTTGACTTCTGAAGCCAGATCACAAATGTTGAGACAGTTTCTGCCGGGCCATCTTGGGACTCTGCCCTTGGAAATGCAGCCACCGTGCCTAAGGGAGGCCAAAGCTGCTGAGAGGACACGTGGAGGTTTGTCATAATAGTCCAAGCCAGTATGTGACCAGGCGATATGTGACCAGGCTTGGACCTTCAGCCCCAAGCCTGGTGGTCCTCACAGCCTTGGAGTTCTCCAAGTGAGGTCCCAGATGCCACAAACAGATTTCAGCTCTACTTGCTGCGTTCTTGCCCGAATCCTGACACTCGGGAGCAGAACAGAATGATCAATGCGTGACCAGCACCGCATCCTTTGTCTGACAGAAACATCACCCCTCCTGCCCCTTCGAAATGACACGTGGCCTTGTGGCTTGCTGTGGGCCAGGCCATCAGAGAGCAAAGCACGTGTGACAGGTCTCATTGCTGGTCTCCGTTCCTTACCTGTTCTTCTGGAAGACATGGACATGCCGCCTCTGCCAGTCCCATTGGACATATGGCAGGAGCCAAAAATGAGCCTTTTGTTTTCAACCAGTGAGATTTGGGGGTTGTTTGTCATGCCAGCCTATTGTGTCCTGACCGCTACACACACTGTTCCGGACACAGTACCTGGCTCGGAGGAGACTGCTGCTTCTGGACTGAGCCCTGTGGCCTCCAGGATCCTCAAGATGGGGGACTCATCCTAGCTCATGGCTTTCCCATCCAACTTAGGGAAGCTGCTCTCAACTCAGGGCTTACCCTTTTTTCACCTTCCCAGCTCTTTAGTACCAGCAGAATGTGCTGCTGACCAGACCCCAGGAAAAGCTGGGTTCGCCCCAGTTCTGGGCCAGCCCCTGGAGGCTGTGACCTCAAACAACGAGGTTCTCTGGGTTCAGAGGAGCAGACAGGGCTGGCCGTCTGGGAGGAAAGATAGGGACCTGAAAGCTAGAGAGCAAGGTTCAGGTCCCTCCACGACCTCCCAGGGGTATGGCCTTGGCCAAGTCCTCCGCCTTGAGCTTCGGCTCTCTCATTTGTAAAATGGGCATGATGACGTCAGCATCTGCATCTGCTCAGGCTGGTGGGAGAGAATAACCATCGACTGGCGACTTACAAACAAAAACACAGACCTTCCTTCCCTCACGATGAGATTCCATCCCAATATATCCATCGTAAGTTAAAAACACTGTACATTGAAGATGCATTTAAGACATTTAATCTACTGGGGGCACCTGGGTGGCTCAGTGGGTTAAAGCCTCTGCCTTCAGCTCAAGTCATGATCCCAGAGTCCTGGGATGGAGCCCTGAATCGGGCTCTCTGCTCAGAGGGGAGCTTGCTTCCTCCTCTCTCTCTGCCTACTTGTGATCTCTGTCAAATAAACAAATAAAATCTTAAAAAAAAAAAAAAAGACATTTAATCTACTGAACGTCATAGCTCAGTCTACCTTAAATGTGCTCTGTACACTTACGTTAGCCTACAGGGAGCAAAATCATCTTACGCAAAGCTTATTTATAAATAAAGTGTTGGCGGCTTCATATAATTTAGTGATTACTGTATTGAAAGTAGAGAACAGAATGGGTGTGAGGGTGTCGGTTGCTTCCCCTCCTGATCTCGAGGCTGGCTAGGAGCTGTGGCTGCTGCCACTGCCCAGGATCATAAGAGAACTCCACACTGCCTCTCGCTAATCCAGGGAAAGATCGAAGTTTAAAATTCAAAGAATAGTTTCTACCAAATGCGTGTTGCTTTTGCACCATTGAGTCAAAAAATCATAACACTGAATCGGGCCCCTCTGGTGCTTATTTTCCACAGTTCTGGATACCCGAAGTGTATCCGAGGTGAAGCCACGAGCAGATTTAACGTCTAATGAGAGCTCTCATCTTGGCTTATAGACAGGTGTCTTCTTGCTGTGTCCCCACACCCTGGGAGGGCTGAGGGAGCTCTCTGGGGTCTCCTTTATAGGGACACTAATCCTACTCATGAGGGTTCCACCTTCATGACCTACTCACCTTCCAAAGGCCCCACCTCCTAATACCTTCATGTTGGGGATTAGGATTCTGACATATGAATTTAGGGGAGGACTCAAACATTCAGACCATAGCATAATGTCTTTCCCTTGCAGGATTATCATTAAGGGGATCAAATCCCTATGGCAAGGGCTCTACCCAGGCCCACAGCTCAGGTGGCCCCATTCAATGCCAGCCACTGTTCCTGCTCTCTTCTGCAGGGCACACACCCTCACATCCAGAAGGACAGGTGCAGGTCCCAGGCACGTGCTCAGAGCAGGCAGCCTCCTTTACCTCCCTAGACCCATGCCCTGTGTCACTCAGGCCAGCTTAGATGCGCCACCTCCCCATCCCCATGGGATCTTCCTGTGCAGGTGCACAACACACTCAAGTAACTTCCTAACTGGAATGACTGGCAGATGAGTGATTTAGTGAAGACAGCATAACTTTGCTGGCTAAAAGACATGCCTCTTCATCTTCCAAGGTCAGGATTTGGACTTATTACAGCCCCTCCCCCAAAAGGTCGCCTGGAGGTGTCAGTAGGACCATAGCGTTTCTATGCTGCCAGGTGCTCAGGCTTGGAAATCTTAGAGCCAGCGTATGCTCCTTCTTCCTTTCATGGTCAAAGCCACCGAATCCAGCCACTGGTCCTTTCACAATGTGGTCAGCATCCAACCACCGTCACACACATGTGTGTGTCCCCACTCCGCTCTCCTCCATCCCTTGGCCTACAGGTTGTCCCGCCCACCCCTCCATCTCAAGACCTTGGGTTTGCCCTTCCCTCGGTCTGGAAACTCTTCCCCCACATATCTGCTAAGTCCTATTAACTCACCTTTTCCAGATGTAGATTTAAATGTCACCTGTTCAAGAAGGCCTTCCTGGCCAACGCATTGAAAACTGCCAACCAACCCCTCCACTTTGGGGTCCCCTTCCTTTCATCACTGTTATCTCTTTTTTCCTGTGACGATGGCACAGAAGAGTAAGACCCAGCACCTGACAAGGCGTTGAGAGCCACTTGCTGTGGCTCCTGTGGGTTCGAGAGGCGCTGATGGAAGCCTGAGGGTCTGAGGCACCGTCCCCATGGGCAGGGCAGTGGAAAGCCCCTGGTTGAGGGTCAGAGCTGAGTTCACTGAAGCTGTGAAGGGTCATCCAGCAAAGGACCTTGGAGCCGACGAGGCACTGAGGTGGGGGACCCAGTGCGGCTGGAAGCCTGGAACCCAGAGCCAGGCTCTCATTTGCTCCCTGGTAGACCTGGGCCACACATGGATGAGACAGGACAGGCCTGAGGCCCACATGTGCACCAAGAACTCCCGGCTACAGGACCCTGCCTCACAATGGCAGGTGCCCCGGTGCTCTGCAGCAACCCCAGGCTCACATGCTTTCCGGACGAGTCATCTCTCACTCACGCTGCACCCACCATCCTACACCCAGCCCGTGGACGGCAACTAGGCAGTTCTCAGGGCTTTTGGACCCATCTGGGAACAGATGGGGCAGGCCTGGGCCTGGACCTAGAGCAGTGGGTGTCAAGGAACCCCCAGAGGCTAGCCTCGCACCTGCGTGGGCCTGATGGCTCCAGGAAGCCAAGGGGATTACCTGGTGGTTTGGCACAGTTGACCCCCGAAACTGTGGGGACGCAGATACCCTGCCAGGAGATCCCAACCCCTGGACCCCCAAAGCTGCTGGGCTGGAAAGGCCCTCTCCATTTCCACGGGGGTCCCAATTCCCCTTGGAGGGGGACTGGATAAGCATGGCTGAGGGGGGTCTTGGCTTCCCCTCCGACCAGCGCTGACCTCCTCCAGGGTAGCCTATATCCTCGTCCTCTCAAAAAGGCAGTGAGGGGGATCTTGGATTCTGCCAGGGACACACGGGGTGCCCGGACCAAGAGGAAGCCAGGCCTCCCCAGGCACCAGCTCCAGGGACAACCTCACTGAGAACACAGCCCCACCCAGTGGGCGGATCAAAGCGAGCTGTGTGGGCGAGTTCAGTCTGAGGCAGGACCAGCCCAGCGCTTCCGGGCCTGGGTGCCCCTCGGCCGCCCACTGGGTGCCTGTGGCTGCCAGGGCAGGAGGGGAAAGGGGTCCTGTGGTGAGGTCCGCCCTCCTGCTCTGCAGCTCCGGGGCCTTGGCCTCCTGCCTGGTCCCCCCAGGGCTTGGGGTCCTGCTCCAAAGTCAGTCCTCCAGTGACAGCGGCCCCTGATGTCACACGGCAGCCGGGAGGAGAAGGGGGCCCAAGGGACCTGTGCTGAACTCTGGGGAAGCGGGGGAGGTTCCTTTCTGGACAGGACCCAGGAGCTGAGGTGGGGGCGGCAGGAAGACCTGGCTCCAGGGCATTCCTGGATGGCTGGCAGGCACCTCCCTGGGGAGCGGGACAACAGCGCCCAGCACGTCCCCGGAATGAGCGCTGACCTCGAGCCTGGGAGCATGCTGTGGGGTCGGACCCTCCGCAGAGCTGGCCCGCTGTCATGACTCCCAGAGGTCACTCTGCACACAAATGCCGAGCACTGGCTTTGCTTGGGAGGTGACTCTCTTCCTCTTGGGACATCTGTCAGTAAAGCTCATGTTTGGTCTACTCTGTCCCCTCCAGCCCTGTCCCCTGATGCTTGGTCACTGGGGAGACCGGCTCGCGTGTGAGACCCAGGCTCCCACCGCATCTGGGGGAAGGAGGAAGCATGGAAAACACCACAATTAGGCCCCACCCTGAGCACGGTGTGTTTTGTGATGGGAACCTGTCCAGACAAAGGCCTTATCCGAGATATCTGGCAAATTACTGGGTAGCCATCTGAATGAAGCCTAAGCACAGAAGCACATGTAGCAGGCACCTTATTAGACTAATTATGGGCTGACTCCTTGGCCCACCGATACTGTGGAAAACGTGAAATAAACTCAGGGTTGGCCTGAAAAGCCAAGGTGGTGTTTTCCTTGGGAGGAACGCTTGCCAAAGGTCCTCTGGTTGAGGCCCAGGAAGCAAAGATGGCAGAAATGATGGGCTGGAGGACCCCACAAAAGAGTTGGGGGATCTTTAGACCCCATACCAACCTACAAACTCTGCACAGCCCCGCCTTACCCCCAGCCCCCAGCAACTCCCTTATCTGTAAGCTCAACCCTCCATGCATATGTGCCGGGAATTCCTGGCCACGGGGTTTGGTTGATAATGGTAACGTTACTGATAAAATTGGCTTTGAGCTGTGCACAGATTAGCTCATTTAATCCTCGGAGCAAAACCATCCTGTTTTCAAAGGTGGGGAAACTGAGGCCCAGAGATGTTAAGGGGCTTGCTAACAACTTCCAGAGCTGGAAACCAAGAAGCAACCCCAACCCAAAAGGGCAAGCAAGCCCAGGAACTTCCCAGAACAGACAAGCCTGGAAGATGTGGCATGCTGGGGAGACCAGCACCCTTCCCTGAGGGCCAGGCCCCCGCAGGCTCCTAACCAGCAGAGGAAGTCCCTGGGAGGGAGAAGGCCAGGCCAGGCCAAGCCCGGGCCCCAGCATGTCAGAATGCTCATCGGGCTGTGGGTGGGCCGGCTGCTAGGGGCTCCAGGTCAGGGAATCACTCAGCACCCAGCACACCATTGTCCGACCTGAATGCACCAGCCCCGATCTCCCTCGACACCCTCTTGCACCCCCGCCAGTCTGCCAAATTTAAGCTGCTGGGGAAATGATCCCTGGGGGCTGTCCCCTGCAGCAGAGTCAAAGGAAAAGTAAGGACATGAAGAAAGAGAGTGCCCACTGGGCCCATGGGCACCAGGAAGGGCCGCTGCACCGCCTTCACCCCCAAACCTTCCACGATCAGCCAAGATTCTGCCTGTCACTCTGCGCCCGAGGCTTGTCACATCCAGTCCCCTGGCCCACCTCCCTTCCCCGTGCACGGTGCCACACTCACAGCCCCCGCCGGCTGAGAACCTCCAGGGCCCAACCTACCCGTCGAGGCCTTCAAAGCTTGGAGGATAGGGACAGGGTCTCATTCATACGCCCAGTAGGGCCCAGGCAGGCTGAAACAGAGCCAAACACCCAGGAAACAGGGCCCCTCCCTTGGGGTCACCAGGAGTCACCCAGAAACTCCAAGTGCTTCCCCGAGGTTCCTGAATCTCCTGCAACCCTGATCCCCACAGGCCTGGAGTCTTGTATGAAAACGAGGAGACACATCAAGTTCTAAATTGAACCGAAGGGGCTCACCGGGCCTTACTATCTCTTCTCATTTCTTCTCTTTCGTTCAGTGAAAAGAGCAAAGGAGCACAGGCTTGCTCTGTAGGGAGGGTCCTCGGAGTGTAGTCAGGACCTACAGCAGCAGCACGCTGGGGAAGAAGCCCGGCGCTCCCCAGACTTCCGGCGTCAGAAACTCTGGGGGTGAGGCCGGCACTGAGTTTGTAACGTGCCCCCCAGAGGGGTATGGGGCAGCTCCAGGGTGAGCCCTCCTGGCTCACAGCCTCCCTCTTCTATTCTTAGACATGACCGTACCCGTGGATTCCCTCCATTTTTTCCTCCTGAACCCCAAAGTGTTTCTCTAGAAAAATAACCTCCACAGGGCTTCTCCCGGGTCTTCTTGTCTGGAATCCACACCCTGCCTAATGCCCGGGACTCCTCATCTGTCTGAATGTCCCTCTCACCAGTGGCGGGACAGGGGCATGAGGGAGGCTTGGGGGTTGGACCCCCTCCTCAGCCCAGAGGCTGGAAGCCCCTGTCGCATGGATGTCACCTTCCAATGAGGCCAGGGCTTACATATCTGCCTCAGTGTCTGCTCCTTCCTTCAAACGTGGTCCCCAGCATCTGAGCAAGGGAAGCATGGGACATGGTGCAAGCCCAGCCCGCCTGAGAGAAAAAGCAGAAAGGAAGTCCAGAGGTGGGGGTGGCTTTCACAGAAAGGTGCCTAGACCTGTACCCCAAGAAGCCCCCAGAGCCTGCCAGGGCACCCTGTCCCTCTACTGTCCCAGTTCCCAGGATCTGTGCTGATGGGATGCCCTTTCATGGCCCTATCCTGACCCTGCCCAATGGAGCGAGGTGTGCTTACTGCCCCAGGTTGCAAGTGTGAGCTGAGTTACACAGGGTGTAGGACCCCCCCCAGGGGCTGCCTCAGCCCACCCTCCAAATCTCAGGGCTGGGACTCTGCACCTCATTTCCTTGGCCCACCACCTCACCCATCCTCTCTGCATCTCTGCATTGGGCCAAACCAGCCATTGGAAGGGCCCTGCCATTCCCCCACCTCAGCCAAGCCCTCCGCCCCTCCAACCCACAGACCAGGGTCCTTCCTTTCCTCCAGGGTCAAGTTCACACATCTCCTGGTCTTGCTCTTTGGAGTAGCATCCCATGCTGCCCCTGAAGGGCAAATCGATTTCTCCCTTGAATTTGTACTCTATCTGCCCACGGTTCTAGTTCCTGCCTTCGTTCCAGGCACATGGGGGGCTCATGAGTCAGAGAGGCCCCTGTTCCAACCCCAGTCCTGCTCCTTATAATCTGAGTGACACCGGCCAAGTGAGTCTGTGAGCCCCAGTTTTCTCACCTGTAAAATGGTTCTTCCCAACACCTTCCTTATTCATTTGGGCACTCAGCGAATACATACTTGGCACCTGGTAATGTATGAAACACTGCCTCGGACACCCAGGAGGTATCAAGGGTGTCATCTGATCGAGGACACAATGAACATCAGAGAAAAGAGACAAGAACGGCCAGACAGTGGGAAAAGGAAAAGAAGATACAGTGACTACCAGGACAGGGGCCTTGCTCGGGATGGGTGGTCAGGGGCACCTGCCCAGGAGAGAAAAGAGGCAAAGGAGCTGGCAGGCATAGGAGAAGGAAGCGTCCAGCAGCACAGAGCAGCTGGCAGTCTCTAGACGGCAGCTCCTCCATGATTCCGGGGACAGATGGGAGGCCGAAGAGCCTGGATGGTGGGGGAGGGGAAGCAGGGGACAGATGGCCGGAGAGGGCAGCCGGACCCATGTGCAGAGCTAGGGGTTCATTCTGAGGGTGATGGGAACACATCCACGGGGTTAAGCAGGGGTCACACTTTTAAATGGTCTCTCGGGCAGCGGTGGAGATAGCTTTAGGACTGACCACAATAGACAAGACCACTTGGGGCCAAGGCTGTGACAGGGCAGCCCTGCTCGCCCTGGGGACCCTCCTGGGCTCCCGTGTCAAAGGAGTGAAAGGAATTCTCTAAAACCCAAGAGCTCATCACCTAACTCCAATGCAACTGGAGATTTGTTTTAGGTCTTCAAAGGGTACATTTTGTAAATAAAACTCAGAGCTTATGGTATTTAAATTTTCTTAAATTAATATTCAGTTTATCAAAGTCCCAGATATAAAGGCCTAGTTCTTCCTTAAGCCTTTAAGTTCTCCTACTAAACTTATTTTGCACATAAAAATAGCAAAATTGAACCATCATTTTGTGGAGGAAGAGTTTTGATTTATGCTTGGCCCATCCACATGTTTTATTAATTACACTCTTTTAAACATATTAAGCTACATTTGTACATTTAATTTTATTCAATTTTTAGTAATCTAGTCATGTTGATGAAAAAAAAAAACTTCCTGAGTATTTAAGTACTGTTTTATAAATCTAATACATGAAAATATAGTGACTCACATTCTCTAAGTATTCCAATACCATATAAGTACTTAGATTTCTAGTTAAAAATCTCAAGCCTAAATTAATTACTCAATTATGGCCTATGACTCTACCAGATTATCTTCAACAGGACAAATGCTGAAAAGACCAAAAGCGTATGTTTAAACAACGCTAAAATTGTGGGTTTCCTTCTCGTAGACATTTGGATAGACACTTCTACAGTGTTTCCATCCAAAATAATACCAGAGTTACCTTTCCAAGGAATGTCGGGCTGTGTTCTTGGCCCGCAGAGCTTTTACTCTCGGCAGAGGCCCTGCCTGGTGCCCACCTGCCCGCCAGGCTGTACTTGGTACATGGTGGCTCTGCCCATCCCTTCTCCAACCTAGCAGAGGGCCTAGCACCTGTCCCCTAATTCCTGACTCTATTCACAGATGTTGGTTCTCCCCATCCTCCTGTCTCCACACTTGTATCCAACTGATCTATGTATTGCTTCCGTTGGTCTTGGATTCTTTGCCAGGTCTTCCTATATGTTAGCAGTTATTTATTCATTTACTTTTTTTTTTTTTTAAGATTTTGTTTATTTATTTTGTCGGAGAGAGAGAGAGAGAGAAAGCACAAGCAGGCAGAGTGGGAGGCTGAGCAGGGATCCCGATGCAGGACTCGATCCCAGGACCCTGGGATCGTGACCTGAGCTGAAGGCAGAGGCTTAACCGACTGAGCCACCCAGGTGTCCCTATTTATTTACTTTTTAAGTAGACTCCAGGCCCAGAGCAGAGCCCAGTGTGGGACTTGAACTCACAAGCCTGAGATCAAGAGCCGGACGCTTGCTTAACCAACTTAACCGACTGAGCCATCAAGGCACCCCTGTTGGCAGGTACTGATCCTGCTGCTCGGTAATGTTGTCCTCTGTGCCCTGGCCTTCTTTCCCTAGCTAGACCATCTTAGACTGTGCTGTTTGGTGGTCACAGCCCACCCCAGGTGGGTGTCCAGCAGCATAGAGCAGCACAGACAGCAGTGTCTTCCCCCCCCCATGGACCCGGAATTCCAATCTGTGTGGGGGAGCAAGCCCCAGCCATGGGCGTCCCCCAGAACCAGCCTCCCCGCAACAACCCCCTCTACCCCCCCCCACCCCATTGTGTTCAGAGACAGACAAGAACAAGTGTTGGTGAGGATGTGAAGTAACTGGAAATGTAAAGTGGTATGGATGGAAAACAGTCTGGCAGTTCCTCAAATGGTTAAACATAAGAGTTACCATGTGACTCAGCAATTCTACTCCTCGGTGGAGACCCAAAAGAAATGGACATCTGTCCACAGAAAAACATGTACGTGAATGCTCAGAGAAACATCGCTCATGATAGTCATAACATAGAAAGAACCCAAATGTCCATCAGCTGATGAACGGATTAAAAAAAGCATTCTATCCACTGAGTGGATTATTATTCAGCCATGAAAAGGAAGGAAGTACTGATACACCTTATAACATGGGTGAGCTTTGGAAAGATTATGTTAAGTGAAAGAAACCAGACACAAAAGGCCATATATTGTATAGCTTCATTGCATGAAATATTCAGAACTGGCAAATCTGTAGACACAGAAAGAAGATTCGTGGTACCTTAGGGCTGGGGGTGGGGCATGAAGGAGAACAGCAGGGTGAAAGTAAAGGCAATGTTTTAAGGTAGTGAAAATGTTCTACAATTGACTGGGAAGATGGCTGCATTTCCGAATAATACCAAAATCCGTATCCACGGAATGGGTGAATTGCATGATCTATAAATTCTGTTTTAATAAAGTTGTCATACCTCTCTACCTATGTCCACAGGACTTCTTTTTGCAAAAGTAGGTGGAGTGTGTGTGTGTGTGTGTGTGTACACGCACTGGCAGGAACACCCATGCCTGCCGGTTACTCCATCTGTGTCCTGGTGATTCACGGGGGGAGGTTCCTGGATCCAAGTGCACGTGAGCACTTGTTGGTGGTAGGGGAGGGGAGGGCTGCTGGGCTCGCCCTCAGGCTGGGGCGCTGCTCCCTGCCGCCTCCGGCTTCTCACCTGTAAACCGGCTGTGGTGGGAGTCAGGCAAGTTGGTACCAGTCAAAGACGTACAACAGTGTCTGGGACATAATGACCATGATTTAAGTGGGAACTCTGATTATGATTACCCTCACCTTCAAGGCCAAGCAAACCCATGTCTGGCTGGGAAGCCCTGCCTGCCACCTGGCACGGTGCCCCCTCTTTCGTCTTGGGGAGAAGCAGCTGCAGCCTCACTCCAGAGCACAGTGGGGTGGAGTACCGTAAAGGAGGGAGACGAGCAGGGCTGTGAGTGAGGGCCTTGGGAGAGAGGAACAGAGGGTGCGAGGAAGGGGCTGTGGCGACAGCCTAGGAAGCACATGCCACCGTTGGAGCGATTCTGGGAGGGGCCGAGAGTGGTACGGGGCAGGTGTGCGCCTCGCGGGAGGAGTGTTTGTACAGACAGTCGCACAGTGTGAGGCACAGACCTTGATATCTGTGTCCAAAATGCCAAAGGTCCGGGGCAGGGCTCACTTGATGTACACCAGACTCTGCCATGAAGCCCTTGTGATTCCAACAAGGTGGGGGCTGGTAGGAAGGTGAAGAAGAGGCAGAGTTCTGAGAGAGGCAGGTGCCAAGTCAGGTAGGGTTCCGTGAGAGTGGGAAGGGGGTCATGTTCACGTTCTGATCACAAAATTATCCATGCATCTGCCTCTAGACTTGGAAGGCTCCTGCAGGGTCTGGGAGGGGACATTTTAAGTTGTATGTGGCCTGTCAGTTGTGGCTGCTGTCTTAGTCCAGGCAAAACAGAATGGGATCTGGAGCCCCAGGGCAGCACCGTGTAGGTGCTGCAAAGCCTTCAGAGAAGTATTAACTTTGATGATGGGGCCAACAGAGTTGGCATCTATCCATCTCCATGGGCAGCAGGGTCTAACTGGATCCTGGGCATGTCTCCAGAGTTGTTAAGTCTGTTAAGTCTATGTCTGGGGCAGAGACCTTCCAGAAGTTTCAGGAGGCCAGGGGAAGGGTTGTGAGAGGGGCAATAGAGGATATGCGTGTAGATCCCCAGATGGGACTCTTGGCCCAGTTCCGACCTGACCCATGTGTGGGATCCGTGCAGAGCCCACACTGTTAAATAACATGAGCAGACTCCTCACTGAATTTCCAGAAGGACAACTGCCCAAGCTATTCTGCTTTCTGGTCCTTATACAGGTTCTCCCCAAGATATCCTTGGGAGTCCTCCAGCCACTATGGCCCCAGTGACTCCAGAACGTGGAGGAAGGATCCCCATGGAATGAAGCAGAGCAGCAGTGGCCCCCAAGGACAGGCATGAGGGGTCAGAAGAGACAGAGCCACTTGGGACACCACTGTAGACCTTTCCAGTAAGTGAAGGACAAAGGATATGTGGTTGTGGACCACAGAAACCAGGGTATTCTGGTTATGGAATGGGGAATGGGGGAGAAGGCTGGGCCACTGGCCTCCTGGATGCAGCCCAGCAAGTCCTGGAGAGGGCTCCAGGCTCAGCCCGTCACTCACTGAGGCCACCGCCCAAAGGTGGCCTGCAGAACCTCAGTGAGCCTTCTGTAAAGGAGGATGGAGTCTCCCCTCCCTCTCCCTGGGGATCAGAAGCAGCCTTAGATGAGCTCATGCGAGTAAAAAGCACCTTAAAATTACAAAGCGCAAAGAAGAAAGCAAGTGATGATTATTGTCATTATTCCCTGAGACTACGACATCATTTTTCAATCGCATAAGTGGTGTGCGTGCGTGTGTGTCCCATGTGTGTGCATGTGTGTCCCAGAGTGGCTTCAACACAGTCTCAGAACCAGAGGGCTGAAAGACATATGGGGGCTAGAAATACAAACTGTAGCAGCCAAGGGCAGCATCTGGGAGTCCTTGGGCCGTCCTTGGGCGGGAACCGAGCGCAGAAGCCGAAAGGGGCTTCCTCCCACGCCAAGGGCAGTGCCCGGCCCTGGTCTGGAAGAGGGCAGAGAGTTCGAGGGAGGACAGGGGCACTCCCGGGGACACGAGATGCAGCCAGAGGATTCAGATGTAGGTGTAGAGGCAATGGGTGCCTGCGTGAACGTCTGGTGCGGGAGGACCCACGGGTGTGGCGGGAGCCTGAGACAGAACACGGGAACGCCGTCTCCCGTGGAGCTGAGTGGAGCCCTGAAGGAAAACAGAGCTTTGGGAGGGGTGCGCGGTGACGGCCAGGGCTGGGTTAGAGGGAGAGATCCGAGGGGAGCACAGCAGCCCCCGTGAAGGAGCCCCCTGACTCTAGGCCTGCTGTCACACGTGCTGTTTCACGCCTGTCGGTCCACACAGGAATCCGGAACCTCCCTGGCTTCTAGAGAAAACCCTCTCACGGAGCAGTTCTTGAATTTTGGGAATTTATTGGAGCCTGGGAAGCAAGGAGGGCTTCCCCGCCCGGCCCTTCTCTCCTCCCTCCTTCCCACCCCATCTCTCATTCCCTCTCCCTGAATGTTTCTAGGAGCCCCTGAAGGACTGGACCCTCCAGTGTCCCATAGCCTCATCCCACAGTCTCACGCAGAGCCCCGCCCACATCCCCGCCCACAGCTTCACTGACAGCTCCGCCCACAGTCCACGAAGCTCCACCCGTAGCCCCCACAGGCTCCGCAGCCTCACCTACAACTCCGCCCACAGACCTCTAAGCCCCGCCCACAGCCTCCGACAGTCTCCACAGCTTGGCCCATAGCCTCACGCACAGCTCAGCCCACTGTACCCCACAGCTCCACCTATAACCCCACCCTGCAACCTCTCAGAGTCCCCCACAGGCCCACACACACCAGCCCCACCCCACAGCCCCGCCCCCCGACAACCCTCCACCTGGCAAAGGAGACTCATGCAGTGGAGACTGTGACATCCTTTCCTGCTTGGACAGCCTAGTAAGGGTGAGGACAAGGTGCTTCCCGCTGAGGGGGGTATGGACACGCCTGGGGACAGGGATGCTAGGGCAAGCTGGAAAAGGACGGGACTGTCTTAGAGGATGTATGAGATTTGAGTATAGAACTCTGTTCCAGCTCAGGTTGCAGACCAGGAGATAAGAGGGAAGGTAAATAGGAGTATAATCCAGGACAGAAAAAGTGAAAGTAGAGATAAGAGATACAGAAAGTTGACTCTCTATGTCTACCTTCCACTAATATGAAACAAAAAAAGGAGACGCCAGGAAGGGAGGAAAATTATCAATAAAACATTGAAGAAAATATTTCCAGTTCTAGAGAGACACATGGGATGGAGGATGAAGGAAAAAATGACCTGCTCTTACAAATACCTGTTTGAAAGTGCGTAACAACATGGAGTAAGAAAAACTTGAGAGACTTCAAAAATGGTAAAAGTAAAATGTTTGCTGCAAAGACCTGAGCAAAGGCTCAGACTTCCCATCAGTAGCAGTGGACATAAGAAGAAACAATAGACACATGAAAAAGTGCTCCACATCACTCGGCGTCAGGGAAATACAAATCAAAACCACAATGAGATACCACCTCACACCGGTCAGAATGGCTAAAATTAACAAGTCAGGAAATGACAGATGTTGGCGAGGAGGCAGAGAAAGGGGAACCCTCCTACGCTGTTGGTGGAAATGCAAGCTGGTGCAGCCACTCTGGAAAACAGCATGGAGGTTCCTCAAAAAGTTGAAAATAGAGCTACCTTACGACCCAGCAATTGCACTACTGGGTATTTACCCTAAAGATACAGATGTAGTGATCCGAAGGGGCACGTGCACCCGAATGTTTATAGCAGCAATGTCCACAATAGCCAAACTATGGAAAGAACCTAGATGTCCATCGACAGGTGAATGGATCAAGAAGATGTGGTATATATATACAATGGAATACTATGCAGCCATTAAAAGAAATGAAATCTTGCCATTTGTGACGACGTCGATGGAACTAGAGGGTATTATGCTTAGCGAAATAAGTCAGTCAGAGAAAGACAACTATCATATGAGCCCCCGATATGAGGAAGTGGAGATGTAATGTGGGGATTTTGGGGGTAGGAAAAGAATAAATGAAACAAGATGGGATCAGGAGGGAGACAATCCATAATAGATTCTTAATCTCACAAAACAAACTGAGGGTTGCCAGGGGGAGGGAGGGAGGGAGAGGGTGGTGGGGTTATGGACATTGGGGAGGGTATGTGCTATGGTGAGTGCTGTGAAGTGTGTAAACCTGGCGATTCACAGACCTATACCCCTGGGGCTAATAATACATTATGTTTTTATAAAAAATTTTAAAAATAACAAAAAAAGAATTTCCATATACCTCCCCCACAAAAAAGAAGACACTCAGGAGGTAATTTTGAACCTAGTGTTCTATATTTAGCCAAATTATCACTCCAAGTATGAGACAGAATAAAGATGACACCTTTAAAGATGCAAAAATACGCATATACACTTCACACACATTCTTTCTTGGACAGTTACTTGAGGATATATTGCAGCAAAGTGAGAAAGAAAACGAAGAAATAGAAAGACGCGGCGGAGGCACCTTACATTAGTTTGCTAACAAAAAGGAAGAAAAGGGATTAAAAGCTACAGAAGGAAAACATGTATATAATAAAATGACGTCTCCAATATAATGAAAACTAAAATGTGATATCATTTTAAGCTACTGATGGAATAAAATGTGTTCACCCAATTTGCCCTGGATGCTAAGAATATCTTTCTGTAGGCTCACAGAGAAGGAAATGTCCCCTAGCCTAGGGCCTGGCTGTGCAATGAGTGACAGGTGTGTCACCAAAATGCTCACAGCCCCGGAGGATAGAGGTGCTTCTTGCTGTGCCACTTGAGTCCACGTTTTCTGTGCAAAGTTTGCAAGAGTACATGACTGAGGGGTGGCCTGGGCGAGGGTGGATGGCAAGGGCCATGGGACCCTCACTTTCCAGAAAGGGAATTAAAGACATGAACCAAAGGTGGGGCAGCATTCATGGGAAAACCAGCCGTTTGTAAAGCTTCAGAGAGAACCTATGGAGCTCAAACATTCCCCGTCATGTAAGCACAGGGTGGACAGATGGAATTAATCAATCCTATTTCATATCAGAAAGCCCGTATATTTTATCAAATGCTCACAGACCGCAAAACAGGAGGACAGACAAGCATTTCACTGAGGCTTGAGGGAATAACTAAAAAGATATTTATAAAGAGAAATGATAATAAGGAAAGGGTTAGGCCTGGGGTGGTAGAACTTGGGTGGGGGCGGGGGAGCAGGAGGAGGGAGATTACTTTATCACTGGATTTTCTGGCATTTGTTTTTTTAACCTTGTTCACATGTATTACTTTGATTAAAATTCGCAAATGTTAAAAATGAAACCAATGGTTGAATTGCTTCCAAAGTCCTTGAACACCATGACTCAACACTCCATAAAGCAAAGTAAACATACTTTGCTGTTTTACTTTGTAAAGCATGTCACTTTCTCGGTGAGTTTTGCAGTCATCACCAAATGTGTACAAAGCATGCCTTCCTTACTCTACCTGTGCACATGAAGGGGAAAAAACCTTCAGGCTTTTACCTAAGGGTACAGCGCTGGGCGGGGTGAGGAATAACGAGTCCCCACCCCCACCCCCAGCTGGAGCTCCAGGTCCCAGAGTAGGTAACAGGGTCCCTTCCCAGCACTCAGGGCCAGCATCCCTCCATAGTCTCAGATCCGTGAACATTGCTCTCTTTCCGGAGGCTTCCCAGCAAAGAGCCTCCCCCCCCCCCCCCCGCCCACTTCCCTTTGGCTGGAACAGGTCTATTTTTATTTCCTGTGATCCACAGCTTACATACCTAGCCAGCGGCCAGGCTCCTGGTGCCAGGCTTTGCCCAATGCAGGGGGCGGCCCGAGGCCATCACAGTACACTGCAAGGACGGCCTGCAGCCTGCCTGGATGAGTGCAGATGCAGGAACCAAATCCCAGGACCGTGTAAGATTGTTGAATGTTTCACACCTAGAGCAAATATGCAGAAAGAAAAACAGCCCCCACAGTTCCCACCACCTAGCAGGTACAGGTGAAGGCCTCTGAGCTACCTGCCTCGACGCCCCCCCAACCAGCATGGTTCCACACGCCTGGCTTATGGGGATGGATGCACTAGGAGCACCCAGCATTGCCCCGTGTTTTCCAGCTCATAGACATGTCGCCCTATGGCAGGGCTTCCTTTCTGCTGCTTGCTTTCATTACACAGCGCTGTTTCGGAACGCTCTAAGGTTGATGCTCTCGGTTCTACATTGCACCTTTGCACGGATGGGCCGGCAGCCACCGCATATGTCCTTCCTCACCCGGCTGTGTGTTTAGGAGCTTTTGGGTGTGTCTGGGTTTTGTTGTTCCCAAGGACACAGCCATGGTGGATAGTGGCCATCTCCTGGGGGTGGGAGGTAGGCCTCCCAGCTTCCTCTGACAAGCTCTTAGCCTTAGCCACAAAAGTGGTATTATAGTTTTTTTTTTAATTTTTTATTTTTTATAAACATATATTTTTATCCCCAGGGGTACTGGTATTGTAGTTTTTAATTACAAAAGTTATACCTGGGTCGTTTTGAAAACTTAAAAAATAAACAAAAATAAGTAAAGAATTACAAAAGTTATACCTGGGTCGTTTTGAAAACTTAAAAAATAAACAAAAATAAGTAAAGAATTACAAAAGTTATACCTGGGTCGTTTTGAAAACTTAAAAAAATAAACAAAAATAAGAAAATAAAAAAATAATTTGTAATCTCCACTACTTGCAGATAAAAGTGCTTGTGTTTTGTCTTTTACCAGGAATTTTTCTATGCATATATATATAAGCACAATTATATAGGTAGAGAGAAAACTTTTTTTAAAAAAAGATTTTACTTATTTATTTGACAGACAAGGATCCCAAGTAGGCAGAGAGGCTGGCAGAGAGAGAGGAGGAAGCAGGCTCCCTGCTGAGCAGAGAGCCCGATGCAGGGGCTAGATGTGGGGCTCTATCCTGAGCAGAAGGCAGAGGCTTTATTTACTCACTGAGCCACCCAGGTGTCCCTGAGAAAACTTTTTAAATAACATGTGATTTTACTTTGTAAACTGTTTTATTACCTGCCTTTTTTACTTAATAGTATATTGGATACTGGACACAATGGATGTTACATGGTTCACTTAGCCAATCCCCTATTCCTATATATGCTATTTTAAACATTTTGGTGTTTTTCAACAGATGATTTTAAGTATTTTATTATTGAATATTTGCTGCATTCACAAGAATATATATAATGGAGGTGCAAGGTGGGTTTTTGCTGTATTTTTTGTTTTGTTTTGTTTTGTTTTTTTAAGAGAGAGAGCTTGAGCAGAGGAGGGTGGGGCAGAGGGTGAGAATCCTAAGCAGACTCCACACCCAGTGCCCAACCCCACACAGGGCTCGATCCCACAACCCTGAGATCATGGCCTGAGCCAAAATCGGGACTCACCCAGGCGCCCCCAGAAGTATGAGTTTTGACCTCCCCACCTCAGCGCCAGTCATGGCTGCCACTGGCCACTGGCTGGTCCCTGCACACTAGAGGCACCCACTCTTCTCCATGTGGGGTTTGTGTTTCCATGACAATCGAGGATCAAGCACTAGCAGCTGTTCTTCCTTCCCCAGGTGAAAGTTATATGAGAAACTCCCTGGACCAGGGCTGGGAGAGAGCTGGGAGGCCCGGACTGAGCTGCCCCCCCTGCTCCGGGCGTCCTACTCCCGGGGGCCCTTCGATCAGTCTCTACTAACCTTCCAGAATGTGCTCATAGTTAGAAAGGGCAGGAGAAAGACCAAAGACAGGGAGCAGCTTACGTTCATCAGAGCCAGCCGTCAGTAACCATTTCCCAAAAGCAATAAGGGATCAATCAGCAGAGGTCTCCCGCGGTGGCTCTGTGTGCTGATGACTCCTCTGAGGAGGAAGCCTATTGATGGTGCAAATCATATGGATATTTCTTGTTGATACTCTCCCGGTGCTCCTGGGGAATTAATAAATGACTCGCTGCCCCGTTGTGAGGCTGGGAATAGAAGGCACTAGGGCCAGGACGGGGGTGGAGAAGCAGACTAAGTCCCCGAGTGCTGTTTCCCCACCTCGCCCTGCTGGGGAGCCTCCAGGTGAATGGGGGGCCCTGCCCTACCCTCTGCCTGTGTGGAGGGTCTTCACGGGAGAACTGAGTTTCCTAACTGCTTGCGATGGGGTTGTCTTGGCGGCCGCGAGTGGGAGTGGAGGCCATACCCGAGGGAGCCGTTGTCTGGGCACAGACAATTCTTGCTGACTTGGTGCCTGACTGTGGTGTATCCCAGTGAACTTGACAACAAGTGTGCGTGGCCCCCCCACCAAGCCGGTTTCCCCAGTGAGGCAGGAAGGTGAGGCTCAGAAAAGGATCTCTCTAGGGCTGCTGGGTGGCCTGCTCAGAACTGAGAGCTGCTGTGCTTGTGTCTGTGCAGAAACAGACCTTTGCTCTGCGTGAGGGTCCTGCCAGCCACCGCAGGCCCGCTGGGCTGCAGTTCTCAGACGATCAATCACTTCTTCTTCTTCTTAATGGTCAGATCACTCATTTTACTTTTATTGTTTTTAAGATCTTATTTATTTATCTGAGAGAGACAGAGCACGAGCACAAGAAGGCAGAAGGGCAGAGGGACAGAGAGAAACAGACTCAATGCTGAGCAAGCAGCCCCATGGGGGGCTTGATCGCAGGACTCCGGGGGGATCATGACCTGAGCCGAAGGCAGAGGCTTCACTGACTGAGCCACCCAGGCACCCCTCCCCATCACGTCTTTAGAAAGAATTGCAGCGGAGTGACTACTGTTTCCATGGTTGTTATTTCTACTTTTCAGAGATGACAACAAGGAAAATACCATGGAGGACTACGGAATGCACGTGGCAGACACTGGGTCTGGTTTAATTTCCCGTGTGACCACAGGGTTCTCCCACCACGTGGGGGTCGCTCAAGCCTGCGTCTCTCTGACGTGGCCCCGCCCTGCCTCTGTGCTCTCCCGTGGCTCGGGGTGCGTGCAGGAAGGCCACGAGGGCTGGGGCAGGTGCGAGATTACCCTGCACTTCATCACAAAGGCCCTTATAAGAGGGAGGTGGGAGGTCAAAGAGGAGAGACGTTGCTGTACTCTTGGATTTGAGGATGGACAGAGGGGCCAGGAGTCCAGGAGCAGAGGTGATCTTTGCAGGCTGGAAAGGGCAAGAAACAGATGCTCCAGAGGACACCAGTCCTGCTGACCGCTTGAGTTGACCCTATTAGACTCATTGCAGATTTCTGACATCCCAAGCCACAAGAAAATATGGGTCGCCTTAAGCTACTCTGTTGGCAGTGACTTGTTACGTCGGTAAGAGGAAACTATGATGGGCCAATGCTTCCAACAGCATCTCCATCAGACCCTGCGTGCCCTGTGTACCACTGCTGTGGGCTCTCCAATCCATTCCAGTGGCAAGGTCAGGACAGAGGCGACAGCCCTGCCAGGAGGGACCAGGTGCCATCCCTGAGCTAAACTGCTGTATACTAAGGACGCTTAGGGCTTGTGCTAATGGCAGAAAAAAAAATTTTTTTTTGAAGATTTTAATTTATTTATTTGACAGAGAGAGGGGGAAAGAGAACACAAGCAGGGGGAGCGGCAGGGAGAGGGAGAGGGAGAAGCAGGCTCTCCACTGAGCAGGGATCTCTGCATGGGGCCCCTGGGATCAAGACCTGAGCCTAAGGCAGATGTTTCACCAACTGAGCCCCCCAGGTGCCCCTAATGGCAGGAATTTTATCACGGAATGCATGAGGTTTGATTAAGGGGTACTAAGCCATCCATGTCCCCAAAGTGAACTACACAGTCTAACCCACCAAACACCAGCCGCATCCCCAAGATGACTGACATGGGCATAAAGAGATTGGTTCAGAGGATTATGCCCCATTGGGTCCCCCTGGAAAATCCTGTGACCTTAGTTTTGCCTGCCAACCAGGCTCCCATCCAGAGTCACTCTGTGGCATTTGGGACGGGTAGCACCTCAGCCTCTGCTTGAAAACCTCCAGCAGTGCGGTGATCACTGCTTTGCAGACTCCTGCCAAATGATGGGAAGTTTCTGCAGTTGGTGGACCCTGCAGGGTTCTGCCCTCTGATGCTACCCTCCTATCCTCCCCCCTCCCCCCCGCTCAAAGCCAGCACTCCCGGTGTCCCCAGGAGACCCGAGGGCGGGTCAGCAGCAGCCAGACATAGTCTCCTCCAGACTCAGTGTGGTAAGGTGGATCTGTCACATTTGGTTTTGTTGGTTATGGTCAGGGGCTTGTTGTCATGCTACTGGCCTGTTGATGCTATTTCGAATCCTCTGTTGGTCCAGAAATGAACTACTACATCCCCATCTCTGTGCAAACCCTCCCCTACAGTGCACACTTCAGCTAACAGCCCCGGGTGGGACGTTGTAATGCAACGTCCTGATAAAAAGTGCCAAGAGTTTTGGGCAAGGAGTGTCTGGGGGCTGACCACACTGTAACACCCAGTCCCTGCTCTGTTCTGATAGCCCATCACCACAGACCCTCTGCCCCCACATACTGCTCGTGTGTTTTTTTAAACACCAGGAAAACCTATTGCTTGAGCGTTTTCTTTTTTCTTTTTTTTTTTTAAGATTTTATTTATTTATTTGACAGAGAGAGATCACAAATAGACAGAGAGGCAGGCAGAGAGAGAGAGGGAAGCAGGCTCCCTGCTGAGCAGAGAGCCGGATGCGGGGCTCCATCCAAGGACCCTGAGATCATGACCTGAGCCAAAGGCAGCGGCTTAACCCACTGAGCCACCCAGGTGCCCGCTTGAGCGTTTTCTTCCTTCTGCATGACTGGGTACCTCTCAAGGTCACAGGACACACCTTGGCCCTGAGATGTAGCCTCCCTGATGCCAGGCCCCCATCTTCTAGAAAGGAGCCCCAGCAGGAACCCGGAACTTCTTGCAAACCTCAGCAGCAATGTCACAATGTTAGGATGGATGGCTGCATTCCCCCCACCCCGTCAGTATTTCTTTCTTTCTTTCTTTCTTTCTTTCTTTCTTTCTTTCTTTCTTTCTTTCTTCTTTCTTTTTTTTTAAGATTTTATTTATTTGAGAGACAGAGATCACAAGTAGGCAGAGAGGCAGGCAGAGAGAAGAGGAAGCAGGCCCCCTGCTGAGCAGAGAGCCCGGATTGGGGCTCGAACCCAGGATCCTGAGACCATGACCTGAGCTGAAGGCAGAGGCTTTAACCCACTGAGCCACCCAGGTGTCCCCCTCCCCCGTTAGTATTTCTAAAGCATCTGGGCTCCTGTCAACACACAGCTGTTTATGGAAATGGATCCATCCATCCGGCTTGCTGTGATCAGGGAGTTCCCCAGCAGAAAGGAATGGTGTCTGAGAAGGCGGAACACCGGCTCTCCTGGGAAAATGCCCCCCCCCGAAGACGGGGTTCCCCATGTCTCAGCACCAAGAGACATTTGTCTGAAGATGCGTGCTTGTTTTCCGGCTGGTTCCTGTGTGCTCTGGGGCCTTCACTTGGCGGGCCTCCCTCCTCAGCTGTGATACAGAAAAAAAAAAAATTATATATATATATATATATTTACATATATTAAATTTTAATATAATAATATAAATATATTAAATATTAAAATATTTTCTGGGAATATATATGCAAATATTTATTTATTTATATATAAATATATTTATATTAATAAATATATATTTACATGTATATGTAAAAATATATATATATATTCCCAGAAAATATTTTAATCAGGAGCGCCTGCCAGTGTAGATGTCGCTTTAGGAAAAATCACCTTTGATCAGCTCCAATGTGTGTCGCTCTTATCACTCATTTTACATTTCTCTGTGTTTTTGAGTGCTTGCTGAACCACAGGTGGTAATGTGAGACGCTCTCACTGTCCCAGAGGCAGGCCTGGCTCTGCCCCTGGCTACGGGCTTCTTTCCGTCCTCTGTGGGCACAGGCTACAGGCCAGACCCATCACCCATCTCTTCCCACTAGCTACAGGCTTTACACTGCCTGCTGCAGAAATGCCCTGTTTTGGGGGAGCCCCACAATCACGGGAGACTTAAACGAGCTCTGGCATTAACACGTACCATGCCAGTCCCCAGACCCCAAGACCTGTCGCCACAACTCCGGGTTGCCATCTGTGGCAGAGTGCTTTAGGGTCAGTGCCCCCAGCCACCCCCAGGGGCGTCAGTGGCTGCAGGCAGGTCATTCTTCGGACTCTGGGCAGAGGGGCGAGGGGAGCAGATGGGCATCTGGCTGAGAGACAGCATGGTCTAAGGGGCTGTCAGAACCTCCGAGGGGATCTGGGGTGGAAAAATGGGGCTGCTGCCCTGGGGAGACAAAATGCTGGGCTTTATGGGGAGTTCAAGGGAAAGTCACTATGCCCTGCTCAGAAATCCATCATTGCTGCCACCCCAGGGCCTACCTTTCTCCTTGATGCTCTTGGGGATGGAACTGTTAGGGTGACCTTTTGGGGGGAGGAGGGTGGGAAGGGGAAAGAGTTGAGGGGTGAAGCTGTGACAAGCTAAAATCAGCTGAGTAGATGGGAGGGGATAGCCAGAGGGGCACCGACTCTGTAAAGCCTTCGATCCTACAAAGTCCCAGGTGGGTTTCTGCCCCCTCAGCCAATTACATAGAGCTGCTGAAGTTGGTCCCCTTTGATTGCTCCCCTCCCCCACCCTGGGGCTCTCCAAGGAACCAGCTCTGGCAAATAAAATAATGAATCATAAATTTTATTTCAAAATGTAAACGTCACTAAACATGCATACACGTTAAAACAATAAAATTTACAATTTAGTCATTTTTTTTCTTTTTGCATAGGACATCATTACAATATAGAATCTATGCCATACAAAATACATACAAAGTTTTATCCGAGCAAGCCAAGGCCAGATTGGGAACTGTACAACTGTAATACTTCACTGTAGTGATCCAGGAAGGATGAAACGTGGCCTTCGGAAGCATGGTGTGGTGCTGGTTAAAAAGAAAAAAAAAAGTTCCTACAGAAAAGGAAAATGTGTGCTCCATGGAAATGGTCTTGGACCCTTGGATTCTGCCTTGGGATTTTGGCAAACGGTTCCAGAGAGGCTCCATCAATGGCTTTGGATGATGAGGAAGGGGTCATTTGTGTGGGTCTGGGGGTAGCCGACTCATGTGCCCGACACACCCACACAAGGTACTCCCGGTTATGTGGGGACACAGCAAGCCCCCCTCCCCACAATGCATAGCTCCTGGTGATGCCACGGAGCCCTCGGGTTCCTCGGCACCAAGCACGTGATTCTCCAGGGGGGGATGAGAGGGAGCCCACCCGCCCCACCCCACTCCACACTGGCACCCTAACCCGGGAATGGCCGCCACACCACTCCTCAAGTGGCATTTGAGCCCAGCTGGGAAGTGGTCCCCACACACAGGGCGGGCTGGGGAGGGATCCTGCCGGTACACCCAGCCCTTGTGCTCCTGGTCAGGGCGGGGATCGGTCAACCTCCGGCCAGACTGTGGTTGTCTCGCCGGCATTCAGCTCACGTACTTGGGTTTCTACATGAGCATGTACAGCATCCTGCCAACATGTCACTAGGAAAATGCCCCTGAGCCCTGGGAAAAAGCTGCTCTTGTGGTCCACTCGCATCCCATCCTGATCATCTTTAAATAAAAGTAGTAAGGTTTTAAAGCTGCATGAGAAGGGGAGAGGCTGGGCAGAGCCAGCCAGCGGCCGCACTGCAAGTCCAACATTGCTACAGGGGGTCGGAAGAAACCAAGTAGGGCCCCTCCACCCTCATGGATCTGGGGCCACGGCTCCCACCAAACCTAATCTTCACACCAGTGAGTGGCAGGGCAGGCAGTGGGGGAAAGGCCTTGCCCTAAATGACGTTCAGGCGTTTATCAGTAGTAAGCTGGATTGCACATCCAAATTCTGGTACAAAATTCTCTGGAATGTGTCTTGGACAAACCTTTGAAGCTGAGCCTCAGAATCAGGAGTGTCAGTCACAAGAGCTGGCTCTTCCCTGGGCAAGCCTGCATTCGGCAAGTGGCCCACATCCTCGATTCTACCTTTGGAAAACATGGTCACCAGAATCAATTATGGTATCTTTGGGTAGCAAAATATGCAGGTGACCAACAAAGCATCTCTTACTGTTTTCAATGCAACCACTACATCAGACCCTTTAAACCTTCCAGCACTGTTTTTGACTGAATGACTTTTTAAAAATGGGTTAAAAAGAAAAAAAAATCAGCGCTATCTGTCCGAAGTCAAAATAATCAGGTAGTCTGGTGAACAGCCCATACCAGGAGTCAAATGACAAGGGGATGCTATTGCTCAGATCCCGCTTGCTTGTTAGGTGGCACTCCTGCTAGCTGAGACCACTGATCACATCCCTGGGGAGTGCTGCGACCCTGTGCTTAGCACCTGCTTCTGGCAAGAAAGGAGGCTGCGTCTTCTGAAGACTCTGCGCCGGGCAGCAGACAGCTTACCTGGAGACGCCAGCTCGGCCACACTTCACTTGGGACCACAGGAAGCCACCAGCCCTCCCTTCATGTCCCAACAGGTGGGCTGGGGGAGCCACCTGTGGCCTGGCTGTCCCTACCCACTGGTCTGAGCTGTGACCCAGGGTACAGTGAGATCCGGGGACCCCAGTGCCCCTGATGTTTGCACCTGGAGGCTGCACCGTGGCAAATCCTGCACCTGCCTGGTCGCATGGCCTCGGAATACAGGGTGGGCAGTGTCCTGCACCTCCAGAGCCAGAAGTGGGGGTGTGGTGGGATGCAGGTAGGGTCCCTCCAGGACTACATTCCCATCAAGGGCATCGCTGCCTGTTCCTACATAGCACCCTGTAGAAGAGGATCCTGAGGCCCTTTGTGGAAACGGCTGTGTTCACCTGTTCCTTTCTGGATGGCTGTAGGATTCCATGGGCATGTGGGGAGGGGACAACTGGCTCCCTCACATGGCTGATGCAAAGAGGGGCTTTCTTATTTGGGATGTGATCTAAACACCAGCCCCCTGATGGTTGAGTCCTGGGTCACTTTTAGGACTTTTTGGAGGAAATCCTCCCGGTGTTCAGGCAACCTTCATTTTGAGATCTCTGCCCCCTTGGCCTGTGAGAACAAGTCTGCTACAAAATAAAGGTTTCAGTTTTCACTATTCTGTCTAGGAGTCCTATGGGCTCTTCAATCACACTGAAGCCAGTAAGCATGGCCATAAACCAGAAAAATGAAAGACCCTGAAATAGACCCAGGCTGGGAAGACATTCTACATCTTAAAAGAAAATGCAGGCTGTATCAGGAGGGCCCGCTCCATTAACTACTTCCAGTGGGGGGCCCTGGGGAGTCGCTTTCCAAGGCCCACCACCCCCTTCCCCGAGCACTCGTTTCATGATGATGAGATGCCGGTGAGAGCCCATTTAAAACTTGCCTGAGGTTCACGGATCTTTCCCCCACCCTTCAAGTGAGATGAATTCTAGCCCCAGATGAGTTAGGATGGTCCAACCGGAGCTCCAGGCCAAGTGCCCAGGGATGCCAGGTGGGAATTCCCTCCAGGTGCCCTACGTCAGCTGAGCAGTGCTCCATCTCTCCGGCCAGGCCCACAGCGGAAGGACCGCACCCTGCCATTAGACCAGAACCACTTTGGGAATGAAGACACACTCGTTTGCCAAAAATAGCCAATGCCTGCATATTTCTGTTTTAAGGCAATGTTACCCTTCCATCTATCTGATGGAACAGCCCTGGGTCATTTAGAGGAAAAATTAAATTAAGTGCTCTCTTTGGAAACAGCAAACACCCGCTTTCCCTCCCCCACCCCCCACCCGCCTCTAAAACAAACCAGCTCTTCTTTTATTCCAAGATGACTGGGTTTAGAGTCCTTACTCCCCTTCCTATGTGCAGACAGATGTGGGGTTAGAAACCCTCCTTCTGAGATGCCAGTGGGCAGATCACAAGGAGACTCCTGGCTCCTCAAGGGGACAGCACTGCGTGGCCTCCCAGAGACACACGGCTCCCTCTCCCTGCCTTTCGGGGACCCGTGGACGGTGAGCACACCAAAGGACTTTGGAATAAAATTCCTGAACCTGGAATGTGAGTTCCTGAGACATGAAATGTATTCAGTGTGGCTTTCTATGCCTCACACAGAAACGACTTTGGGAGGAGCCTCCAAGGGCCTTCTGGGCCTCACTTTGGAACTGGGCACCAAGGCCTCTCACCCTCAGCACTCAGGGCGCTCTTCTGTCCAGGTCTCTATAGGATCTTCCACTCTCTCCCCCAGATCAAATGCAAGCATGGCTGTCATGCAGCCCAAACGGGGCACCGTGGCCAGGGCCAGCAGCTCTGCACCTGACCCCCCCAGCCCCGCTTGGCTTCCACCCACACCAAGAACGCTGCCGCCCAGCTTGGTACCTAACACGCCACTCAGAGGCTACCACCATGCCACTGGCCGAGCCCAGATGACTCACAACAGAATTCGCAAGGGGTACCCAAGTGTCGCAGAAAGCAGACTGTACTCTTGTGCTCACCATGGGCAGAGGGTACCAGCCTAAAGCCGGGCCAAGGGCTGTGAGCACCAGCCATGCCTGGGTCTCTGGGTCTCTGTGCTGCAGCCCACGCCATGAAAAGGTGGGGACAGAAGCAGGACGGCCACAACCAAGGCACTCTGGGCCCAGGAAGCCCATCTCTAGCCCTCTGAGGTCCCGAGGGTCATTCCTCCTCACCAAAATGAGCAGAGGTCTCTGCAAGATACCCCAGATCCACCCCAAACCCACACCCCCCACCCCAACACACACACATACGCACACACTGTCCTGGGGCTTGTATTTACACGCCCCGACTCTCAGGAGGAAGGGAAGGGAGGTGCCTGGGCAGCAGCACTGAGGTGTAACCTCCAAACGTGGCTGAGCAGCAGCACGCTGGAGCCCAGCCCAACTGCCGTGCCAGTGCTCAAAGCCCGGCCCAGCCCAGGCGGGGGCTCCCAGAGATACCACTTGGCTCTCTGTTCTTCCTCTCCCTGCAGGAGAACGCCGGTGACAGAGCCCCTAAGCCCCAACGCCCCCACGAGCAGGTGTGGGCTGGATCCTCCCGGGCAGGAGGGGACAAATGGGAGGGAAAGGGAGAAAGAAGTCCAGGGGGTGCAAAGCTCATGGAGAAGCTGGAGGTTTGCTAATTCCGAGCTGGGAACACGGTGGGTCTGAGCAAAGTATTTCCCACAACTTTCTGTCTGGCATTCCCCAGGGAGGAAACAGAATACACATTCTCCGACAGCATTTCCCTTAACATCTGCTTTACCACTCCCGAAAAGTTCCAAGTCACAATGTTCCGGTCTCTTGCTACAGAACTATCTCTGTGAAGCACCGAGCGCTGCCACGTGCACGGCCACATACACTGGGCCTCTGGCCAGGTGGCCCAACGACCTTCCCCACGGTTGCAAACAAAGGTGTCTTGAGACCAGGGCCATCCAGGAGAACACAAGAACTAGAGGCACGGAAGACACTTTCAGACGTCTCTGAAGACCAGGATTCCCAGGCTTTGTTTTACAGTCAGAGAACGTGGCTGAGTGAGAGGTCTCCATGTGCCTTCTGCAGGACACAGACGACCAGGTGTCCCTCCACAGGGCACATACCTCAGGCAGGCCAAGGGCTGGGCAAATGTGGCCCCGGGCCCCATCACATCGGACTTCAGATGGTGCACTGGACTGACCAGCCGAGACTTGCATCTCTACTCTCAGTGCTCTGAGAGGCCCCGAAATAGGCTCCTGGAGGCAGGGGGAGGGAGATAGGCAGGGCCTCCCCTGCACAAGGCAGGCATTTCTGTGGTCTCCCCAGGTGGAGTGCTTCTTTTGCCCGGTACTGCTTAAGGCATCCCTCTGAATCATCTACGTCCTGAGCCCGGCCGGGCTGCTGGGGCAGAAGCTGGCAGCTGGGAGGCCCCCTGCTTGGGAATCTGGCCTGGAAGCAAATGTCAGTGACCGTGTCTGCTCAGAAGTGACTGATCAACTGACCCACAGGCTGGATGCTGAGCCCCACCTGCACTGCTCCATCTCCTTTGTCCCCAGTGTGTTCCCGAACCTAACAGAAAACTCCAGAGTGCAAATCTATATACAGAGTAAGGCGGCAGGAAGGGGGTGTCCTCACTGACCTCGTGGAACATGTCCATCCCTGAGAAAGGGGGGGGGAGGGGTTCAACACCACTGAATCTCACCTTTGTGGGTATGTCTATTGTGCAATTTGTGGATGGTGTTTTTTGAAAATTTTTTGTTTTTTTACAAATTTACTTTTGACACCTGAGGTGAAGAAATTGTGTTGTTACTGACTTCATAAAGTTATCTCTTCTTTCTTATTACAAAAGGAAAAGACACGGCATCAGGAGAGAAAGGGCAAGCATCTGCTCATGGCTGTAGTGGGGGCGGAGTGTCCTCGGCCAGCCCTGGGGCGGGGCGCCCGCGGAGGGGTGGGGTGGGGCCCCGGGGAGGGGCAGGGCGGGGCACGGGGTGTGTGTGTGGGGTGGCCGGGTAGCCGACGGAGGGGTGGGCGGGGCGCCGCAGAGGGGCGGCCGGGGCTGTGCTGCTGGGGGCGGGGCAGCGGCCTGGCTCAGGGTGAGCTGGCCGGGCTGATGGTGGGGCTACTGGCGTCCGAACGGCTGTAGTCGCTGAGGGAGCCGGTCCGCGAGCCCCCGCTGCGCCGCTGCAGCATGCCCGGGTGGAAGTTGGCGTGGCGGCGCGCGTGCTTCGTCAGGTGGTCGCTGCGCATGAAGCGCTTCTCGCAGATGGGGCAGCTGAACTTCTTCTCGCCGGTGTGTGTGCGGTAGTGCCGGGCCAGCTCATCCGAGCGCGCAAACTTCTTGTTGCAGTCCTGCCAGCTGCAGGCAAAGGGCCTCTCACCTGTGGGCGACAGGGCAGAGCGTCAGCCCCAGCTCCTGACCCTGCCCTCCACGACAGCCCCTTCCTTTCTCCCCACCCCTAGCTGTCTTCCCACCCTCTGCGACAAACCCATCAGGGCAAAGGTGTGCCTTGCCAGTGCCCTCCAGCTGGTACCCAAGGCAGACAACAGACCTCTCCCATGAAAATGGCAGCATCTCAGGTAATGTGGCTGCAGAGCCCACGGCCCCTGGGGAGCTCAGGCCCATCTTCAGAATCAAAGACTGGTTGGTAACCAGGAGTAAAGGGTCTTGGGGCAGGAAGAGCTTTCAGGCCTGCATAGTCCAGCTGCCCCCACACTGGCCCTGGGGGAGTCACACTTCAGAGCCCCACACCTCTCAGGGCCAAGAGACAATTCCCAGACCCGAGTGCCCTACCCCCATCCTGACCTCTGCTCAGTTTCCTCATCTATAACATGAGGAGCCCAGACCAGGTAATTTTCTTCTCTTGTTGCGCCTTCTCTTATAGAAGTTCCAACAGGGCCAACAGGCAAGAGCCAGCAGAGCAGGAGAGTACAACAAGGCTTTTGCAGACCCAAGCCCAGAGACAGATAAGGGTGGCTACTCAGAACACTCCATGAGAGGGAGGTAACAAATATGTAGGCTATGATTAGAACCACTCCCTTCCCTCCTATTCCTTGCTGAGAGCAAGGAACAGTTGAGCATTTACCCAGACAAACTCTGAACCACAAGAAAAATGACATCAACTGCTCAGAGAGAGCCAGCAGGAGCTCCTGGCACCCCAGAATACAGCCCTTATGGCACCTGGGTGGCCACACAGCCACCTTTCCAACCGTTTACTTTCCCCTCCCTCCCCTACTCTGGCTCTAAAGCCAACAGCCAGTCCTTATAGCTGGCCCACCTGTGCCTGGAGGAGGAAATCCACACCACCCACCCCAAATGAGGCCATCAACCTTAAATATAAACAAACACCCAGGGATAGCCAGATGGCCAAGGAAAATCAGCAGCATGAAAGGGAAAAATCCGAGAGCAACAAAACAAAGCTTACTCCAGGGGAAAAAGAGTGAAGCCAGAAGACAGAAGAGAATGTCAACCTAAAAATTCTAATTAGTATTCTAAGAGCAATTTCAGACAAAATTCATGCATCAAGCAAACGTGATACCATCAAATGGAAGTTCAGAGAACAAAAAATTGTGTTTAAAAACTGAGAGCATTGTTGCCCAAACAAAAATTCCACAGAAAAGCTGGAAATAAACTCAAGGAAGTATCACAGAAAAACAGAACAACATCAAAAACCTCTAGAACATGTGAATGTTGCTGTGTTTTCTGTCTCCTAGTAATGCTAAAGCTAAGAGCTATGTGTGGTTGTATATGTTCTTATTGACTTTATGTGGGTTTTTTGGAGAGGGAAAGGGTGTGTGTTGGGGCGAGGGATTCAAAGTCAAGTAGGAGAGTAAACCATGATCATTTCCTAAACCTATCTAACAGTTTACAAATGATAGTTCAGAGTTACAGGGACTCAATCCTGGGGAGTGCAATATTTAACTAATTTCTGTTAAAGAAAAAAAAAAAAAAAAAAAAAAACAGGGAAAAAAGGGAGGAGAGCAAAGTACCAAAGAAACAAGAACACCGTATCTGTCAGGATCAAGTAAGACTAGTTACCACAAATGTGGGCAGGCTAGTCAGTAAAGGCTCCCGCCATGAGAAATTCTGCAATGTCAGAACACTGAATAAAAAGAGACCACAAAATTCATTAGAAAGAGGTGAGAAACAAATACCAAGTTATCTGGAAGGGAATAAGGCTGGGACACACACTAGACTTCTCATAAATCATACTGGATTCTAGATGACAAAGAGAGCGGGTCTTCATGTTTACCTCCAGCAAAAATAAGAAAAAAACAAAAACAAAAACAAACCTGAGAAGCCAGATTGATGAGCGAGAAATGAAGGGGTGTTCAGGAGAGTGAGGTAGAGACCTGGGGACCACTGAGGCAGGATTCATGGGGGGGGTAGTTCCAAGAAGAAAGTGAGTTCCATGCATCAGAGAGTATGATCAAGAGGCTGAATATACTTCAGGACACAGTGAGGGTACGTATTATTCTTTATTTAAAACAAAAAAGAGAGGCAATTAGAAACTCCAGGAAAAACAGAAGACATGCAAGAAAACTGGGGTCTAAACTGGAAGCAAACTAAAATGCTGCAAGACTCTGAGCAATCAGGGAAGAGCTCTGAGCCAAACAGTGGTCTAGGGGCTTTTTGTATGTTAAACTATTTATCTTTCACAACAACCCCATGAGGCAACAGGAGGGAATGAAATCCCTGTACAGGCCCTGGCATATGGAAGTAATCTTTTCATAGTCATGGTCATGTGAACCCTAGCACCAGTTAGTTGTCAGTGTGTAGAATCAATGTTATAGACAAAGTCCACGCAACTGACTCGGCCCCAGGAGAAAATGATTTATAAGAAAGGTAGGAACACACACATGAACAGTCAAAGGAAATGTCTAAATGAGGTTAAAGTTATAAGGATAATCAACAAAAAAATTAATAACATATCCATCAATTCAGGAAGAGGTGATGGGAAGGGTAGGAATGAGGTAAATCCTTAAATTTCATGGCAGGAAGATCATACCTACATCTAAATCTAAATCTGAAATATCAAAGAACAGTAAAAAAAAAAAAATTCACATATGTTTATTTATATCAGTAACCACCAAGACAACTAAAATCAGAGCAGTGTTGGTCTCTGGGGAGTGAAGCTGCACTGGGAAGAGGATTTTTTTTGTTGTTGTTGTAAGCTCTTCTGTGTTACATGTCTTCTTAGAACTGAATATATTGTTAGTTGGTTCTGGGGGGAAAAACCTCGTCACAAAAATGTCCGAGAAATGCTGCATGCTAAGTCCACTTTAGGAACTCTCACAATGCACGCTGGTCATTAAATGTTTGGAAAGGTCCAGAATTAAATACAATGGTTTCATTTCTGTGTCGCTGGGTGCTGAGTTCAAGAGCTCGGTGTGCCAGGTGTGAGGTTTAGACCCATCCTCACAGTTTGCTGAGTGTGGCCTCAGATAAGCATCTCTATGGAGGAGTCAAGAGTGCCTTCCCTCTAAGAAGTCCAAGTCCTAACCCTTGGAACAAGGAATCCTCGAATCCCTTTTCTTATTTGCAAAAAGGGTCTTTGTGGATATAATTAAGGTAAAGATTTTGAAATGAGATCACAAGTGACCTTAGAAAAACACAGAAGAGAAGGCCAGGTGAGGATGGAAGAACGACTGGAGCACACATCCACCAGCCCAGGGCCAGCAAGCACTGTACGGCACCCTGGAAGCCAGGAGAGACACGTGAGATGGATTTCCCCCTCCCTGCTGCCAGCAGAGCCTTCAGAAGGTGGGCAGGGGAGTGAGCTGCCAACACCTTAATCTTAAATTCTGCCCTCTAAAACACTGAGAAAGTGCATTCCTGTTGTCTCAAGCCACCCAGTTTACAGTAATCTGTTTCCAGTAATCTGTTCTGTCAGGCTTCTTAGTTTAAGGTAATCGCCCAGGAGACGAATAAACTACTCCTTCCTCCCAGTGGGGTACACGTGGTGATTCCTCGAGGTCACACACAACCAGGTCGTGGCACCGTGCCTGGCACGGGCCAAATGCTTACCTTTGAAAAGTTAAGCTGTTAGTTTTGCTCTTATCCATTATTTTTGTCACCTGTGTCTTCTCAAATTGAGGCCTGTGGTGGGAGCAGGGGAGGACCAACCCAAATTCAGACTCCCCTTTGCTTTCTAAGAAGCCCTGGGGCCTCACTGGGGGTTTGTCCTTTTCAGGGTCCTTAATGCTTACAGCTCTGGGAGGCACGTGAGGCAGGCATAGTCAGAGATGGCTCCAGTGATGTCAGGGCCGCAGAGAACTGCAGCATCCGGTGGCATGGGATGTGGTACCAGCCGGCCTGGCGCGGCAGTGGCAGAAGGGAGGGAAAGCCCAACACCACCCCTAGGCCAGCACGCGGCTCTTGGTCTGCCTAGGCGTCAGCAGCTCGGTACTTTTATTGAACACACACCCAATGTCTGGCCCTGGGGACAGGGTCCTGATGCAGACAGGGTCCTCGATACTCCATCCTTCATGCCTCTGTCAGTCCACTCCAGGAGGGCCGATGGCAACAAAGTGGCCCACCAACAGATGAAGCAGACGCCTGCAGACACCTGGAAGTTATGATTCATGCTGGTAAGGAGCGGCACCAGGGTCTGGCTGGGCTGGGGACACTCAGGCAGCACCCAGGGGCCTAAAGAGGAACAGCCAGTAAAATCGAGAACAGCTGGGGTTAAGGCAGCATGGACAGGGGGACAGAGTCACCCACGACAGTGTTTCTCATACTTGTGGAGAGGGACCCAAAGAGAGTCTGTTCATATGGGCTATATCTGTTGGTATTTACTGTATTAGAAATTAAAAGAAAAAAATTCAAACTCAAGCACACATTCCAGTAGCTGACAGAGGGATGATGTCATCACTCATCATTTAGCTTTTGGAATATTCCATTATATTCTTTTGAGAGAATAAAAGATAAATGATGTTATTATTTTGAAAATAGTTTTCCTAGAAGGGTCTTAGGTACCTACAGGTGTCCCTAGGCCTCCCTCTGAAAACTGCTCTGCTTGGGATTGGCCCCAAGGTGGTGCGACCAGACTGGAGTGGGTACCCAGCAGGTCTGGGTCCTACAGGGTGTCGGGACTAAGTGGATTCTAGCTTCCCTCCTGCTGGGCTCAAATTCTGCATCTGCTTCCTCTTGGGCACATGACAGGGAGACAGCAGGAGAACCACAGGGCCATCACACGGAGAGTGCGCAGTCTAGCTCAGAAGTGACATGGGCTCTCTTGGAACAGGAAACCTAACCGAGGATTCCAGATCCTTGAAGGGAGCTCAGCCCTCCTGCAGCACCCTGCCTGAAGCCTAATCCTGGCATCGCTCACTGAAGACCCCCTGCCCTCACTTTCCCAAGGGGGCCAGGATTGGGGCTGTGGGACTGAACGGTGAGAGGGCCTTGGGAGGGGGAAGCAGAGTGAGAGGAAGTGGGTAGAGGTCAGGTTTTGTGGGGTACAGGGTACACAGGGAGGGAGGGAAGCTAGGGAAAGGCTGGAGTCACTGTGGGGGGCTGGGGAAGAGGCCAGGCCATGCTCAGGGTGGAGGGAGGGGCCTGAGGCTGCCAGGCTGCAAGGCCAGGGGATAACTGGTCTGTACTGAGCGGGGTGCTACTGGTGTGTAGTAAGGGGGGGGGGGCAGCTGGGCAGCAGGGGCGCCAGGGCCAAGGGCTCATGGGGCACAGGGCGGGGGTTACATAAATGTTCCCTGGCGCTGCAGTGAGGCTGTGAGAGCGATTGCCTCATCTTATCAGGGAACACTGCGTCCCACATGCTCCTCTTGCCCAAGCCACAGGCCTGGCCTGGGACAGCTTGTTCCTCCCGGAAGCCGCAAGAGGCCAGACTGGGAGCACAGGGGCTTTCCTCCTTCGAGCCCCCGACTGGGCACCGAGCCCTGGGCCCTCCCCTCGCCCCCTGCTCCGCAGCCTGCAGGTGCAGCTTAGGGAGTGTGCACCATCCAGCCCCTGCCCGGGGCGCAGGCTCCGGCCACAGGGAGACTCCCTCTGGCTCTCACCCCTGTCCAAAGGGCATGCTCCCAATTAACTCAATTGCTCCAACCAGTCTGGGCCAGACTGCCAGCTCCTACAGGTGAGTGGGTCCCTCCTGGCTCCAAGAATGCCTGCACAAGGCAGTTCTTTTCTATCTGTGGGCCTCTTGGGGGCAGTCCTGGGGGTCCTTTAGCATTGGCTCCTAGTGCCACTCACAGAGCTGGGGCCAGAATCATGTCTGTGGACTAAAGCCTTTCCTGCCTGTGGCCAGTAAGTGCCCTCGGCTATTGGCCCCCTTGACCTCCTGCTGGCTCGTCTCAGCTCAACCAGCCAGGGCTCTGGGAAGCCGAGCTGAGCTCCTCTTTGTGGAAGTGAGAAGGGATAGGGTACATCTCTGAACAGAGGGCCCCAGAGAGAAGACCCATTGACGTAACGGCAGTGCCTCAGGTCCCATGAGCAGACCTCAGCGAGCAGAAGGAATCCACATGGGTGTGTGTCTGGGCAGTGACAATGAGGGGCAGAGCTGGTCAGAGTCAGAGGCAAGCACAGGGAGAGTGTGCCCCCCGCCCCGACACGCAGCTTCTCCAGGGCCCCCAGGCCCCAGCACCCAGGTCCTGGCTAGTCACTGCCAGCAAGTGGGCTGTCCCCTTTCAACAGCTAGCTCTGAACTGCGGCCACTGGCATGGGGCCACTTCCAGCTCCCCACCTTGACACTGCCATGTTTTCCCCTCCGGGGAATCCCTCCTGCTCACCCTCCCACCCTGGGGCAGCTTGGCAGTCGGCCAATCGCTGGAGCCAACCAAGGGCCAGCCTCCAAGGAAACCCAGGCTCACAGGCAGCCTCAGGGTCAGCAGAAAGGCCTGTCCCCTGTGGTGGAAAGCAGACTCTCCTCTCCTTAAGGAGGCCACTGGCTACTCAACTGATCACTGACAATGCCCACGGTTTATAGACCCCACGTGGAGCTGACAGGAGGATGCCCTGTCTCGCAGAACACCCCTGTTGGAAGCCCCTCCCCACTACAGTCGGTGCAAGGGAGGGAGGTGAGGCCCAGCAGGAGGGAGAGCTGCCACTCAGTGGGGACCCCTCTTACCCTGGGACTCTGCCCAGAGCTAGAGAGGTGCTTTCCGCATGGAAGCAGCCCCTGCAGTGGTCAGCCCCCACCACAACCCTGCACCCCCCCTCCCCAATTTGCTGACAGCTGCAGAGGCTGTCATCTTGCCTGTTTCTTCTCACAGTTACTGGAAGACTGAAGTGGGAGCACATACATGCTCATACGAGTGACACTGTTATCACCAGTTGCAGGGGGGTTGCTCCTGGGCTCCCCAGCCCCTTGAGGGGGGCTCTCATGAGCAAGCCACCGGCAAATAACCATGGTGGCAACCACTGGTTGCACATGCAAGCTCCACACCCGTGAGCATTCATCTTTGCTGGAACTGCCCCCGCCCCAGGGCACTCTGGTCTCCTGCGGCTGTAAGAACTGCACCAGTGTGGCCAATCCCTCGCTCCTGACACTGTGGCACGAGCCAGGCCGTGTGGAGGAGGGACGGGAGACTGCTGCACAGCCTGGGGGGCACAGTGGGAACAAAACCTGCCTTTCTACAACAGATGCAAATGTATTTTTAAAGTAGGCGGTTTTGGTGTTGCTTTGCTTTGTTTTGGACTGGGATAGCTTGATTCTAAAATTCCTACAGAAAAACAAACAAATAGAAACTGCAAGGAAAACAGAAAGATTGACGTGGGGGTACCAGACCACCAGATATTCCACATCTGCCACATAAGCAGGTAACAGGCCAGCGGAGAGGAGCAGAAATGCCAGAACTAGACCCCAAAAGAGCGGGGAAACAAGTATGGCATAAATGAGCATCTCAGATGGGTGGGGGGGAGAGGACCCAGGATACGCGCAAGGACAGCTAAGTAGCATCTGGAAAGAAAGTAAGGACCATGCTAGGGTAGACGTTAGACGTTCTTTCTATGCATGGAAGCCCAGTAGCCATAAATGAAAAGATGGATGAGTCTGACTACAAAAGCATAAAATACTTCTCGAAGCACAAAGGTACCAGAAACAAAGGCAGCAGATAAATGACAATCCGAGGAAAAAAATATATTTGCAGCTCATATCACAAAAGGCCTGCTCTCTGATACAGAAAGAAAATACAGAAAAGGAAAAACCAACACCCAATAGAAATACGGGTAAAGGCTATAAGACAGTAGAGAAAAAGAATACAAAGTACTCCCCAACACCTGAAAAGATGCTCAGCCTCACCTATCAGTGAGCAAATGCAAACCGACCCCCCACTGAGGTCCAACTTTGCACCTGCCAGGGGCCAAGGCGGCAGGATGCTTGCACTCCCAGCTTGCCCAGGGGAAGCACAAACTGCCCCAACCTCTACTGGGGGCCACCTGGTGAGGAGGTTGATCACAATTACAGACATGGGCAAAATTTGACTCCACAAAACAACTCCTGGGAACTTATTCTATAGACATACCTGCACCCCTACAAAATGGGATAGGTACCTGATTATTCAAGGCAGCAAAAGCCACAGAACAACTCATGCTCTTTCACTGGGGCCCATTAAATCAATTCTGGAACAGCCGCAGCACAGAAGACTGTAAGAAAGAAGTGGACTGGGCTCCTTGTGAACTGATGCAGGAGATCTCTAAAGCAGTACTATTGATATTGAGGGAGGAAAGCAAGGTTCAGAGCAGAAGGCATGAAATAGGGTACATGGCGCGTGTACGTGTGTGCATCTCCCTGTGCATGCAGCAGGATCCTCTGGGAGGACACCTAAGAAAGTCACAGCAGAGGTCACCTGGGGACAGAGCTGGGAGGGTGGAGGGGAGGTTGGGAATTTCCTTGAAAACTGCTTGCATCTCTTGGAGTTCCAAACACTCAAACGTATTTACCTATTCAAATGATGAAAAATAAGAATCCATAGCAAACTAGGAAACACTAGCCACAAAGAAGGCAAATTTTAAAACAGGAGTCAAAGAACAACATTCTCTGCCTTCCTGGCCAGGCCGACTCATACCACACGTGGCCTTGCATATCCCTCAGCAGATTCCGCAGACACAGACGATCCTGAGAGTGCCCCTTAAAATAGATTCTCCTCAGGACGGGGGGGGGGGGGGGGGGGGGGGGGGGGGCGCGGGGGGGGCGGGGGGGCGGGGGGCGGCACGGCAGGGGAGCTCCTTGGCGTAGGAGAAATCCAAAAATAGCAATGAGGTCCAATCTACCTTTCTGGAAGGTGTTCCTGGGTGTCCCAGGACTTCTGGGGCTTGAGTCCCTGGGTCACACCACAAATTGCTAGCTTTGGAGGGCGCTCCCTGACACCTGGTTGGACAGACCAGTCTGACTTAAAGGGCAAGGGAGAAGGAAACGAATGGCAGCAGACCCAGATTTGTGACTGCATGTGCCCAAGGCGCCTTCAGGCTCCTAAATACCATGCGCCTATCATTAGTGTCATTGGGTCCAGCCTCACAGGACTGGACAGTGGAGAGTCAGCCTCGGTAGATGGGTGAGGCACTTCCAGGAGAGTCCATCCACCTACCAGGACACAGGCCCCAAGTTCAAGACAGGAAAACTGGTCCCCTGGTCCCCTCTGCCAGGGACTGGGAAGAAGGTGGGGACTAGAGAACCCGTGCAGGCTTCTGGGAAAGATTTTTCTCTTGTACCAAGGGAGAGGAAAAGGAAGGAAGGAAGGGAGGGAGGGAGGGAGCACAGAGGGCCAGGCGTGTGGGGGTGGGGGAAATAGCCACAGATCAGAAAAGCCTCTGGCAGGCTGTGCTGGGCTGTGACATCTGGGGTGGCACCAAGTCATTGGCGGCCACACAAGGAAGTCTGCAGGGACTCATAGAGAAGCCAAGATGCTCCTAGACACAGACGAGCAAACCTTGAACCGACCTGAGGCTGCCCACACCACCCCCTCCCCAAAGAAACAAAACTTTTCAAGGTCAGCCACGGCCCCTGGGAGAGGGCAGGGAGCAGAGCAAACGGGTTCCCTTCCAGACACCATCTGCCAGCGTGCACCACCAGCTGCCCTGCTCTGCACCCCAAGGGCTCTCTAGGCAACCAAGGGAGGGGCCCTGCTCTGTAGAGCCTTTGGCAACCATTCTGTCCCACTTCCTTTTCCTGTGTCCCCCCCTCCCCCAGCCTTCATTTCCTCACTGGGTGGGTCTCGCCAGTGCCTCCTGGGTGGGCCTCACCAGCAGGGACCTGGCCTGACCACAGCTGCCCCCGTAGCAGGGACAATCCACAGTGCAGACATCTGCAAGCACAGAGCCTACCAGTGCACAATTTTTACTTCTGACATCTGCAAGCTCCTGGGACTCTACCCTGAGGGAAAGAAGGGTGTCGAGATGAAACCTATCTCAGAGATGGGGACTAAAGGCAGAAAGTCAAAAGGGCCTCACGAAGGCCACACACCTGGCATGGCTTGCCCTCCAAGTCTAGATTTCCCTTAGAAGGAGGACATTCTCACAGCTTTCCCCACTGTGGAGCAGGAACCGCTATGGCAAGCTGCCCAAGCTGACCTCGGCCTTTAGTGTCCTGGGAGCTGAAAGAGGAAGAGTGATCATCAAGGCCAAGGGGCCCTTCTCACAGATGAAGGCACAGAGGCCCAGCACACACACCACCAGTTGCCACCCTCGGCATCCTAGGGCCTCCAGCTTCCCAGGGAAGAGAGCTCCCCAGGAGCACGCCCAGCTTAGGCGAGCAGATCTGGGCCCCTCCGCCTACTGGCAGCCTTGGCAGGCAGCCACCAGTCCTTGTGCAGCATGTGGCCGCACCTAACGTGGGGACGAGCTGGGCAGTTTTTTCCCAAGAGGCCCTGCCCACCTGTCTGAGAAGGACTAAGCACCCCAAAGCAGTGCGCTCAAGATAACTGAGCTCAGAAGTGGCTCCTGAGGAGCATGTGCTTGTCCTCCAGACCCCGCACCTACACCTGGCCTGTTCCATGTACTAAAGCAGTCGTCCACTTCCCTCAGGGGGAGAAAAAAAACAGTCACAAGGTTTCAAACAGAATATAGCAGAACAATGTATTTTTTAAAGCAAATAAATCAGGATAAAAACAAGTAAGTCATTTTTCTATAGTCCTAAAAATGCTTTGGTTTTTGAGGTAGCTGATGCAAAAAAAAAAAAAAAAAAAGGCAGTCACTGACCTACCTTTTCTAGAACAGCTGAAGAGTGCTGAGGAACTGCTTCAGACACCCCCCGAGAGCTCCTAGGGCCTCTCCTTCAGTAGCCCAGGTCACCAGACCCACCACAGCCTCAGCCACTGGGAGCAATTTACACCCTGTGTGTTCTAGGAAAACTACATTTTTTGTTTTTGTTTTTTTAAAGATTTTTTAAAATTTATTTATTAGAGAGAGAAAGAGAGAGAGAGAGAAAGTGAAAGAATATGAGAGGGGAGAAGGTCAGAGGGAGAATTAGACTCCCCACAGAGCTGGGAGCCTGATGTGGGACTCGATCCCAGGACTCCGGAATCCTGACCTGAGCTGAAGGCAGTCAATTAACCAAAGGAGCCCCCCAGGTGCCCTCTAGGAACACTATCTTGTTCACAAAACCACCTGCAGAGAACAGGATACTAGTACTGTAAGCCAGAGGCTTTGCTCCTCAGTAAATCTGAGTTCCGTCCCCAGAGAGGAGGTGGCCCCCCCAATGCCTTCCGCAGCCAGCCCTCTCTCTACCTGAAGAAACCCACGTAGAAGGAAGAGCATTCCCAGGGCCCTTTGAGGCTCAGGGCACAAAGGCCAGCCCCTTCCCTATCACAGGACCTGCCCACTGCTTCTCATTCACATCCTGCCTCGCGCTCAACCCTGTTCTTGTGCCTAGCATGGAACAGGTCACTAGGGGGGCTGACCCTGAGGACAGCAGCCAGCAAGAAGCAGACACCCCTCTGCACTGCACCCCTCACCATCCCTCAGAGTGACCCCTTCCTTCTTCTGGTGACAGCTCTGTAGGGGTCTCTATGACCCAACACTACCTGCATCAGACAGATGACAAGGGAGGCCAGCAAAAGCTGGGACAAGCTGTTCAGGGCAGGTGTCACCCCCAATGTCACTGGAACCAGGCTTCATGTGCTGGGTAAGCAGACAAAGGAAAGGTCAGCACAGAGGCTGACTGGCTGTCCCCCTCTAAAGTCCTGGAAACCACAGAGAGGGATGCAATTGTAAGTAGTTGTATTTGCACAGACCAACCAAGAAAACAGCACCGAGCAGGTGAGCAGGAAAAGCACACACTACAGAGCTGTAAGGGCAGGAAGGAGACAAAGCCATTCTCTTGGAAAGACAGGATTCATACGTGATTGTCCTTTCTGCGTTTCTGGACTCTTCAGCTGAGCTGCTTTTTGCAGAGTGCAGCGTGTTATCTCATGAAACTGGATGCATGCGTATTTATCTGCATGTGTGTACTTACGTGTATGTGTTCTAAACCTCTGTTACAAAATGATAATAGCTCACCCAAAGTCCCGCTCACTAACTGGCCTGCTTCCACTGAACTCAGCACCTCTGGCCTCTTGTGAGGGAGTAGCACTAACTGACATGCACGGGTGCAATGTGGCTGGAAAGGTCAAAAGATCACATGCCAGAAATTTCACAAAGGTGTTTCCCCCATTTTGCTAAGGGTTACAAAACACATTTAAAAATTTCCGTTCCCAAGGTCCCATTTAAAATAGCAGTAATAAAATACTAATGATTTCTGCCAGCAGGGAGCCAGAAACCACCCTGAACAAGGGCCCTAGAGGTCCCCCACCCCCTTCACACAGACACACACAAGCACACTCACACATTCTGCCAAAGGGACATGGAGAGAGAGGTGTATCAGCTCCCATCCCCAAACACTTCCAGATTCCGGACTGGAACAGTCCACCAAGTAGCCAAATTTGCTGAGTGAACCCATGGGAGGTGCCCCAAAGCACAAACACGTCCATCTCTTTCCCATCTCTTCTGAGGGTCACATCGTTCACTGTCTCCAAAGGGAACCCAGAAGCACTTCCCCTGGGCTGACAGTGTGACTCACGTCAGGCTCCCCAACCCCCCTTCCCTCTGCAATCTCAGAGGGAGCACCCCCTGTTTGGAAAGCCAGAATGCTGTCCCCAACCCTGTTCTTGCATCTGTGATCTATGGCACATACGGCACTAACAGCAGCTGACAACTTAGGGATGACGTTTCAATTGCTCTTTTCAGAGGTTTTCTCAGACAGCAAGGACATGAGTTTGGAATCTGTGATTAAAGATTCAGGTTTATTCATTTGATAAAAATGTTCTTCATTTGAGGCTGATTGAAAATAAAGGAAACTTTATTTTCCTTATTTTATTATATAGAGCAACTGGAACTCTTGTTCATTGCTGGTGACAACGTGTCTTATCATAGCCATGTGATAAGACAGTGTGGCACTTTCTTATAAAGTTAAATACAGACTCACCATACAGCCCAGCAACCCCAGCCTTTGGTATCTACCAAGTGAACTCAAGAGCCATCTACAAATGTTTATAGCAGATTTACTCATAATCAGTGAAAATTAGAAGTAAGTATTGATTCACAAACAGAAAAAATGGTTGAGTATCAAATGCATTTTGCTAAGTCAGAGAAGCTAGATCCAGAAGTCTATGTATCCTATGACTCCGTTCATATGACATCTGCCAAAGGCAAAACTGTAAGGACAGAAAACATACCAGGGGTTGTCAGAGTTGGGGAATCAGGAAGTGGCTGACCTCAAAGGGGAATTTTTAGGGCAATGGAACTGTTCTGCCTGGTACGGGACGGTGGATACAAGACTCTTCATTGGTCAAAACCCACAGCACTGCACATCAAAGTGTGCCCTTCAACGTACACAAATTCTGAACACGTAAAGGAGGCTGGGGGATCCCGGGATGGAATGCAGACTGTGACCACAGCTTCTGACCATATTACAAATGTATGGTGTGGCCTCTGGGAAGGGGGCGGGGGTGGAAAGCAGCTGACTTAAGTATCTTGGGAAAATGGTGTTTTGACCGGAAACTGAAAGACTGCAGACATAAGTAACAGTACTTAAACACTGCTCTAGCTTCTCACAAGATAAACAATTACGAAACCATTTCACATGTGTGCTGGGATTGAACAAACAGGCGACAGCACAGTGAATGGTGGGAGCTGGTGTCTCACTGTTGGAGAAAGAGGTTACAGATTAGCAGAGGGAGGAGGCAGGATGAGTCCTTCCTGAAGGGCTGCCCCAGTGTCTGAGATAGCTGTGTGAATGTATGCTTAGCTCAATGTGCACACAGAGGGCCAGATAAAGAAATTATTAAGGGTATGTACTTGTAAATGGGCTGGGACACAGACATGTTTCCTGGGTCCGTCCACTGGGATGGGCTAGAAGCAGTGACATCCCCAAAACAGGGAGCACACTCAGTACCCAGATCTGGTTTCTAAATACCATTTTCCAGCAAAAGGAATCAGGGTTCCTTAGAGAAATAGGTGATCCTAGGACTAGAACAGGAAAAATAGAAGATGAACTTGATTTATCTTACTAATGCCAGAAAGTAAGGAAGTGCACAAAAACCCAAAAGGATGGGAATGGGTTAAAGGGACAGCAAAACTGACAAGAGTTCCTGGCCAACGCTGGAACAATGAGCAACAAAATAAGTATCTGCAGCAATCACGTGGTAATGTTCTCCCACTGATACAGCCTGATGAGAAGGGTACTTCACCTCTGGTATTTTTCCCCCAAAGCCATAAATCAGTGTCATCGGAAGAAAACCACCAGACGAATATAAACTGAGGGACAATCTACAAAATATCTGGCCACTGTTCCTCAAAACTAAAGGTCATGGAAAACAAGGGAAGTCTAAGAAATTGTCACAACACACAAGGAGCCTGAGAAGGCATGATAACTACAGTTCCGCTAATAAATTACAGAAAACCCATTTCACTCACATTCTGTGATAACTGCAGTTGCGACCATGTAACTCATTTCTAAGTAGTAAGTCAGTACTTCCTAGCCAGGACGAATGGCTGCTATAGCTTCACTTGCTGGGGAAAAGGAAAATGATGGAGAAAACACTTGATTTCTGAGGTTCCTCAAACACTTTGGGAGCACTGGCTCATGCAGTGGTCACCTTTGCCAGTGGGGCCCTTCTCTGATCAGTGCTTGCTGCCTTGAGGACAAATGCCTTGAGCGACCATGACAGTGACAACCCAGTGACAGCTGGGCCAGCGTCTGTTCTCCGTCTCTTCTTTCCCTAGACAGCACGACTGACGTTTACAGCCACAACGCACCCAGAAAAGGTGGTTCCTTTCCGACTCCCTTGCAGCTAGGATTGGCTTTGTGAACTGACTGCGGCCAGTGAGTTCTGGATAAGTCACCGGATAAGTCTCATCATGATAAAGAGGACCACGTGCCTGCTGCCCTTCCTCCCGCCTGGAGAATGTGTCAAGGTTGTAGGACCAGCAGCTGTCATGCGGTCATGGTGGAAAGCACAGCCTAATTCATGTGTCAACAATGTCTAACGAGAAAGATACGATGAGACTTGGTCCCTTGGTGGCATTCTAGAGCTGCTACACCAGCCCTGGATATCACTCTGGGACCTGTAACTGAAGAAAGGAACCCAAACCTACCAACCTTAGGTTTAGACCTTCTTCTTTTCCCGGGCAACTGGGTTCTTGTGAGCTGCCTACAGTTGCTTCAAGATTATTGCTCACTGGTAGCTTGGGGGCTGGACAGTTTGGCTAGTAGATAGGAGCCTATGCGGGTAGGAACTCTCCTGCTACTGAGGGAGGTCCTCTCATTCCTCCCTAGACTTCCCTGCACTGGCCCACAGGCCAAACAGGAACTCTGGATAAACACAGAAGATCACCACCTTCGCATCCCCAGATCTCTCTAAAATGAAAGGAAAGGGATTTTTCAAGGACTAAGTGAAAGGGAAAGGAGAAAACAATAGTAATTTGGAAGCTGGAAATTAGAGGGATGGCAGAGAGAGAGAAGCACGTTACCCTGCAGGATGTGACCTCCCGAAGGCTCAGGAGCTGGCAGTGAGGGTACAGCTGGGCAGAAAGAGGGGGCACCCGACACATCACAGGCACCCGCCTCCTCCCCACCTGTCGAACAAGTTACTGCTGGTAGGTCACGGCAGGTGGAGGCTCCGGAGACTCCAGACACACACACACAGCTCACAGCAGGCAGGACAGCCTCCCCCATGGGGGCCTCAGGAATAGCTTACCTGCTCCTTGCCACCACTCCCAGCCCTCTCCCCACCTGGCCCTGGATTACCCCCCAGGCAGCGGCAGAAAGACACCGGGCCCCTCCGTGCACCAGTCCTGGCCTTTGAGCAGTATCCCCAGAAACCAAGGACTAGGAGTCAGAGAAGTGCCTCTGAGCAGGGCTGTCGGGCAAGCAATCTAAACCAGCAAGCAGAAAAACGCAACCCAATGGAGCACTGGATGTGGTGCAAAAGTAATGAATACTGTTATGCTGAAAATAAAAAATAAAAATAAATGTAAAAAAAAAAAAAAAAGGAAAAGAAATTTAAAAAAAGAAAGAAAGAAAAATGCAACCCAGAGGAAGCAGAGTCCATGTGACCCGGGGGGAAGAAAACTTCTAGAATGGCGAGTCACCACAGAGCTAAGACACGGCACCATGCGGCAAGGACAGGATGCACCTTACCAAGAGACAATCCAGTGGAAACCTGAGTCTGAAAGTTGAGACACATCAGGGGAATATGGCAGAGGTTAAAATCTCCATTTCAGGGTTGGATGAGAAAATGGAGAAAGTTTCAGAGAAAACAGAGCAAAATGACAAGTAAGCAGACGATACAGGGAAGAGGTAAGAAAATGGAAGGCTCAGCCGACCGCTTCAACTCCTGACAAAAGGAACCCCGAGAGCCCTGAGGACACAGAAAGTGGACATCATCCAGAACACGTGCAAGAACGGGTCCCAGAAGCCCAGGGCGCTCGTGGCCACACCGAAGGGACTGCTGTAGGAAACAGGGCCTCGGGCCCAGCACTTCTGCCACAATCAGATGAGGGGCAAGACACTTCCAGACACCAAAGTCTCTAAGCCGTGGCCTCCCACACCTGCACCAGAAGGCAGAGGCATAGGGTCCAGGATATGGGGCCTCAAGATGGGGAGGGGATCTCAGGACAACCAGGGAGCTGCCAGAGGTCTGGAGAGGGACCTCCACCCCAGAGAGAGCCCCGTGGACAGAGGCTGTAAAAACAAGTCACGGACAAAAGCACTGAGAAAACCAAGCAAAAAACGGAGCAACTATTAATTCTACAGAAAAGAAATGTGTTGACACTAGGGTCACCAGCAACTAGCATTCAGGTAATCCTGATCATCTGTAAACACTGAATGCAAAATACCCGGCTAGCCCAGTGAGGCAGCAAGGACAGGGACAGCAACAGGGAGCTCACGTCTCAGCTGCCACTGTGGGAAGTTGACGGATGATGCTCAGAGCAGAAACACGGAGCAGAGCCCCCAGTGGAGCACGCAGTGGAGAGCTAGGATAGTAAATCCCAAAAGGGGCCGCTGAAGGAGCCCACGGCAGCCGCCTCTGGCAGAGGGACGGGAGGAAAGGGGCACAGGCTGGTCCTCGTTTATCACGATGTGCGGCAAGATTTGGTCCATGTGTTACCTGATGCATTACTCTAATACATTTTTATTTTTATTTTATCTTTTAAAGATTGTATTTATTTATTTGAGAGAGAGACACAAAGTGCTTGAGCTGGGAAGAAGGAGCCACTGAGCAGGGAGCCCGGCGCAAGGCTCCATCCCACTACCCTGGGATCATGACCTGAACCAAAGGCAGACGCTTTACCAACTGAGCCATCCAGGCTCCCCTCCAGGATATTTTTTAAAGTGATTTACAAAATGGGGCAGAGATAACACTCATGGTGGCCATGCCCTTCCATGCAGAACCCCGGTGCCATCCCAATCACCATTCTGGAAGCCCTTTGAGGCCGCGGGCTGCGGGTGTTACCCTGCTTTGCTCCTCCCTGGACCCCCCCCCCCCCCCCCCGCCAAGGAAAGCCCTTCCTGGGGATCCGGGCCTCCTCCCTTGCCTACTTGTCTTACCCCAGTAGCACTTCGGGTTGTCTTTGTTGGGACTGCTTCCGAATTTCCATAAATACCCATTCCAGGACAGTTCAGCTCCAGCTCCCTTCTGCCTCCAAGGAAGCACTGCCCTGAGAGGGTGTGGCCTGCACCACGTCCCAGTCTAAGGAGTACTGGGGGGGGGGGGGACTTCAGGCTGTGGCTTTCTTTACTCCATATTTAATTAGTGTTATTCTAGCATTAGACACCCTGGACTTTCATTTAAAAATGTGCGGCACTGAAATATTAATGAATAAAATGATACGGTGTCTGGGATTTCCTTGAAAACAATGGGGGGTGCTGGAGGGGACCCTGGGGATGTGGGCATTCGTTACATGGTCCTCTCACGGTCTCTCTGTCTGACACTTTCCCTACGGCAGGGACATGGGGTGTAACCACAGGTCCAGCCTGGGGGCCCCTCTGCTCACTGGATTTCAACCCTCCTTTGGCTCTCCCAAGGCTGGCTCACTGCACCCCAGGCAGCTCTCTGCCCGCCCTCCCGTGGGCAGGCAGACACCCTGCAGGCCTGGCCAGTGCCCTGGACTCGCCACTGCCATTTGTCCACGCAGGCCCAGTGCTCACTCCCACAGCTGGGAGAGCGGAGGGTAACAGGCAGGACTGGGTCTGGCCAGGAGCCTCTAGCCTGATGCTGTCTCTAGGGCCTCACTGTGGCCACCAAGTGCCATGTCTGAGCCCAGACTGTGCATGCCCACTTGGTTACTGGAGCCTGGGAGCTCTGGGGAGTTCCTGAGTCTGTGCACTAGGCAGGGGGGCAGGGGTGTTGTTGTCCAAGAAGCAGCCTGGCTTCCGCTGGAAAGGAAAAAGGGGAAAAAGGGGTTCGGAGCAGAGCGCTCTTCTGCATGTTCGCACCTTGTGGTTGCTGGGCCCCTGGCAAGAAAGGGGCTGGGGGAGGGGGCGTCCTGCCTGCTGAAGGCCCCCAGACACCTCCCCCCGCCCCTCCCCCATCCGCCTGGGGTAGGGGGAGGCCAATGGCAGGGAGCTGCCCCAGAGAGCACCCTGCCAGATCACTGTGGGAACTCTGGCCACAAAGGCCACAGCCCCCCTTCCCGGCAGCTATTCTCGGTCTGTGTCTCCCTTTGGGGGGGAGGATAAGGGTGGAAATGATCAGAAGCTAAAATTAGCAAACGGCAAACAATTGAGGCCAGGAATCTGAGGTCAGCTGAGGATAACGGTTTGTTTTTTGCGGCCCTGAGGTGGTTTGAGCAATAAAGGGAATTGAAAATGAAAACAAATCTGGAAGCAGCCCAACCCCTGCAGGGACCAAGGCAGACACTGAGTCAGGCAGGGGTAGGCCAAGGCAGATAGCAGGGACTTCACTCAGCCCAAGCCCCCTGCAGGACTCCCCTCCTCCCACAGGACTTCCTGCTGTTTTCCTCTGAGCCAGCCTTCCACAGCCAGGAGGACACCTACAGCTGTGAGTTACAGAAGGCTCAAAGGGTTCCCCAGGCACTAGTCTGGTTTTGAATTCCACTCCCAGGAGGGCCAGCAGAGGCAACGGTAAAAGCCCCAGTCACGGTGCCATGTAACCAGGGCTACGGGCCTCAGCTCTGCTTCTGCGGGCACCTACCTTTTCAGAACCCAGTAAACTGCCTAAGTGACGGGCAGCCAATCGGCCCAGCGAGGGTCTGTGGCACACAGGGCCACAGAGCCAAGCCTGAGCCTGGTTCCCTGCCTGGCACACCTGCCCCACCTTCCACCTGCACACCTCTGGGAGACCCGGACAGAGCTCCTGACCACAGCGGGCTGTGAGCCAAGGGTCCGGGGCCCCAGGTCAGAGGCAGGCAGTAGTTTTGAGTCCTGACTGCCCCGAGGGGGGCCAGCTGCAGACAGATGGGGAGAGGACAGCCCGGCGTCAGCACTGCTCAATGGTCAGGGGGCTACCTCCTGCCCAGAGCTCCAAGCAACGACCCTGGAGTCCCCGTGCCCAGGGGTCCTAGGCTTCTATCTGGATGTTCACAGCTTGGGCCCTGGAAACAATGTCCTCCTGTCACTCCTAAGGGCACTCATCTTGGCCCTGTGGTGCACAAGACTTTACACGGTCTTTTCCTACAGCGCATGGGAGCCTAGAGAGCCTGGAGAGCCTGAGCCTGAGCCCTGGGGACAAGGCTCCTGCCTTCAGGACACAGCAGGTGCCCAGAGGCTTTGCCACGGGGCCAGCCCCAGAAGAGGGGTGAAAGCCACACCGAGTGACACCACTGCCCATGTGTGCTCATCTCAACAGTCACCCAAGCTGCTCCAAGACCTGCTCTCCAGCCATACCCAGGCCAGGCAGGCCGCGTGCGGCTTGTCCCTGACTAGGCCCTCCTCACCAGCGGGCTCTGCATGATTCTAGCCAGCTCCGACCAGAGCCCAGCTGGCCAGCAGGTCTATGCGCTGAGCGGGGCCGAGGATGCTGGGAACCAGGAGAGCCAGAGGGACGGAAAGGTGAAAAGTCCAGGGCATGTGGAGGGCCCCGGGTGGACTGCGGGGCTGAGAAGAGGGATGCGAACCCCTGGGTGTGGCTGGAGCCCTCAAGAGGAGAAGAGCTCCCGCAGCCCCCTTCCCAGGCTGGGCGCTGCTGTAGGAAAACTCCCCCCTTTTCCTAACCATGAGCTCTCCAGACGCCTGTTGTATGAGGCCACACCACACACACTACTACAACTGTGAGCGTCCAGAGGTAGGGGACGCAACAGGGCAGTGAGAGGGTCCCAGTGTAAGAGTGGGCCTGGGGCTTCTGTCAACTCTGTAAACCAACTACCTCGGTTCACGGTGGACCCCTTCCAGGTCTCTCAGAAGGCTGCCCGCCAGGGGGCCAGACCGCGGCTCTCACGTATGGCTGTGCTGTTGGGCTCATGCTCCCTTTTCCCTAACTGCACATTCCCCTACTTGCTCCCAGGAGTTCATGCTGTGAAAACAACAAAGACAAGTCCGTTGTGGAGTGCCCTCAGTCATGCGGTATCCTGGAAAAGCAAGTCGCTGGAGGCGTCACAGCCACCGACCCCCAGGGCCTGTTTAGGTTACCGGAGATGACCGTGAAAGGCCAGGTCAAAAAACCTGAAAGGCCAGGTCAAAAAACCAGTCGGCATCTCAGGGATGTGATCATGACAGAATGTTCCAGTGGGAGAAGTACGGAACATGAAATGACTTCTGTGAAGCAATCCTGAGTTTTGTACGAAAACACACAGAGGCAAAAATGTTAACCGTGGTGACTTGTGGGCAGGTGGGACTAAAGTTATTGATATTTCTTCATGTTTGTCTTTCCCTTGATACTTCACTGTTTCCCAAATCCTTTTTCATGAACATGCCCAACTTTTACAGAGATGAAAATGAATGCAGTGCAGCCAAGCCAGGCCTTAGGCAAGCCGATTTCTTGTGAGAAACAAGAACACACATCTCACCCCTCCCACAGCACCAGAAGCCAGACCCCGCAACGGGAGGAGCACAGTTTCTGACTGCTGGCTACACCCAACTCAGAAGCTGCCACAGGTCCAGGCATGGCGGATGTGGGTTATCTTGAAGGGCAAGTCATTCCTGCAGACGCTGTGGGATTCTCCACTTGGATGTCCACCAACGACCCCCGTCCGGTATCCTGATTCTCACCGCACCACCATGTTCCTACACAAAGGCCATGAAAAGCTAGGCTCCTCACCTATTCCAAATTACTGTAGCCCCAAAAGCACGCTGGGCCCTGGGTGTCAGCCTGGGTTCTAGCCTGGCTATGAGGCCTCCTCTTGATGAAGTTCTAGAACCTAGGTGAGGTTCGGTGGGCTGAGGTCCGGAGCCGATGACCAAGAAAGAATTCTTGAGACATCTTTGGTGCAAAATGATGGTTTATTAAAGCACGGGGACAGGACCCGTGGGCAGGAAGAGCTGCCGCCCCGGGTTGTAAGGGATGGCAGGTTATGTACCCTGCGGTTGGGGGAAGGTGAGGGGAAGGGAGGTTTCAATGGAGGTTTTCATATGCTAAAGATGCCTACAAGGTGCCAGGATGTCCCAGGCCTACCGGAGGCCTTGCCTTTGCAGCTGGATCAATGTTGTCTTTAGACCAGCCATTAACATTAAGATAGTTGGGAGACTTTTTGGTGGGTTGTCACAATCCTTTGTTAGTGAGATTTAGAACATTTGTAAGCCAAGGGAGACTCCTGTCTAGCAGGATTGTGAGCTCTGCAAGTTAACTATTTGCTTATTGTTCATGGCAGTCAGGGCTGCCTGAGGGATGCTACACATATGACAGAGGGAGAGTGGATGGAGAGGGGGGTGCAAGGCGCCAGCTATTGCTTTGTCTTCAGCCAGCCCCATGCTCCCTCATCACTCTGAAGCCTGCCTAGCGGACTGTACCCAGACCAAAGTCACCCTGTGGATCCTTTGATATCGAAGAGAGGCCGTGCTACACACCAAACCGTGTTCTCTAAACACTGAGTGGGTGAAGCAGGTGCAAAGCACCAAGCCCTAGGCCTCATTTCTTTTACCCCACATCCTGGGGGACACAGCTCCCTATACCTCAAGTTTAAGCATCTGATGAAAACAGAACCTAAGGGGGGCGTCCCCGCCTGGAAGCTCACACTTCCCCCTGTGATATATAATGAGATGCAGTTCCCAGATGTCTACCTGTGACCCAGACAGAGGAGCCCAGAGCAGGTTCTGAAACATGGGCCTGCGGCACCTGTGGGACCTGGTTTTAGCCCTCCTGTCCCCTCCCCAAGCTAGGATCCCGGATCCAGCATGCCCACTCCCTGACTGGGACTTGAGCAGACTCTTCCCCTTCCTAGCTTGCAACCTGCACACTGGTTTAAAGATGAAGACCACATGCCAAACCACCCTCCCAGTTCTGGGAGGTCAGGGGAATTCTCTGTAGGGCTTTACTTGGTGGAGAAGAGCCACATCATCCGCAGAAATGTTCACAAATTCTGCAAGAGCTTCTCAGAGGACTTGGCAGTTTCAGCAACAATCCGAGTACCTCTGGTTCAGCCAAGGACACATGGCCGATCACTTGTTCTACCATCTAGCTTCATGTGGAATTCCAGGGACATCTGAACTTGTCTGCTTTCTGTTAATTCACACCCGACTTTGCACTGGCAGGAGGGGTGCTGGAAGCTGTGACGGCTCCCTGCCCCTAAAGCCCTCCAGCCCCAGGAGAGAGAAGCCTAAAGCTACCTCAAGCACCTGAGGACCCTGGCTCCTGACTCAGGACCCCCATCCGCCTGGTCCAAAGACAGTAACCCAATTCTGGCCCACACCCGCCCCCCAGGGGCCTGGCGGGCGCCCAGTTCCTCCTCACCACCTGCTAGACCCCACCGAAGAAGGCATTGCCTGCGTGATCACATAGCCTGTGGGAGTATCCGAGGTGAGTAGAGGCTGGACGCTGCCAGTGCCCAGTCGGGGGCCTGGAGACTCAGGTCCAGTGTCAGGCAAGGCATGAGTCAAGTGCACTTTTGATCCCTGGCCTCCCTGACTGTGCACCATTCAATTCAGGAGAGAGTTGCTCCTCCCACCACAGCCCAGCAGGACACATGCTTAGCATGCTTATCACATGGGCCAGGCCAGGTGGCTGTGGGGGAGGGGGGGCAGCTGCTGTGGGCCCATCCCCAGCTCTGGGGAAACAATGCCTAAACCAGGACCTGTCTAAGTCAGGAAAGCACTGGGCAGCATTTCCATGGTCCCGGGATTCCCCAAGAAGGAATTACAGTCACAGACCATGACCCTTCAAACTCAGGCATCAAAAAGCCCCTGCAAGTGGGGGTGATGGGCCCCTGGGGAATACAGCATCTCACCCAACCCATCTGCACGCCCCGGCTCCTGAGACAACATCAGGAGCTTAGGCTGTACCCCAGAGCCCAAGCACGGAGGCTTGGCTACAGCCTGAAAGAGGAAGCTAGGAGGGCCCTGAGCAGGCCGGCCATGTGCCGCCTTCGTGGTCGGCCATGCCGTGGGCTCCAGGATGGGCTTCCTGGGCTGAGTGGCAGTGAGTTACCAGCTTGCCGGAGGTGAGAACGGCCGAGCAGCAGTGCCCTCCAGGAGGTAAAACCACCTGTGCTGCTTCACCTTGGTTTTGACGCTCTATTTGCAGAACTGTTCGCAGCTACCGAACACTTGCAGTAACAATCTGTGTGCGTGTGCCATGCACGACATCTTTCTTCCCAGAAAGCACACAGAACGGGCCGACCCCCAGACCTTCAGCACAAAACCAAGCTCACAGGAGTAGCAGGGCCTGCCCGCGCTTGTCGGCTTCTGCGGCCTGCTCTTCCTCTGACGCGGGACTGCTCCTGCGGCCGTCCTGAGTAGCACGGCCCACCTGAGCATCTTCCACTTTTCTCCACCTGCAGGAAAACCTGGGGTGGGCTGTGCCTTCAGCCACAGATGCCAGGTGCCCAGATGAACAGCAGGAAGCTGCCCGAGTTGAGGCAGATGCTCCAGGGGAGGGAATAACCAAGCAGGAGACAGCAGGCATGGAAACACACATCTCCTCCTTGATGAGGGAGCAGGAGGCTGGCTGAAGACAAAGCAAAAGCTGGCACCTTGCACCCCCTCTCCACCCACTCCCCTCGGTAATGTGTGTGACATTCCTCAGGCACCCCTGACTGCCATAAAGGAGAAACAAACAGTTAACTTGCAGAGATCACATCCTGCAAGACAGAGTCTCCCTTGGTTTACAAATGTCCTAGAGATCTACAAACAAAGAAGTTACCTTATCAATAGCACAATTTCCAGAGGCAAATAACTCAGTTCCTCAAGCCCTAAATAAAGTTAAATTTCTTCTAAAACCCAAATCTCACTAACAAAGATGCTTGATAGCAGAAATGTGAATGGCTTGCCAAAAGACAACATTGATCAAGCAGCAAGGCCTCCCATATCCTGGCACCTTGTAGGCCCTCTTTAGCATATGAAAGTTCCGTTGAAACCTCCCTTCCCCTAACCTTCCCCCAACCACAGGGTAACCTGCCATTTCTCGAAACCCAGGACAGCAGCTCTTTCTGCCCATGGGTCCTGTCCCCGTGCTTTAATAAACCATCTGGTTTTAATAAAACCATCTTGCACCAAAGATGTCTCAAGAATTCTTTCTTGGTCATCGGCTCCAGACCTCAGCCCACCGAATCTCACCTAGGTTCTAGAACTTCATCATCCTCAGTGTGGACCAGCTCCATCCCAGCCTGGAGGGTGCTGGCCCCAGGAACGTGCACTTTGGGAGAAGCCAAGTAGATGCCTGAATGTTCCACCAAAGCTGCCCATGGAGGAGGGGCCATGCACACAGCCACAGCACCTGGGAGGCCAGGGAACCCAGAAGGGCAGGACATGCCAGCTACCATGACACCTACTTCATTCTTCTCCCCCTGGTTTCCCAATCACGTGGACTCCCTCTCTCTTCTCCCCTTTTCTGGTGCTCCCCACCCCAATCCAGACTCCGGAAGCAAAAGGCTGCTACAGGACCTCTTTCCCCACCCCACCATCTCTCAGGAGCAACACAATCCCCTCTATCTCCATGACCCAAGGGGGCTTGTCTCTCATTGCCAAGGCCACGCCTCCTCTCTGCAGACAGGCCCCTAGCCCTCCCTCTAACTTGTCCTCTGCTACCCAGCCTGTCAGGTTTCCCAACCCCACCCCAATGATGGGGCAGCTCCTCCCTGCTCCCACACCAAGCACAGTCCCCCTGCACACCAACCCCTCAACAATATAAGCATTGCTCAGAAAAGACCCCCTCTCCCCAGTACCCCCACCCCGCCCAGATAAGCACCAGAGATCACACCTCCCAGACCACCCATCCGTTCAGCTAGTCTCACAGAAATCAGTCGCCTAGTGGCCCTGCACTCCCCAGGTGGTTCCCAGACTAACCTCCGAAGCCTTCTCCTTGGAAGCCTTGGTACTGCCAGGACAGTTCTGGGGGAAAACCTGCTGATGCAGGAAGGTGTCCAAACCCGTACTCCTTGCCTAACTAACCTCGTTTCTCAAGCCTGCGATTACTCCTCGTCCTACCTACTGAGTCTGGAGCCCTGACACAGACCTGACCCCACCACACTTCCAGCTGAAGGCCAATGACCAAGGGACCTGAGATTCCTACCTAGAGCCCCTCTGTGCTTGACTCTTCAGGCTGGCCCCCCTCCCCTGCCACCCACCCAAACCACCACCCCAGTCTGCACTTCCCTGACCTCAGCCACCTGGCCGCTGACTCCAAACCCTGATTGCACCGGGTGGGAGTGCAGTGCCGAGGGGAGGGCAGTGATGCGCCAGGCCCAGCTACCGAGTGCCTGGCACATCCCTGTCTAGAAACTGCATGGTTCTGAGGCACAGGTGGTGTTTTCATTTCTTCTTCCAGTTGAAGATGATGCCTTTGAAAGAGAAAAGAAGGTACGGAAGTGAACCGCTGTGACAAAGCAGGTCACTGCCTCATGGGAGGCCCACCCCAGAGCAGAGGCTGTGGTTGTGGGGGAGGAAGCCCCTAGCCTGGGAGCCCCGGAGACCCTGAGAGGCCAGGAGACCAGGAAGGACCTGAGGAGAAGGAAGAGAAAGGAAAGGTGGCATGGCGTCACGGGCAGGATGGGGATGTAGGAGCACAGGGTGCAGGCCTGTGGGAGACAACAAGGAGCCACGCCACGACTGGGGAAAGGCCAGAGCAGGGCCTCGTGTGCAGGCTTCCCGGATCCAGGAGGGATGGCCCAGGCCCAGGCTGGCAAAGTGAAGGGCCTGCTGAGGACAGCTCTGTTCCTGACTCAGGGGGTAGGGAGCGAAAGCTCCAAGTTTCAGAGAAAAGATGAGGGAGCTTTCTGGGAACTAGGGATGGGTGATCTTCCCAGAGACAAGAGAGTCAAAACCATCGACCTAGTAGTATTCCCTGCAGAGCAGGCCTGGATTCCCATGCGGATAGACCGGAGACTCATGAGAGGCACTGGGCAAATGGGGGCATGTGCCAGGACCAGGGCTCACACTGGGCACACACACAGGCACTCAGGTGTCCTAGTCCCTCTGTGCACAAGCTCCATCTGCATTCTGGGGATGTCCTAGGACATGTCTGCCCTCTGGTACTTCTCCTTCAGAACCGGGATCAGAGCAAGCTGATGTGTCATCACTGCCAGTGCTGGGAAACCTTACCCAGGGGGCAGCAGAAACAATGAGCTGGTGGGAGCGGGGTGGGGGGAGCAGCTAGAGACCCCAGCGAGGTTGGCCCATTGTACATGGGTGGTGTGAACGGGATTTCACGTGGCTAGAAACATTTGAAGACCTTCCACCAGGTTGGCTGAGCAGACACCCTGGGGCAGAGAACTGGGCGCTGGCCCAGCACTGCTCTGGTCAGTCCTGTGACAGGGAGGTTCACCCCTGGTCCCGGTCCCGGAGATAGTGCGCTGGCACAACTGGGCACGGCAACCTCAGGCCGCAGGAGACCTAGCCTGGCATCTCTGTGATGACACCCCTGGGCACAGCATGCCAGCTGGGTGGGGCACTGCCAGTCCCCAATGAAAGGCGGCTACAGGGGCAGCTCACTGCTCCGGCTCTCCTCACACTCACTTCCTGTGTGCGACCCCCCCCTCCCCTCGGTCACACACTGCTGGGCAGACAGTGCTCACTCGGGCCTGGATCTGCCCCCCCACCCCGGGCCTTCTGAGAAGGCATGTGAAGGAGGGACAGACCTGGCTGAGTGGGATGGGTGGAGCACCCAGGGTAAAGGAGGGTTGGAGTGAGGGACACAGACCCCCCTCAACCCAGGCCCAGAGCAGCACAGGGGTAGGGCCATGTGGCACTGGCCTCACAGACACCGAGTCTTCCCCTCAAGGGGCAGAAGCACCAACTGGAGCCAGGACCCTTGAGGCGCTCAAGGAATGATGGACAAAATCCCATGCCCTGCATCCCTCACCCCAACACTGTCTGCTGACACCCCACAAATGCAGCTTTACACACCAGTCCGGGGTGTGCCACTGGCTGGAACGAGCCCACTCCCACACCTGCCAGCCCATCACCTTGACCCCTGACCACCTTTTCTCCCCACTCCTGAGAGCCCAGTGCCACTCAGCCAGCCTATAGGGTGGGTTAAGACCCTGTTGACCACTCTCTTGGGACCTGGTGTACCTCCTGTCTGCCCCTTGCTGGGGCCAGGGTGTCATCACTAGTTCTGCTTGCTAGACCCCAAAGAGCCCTAAACCCAACCACCCTTGACTAAAGCCTGGGCAGCCAGGGTGGCAACCTTCTGAAAGGTGAGAGAACAGTGACCACAGACCCCAAAAGTTACCCACCCCAGACTCTGAGGGCCCACCTCCCTCGCCCAGCCCCAAGGGTTAGCCTGTACCTAGCCTGCAGTCTTGGGGGTTGAACCCCATTCATCCACTTTCTTCCCCTCCAAATCATTGAAGTACAGAAGCAGGATCTTCGCTAGCCTAGGGACAACACAGCCAACCTTGTTGAGGGGTATGTGGAGAGTGACCCAGAGTGCTCAGTGATAAAAGGCGCCATAGCCAAAACCCCTCCAGCCCCTACAAGCAATCCTCCCCAGCTCCATTCCACACTGGAAACCATGGGATTTGGTTGAAGGAAATATTCTGCAGCTTTTAGGGAAAACAAACAAACAAACAAACCCCTATAAGCTCAAGGACCAGGACTCATTCCCCACATTCTTAGGACAAATCCTGTGACTACCATGTTTGGCCCTGGGGAAGGGTGTGGAATGACAGCCCAGACCTTGAAGTGTTCTCCCTTATCACTGGGGTCAACAGACCCAGGCCAGCCTCCTGAGAAGGGGATGACCCCTCACCCCCCCATGGATCCAGCCCATGACAGTGGGACAAGAGCAGGCCACCCCACGAGAAAGGTCACCAGCTCAGATACTGAGGAACCATGTCTGGTGAGTATCTGGGCCGTTGCTGGGTCCTGGCCTTGCTACCAACACCCTCAACCCCCACCCTGGAACCCCAGCTAACTGGAGGGGCATGGAAAATTCTGAGCCACCACCCATTTCAAGTGGAACAGCCTGCAAATTCAGGTGAAGGGAGTGATGCTGACACTTAGGAGACTGCTCTGCTGACACCCAGCCCTGCGCCAAGTGAGGGGTGAGGCCAAGTACCATCCGGCCTCGAAGTACAGGCTGTTGTCAGGACAGATCTGAGGGTGCCCCCACCTGTATGAACAGGGTTGGGAGAGTAAGTCCCACCTCTGGAGCTGGAGGGAAGGGCTCCGGGCTGCACGGGTACCAGGCGCTAACCTGAGATAGCTGGGGAAGTATTGGGGTATTTGCCCAAAGGGCTTGGGGAGTGTCTTAGTTTGCTCAATCTGCCACCAAATAACACCAACAGGATTTCTTAGAAGAAGAACAGAAATGTATTTCTCACAGTTCTAGGATAGGAAGGCCAAGATCAAGGGTCCAGCATGGTTGGGCTCTGGGGAGGGCCCTCTCCCTTGGTTCCTAGCTGATGTCTTCTCACTGTGTTCTTACGAGGAAGAAGGGGCAATGGACAAGGGCAATAATCACATTCATGAGATCTCAGGACCTAATCACCTCCCCAAAGCCCAACTGCCAAGTATCAACACACAGGGCATTAGAATTTAACCTGAGAATCTCAGGGGACACAAACATTAGAGCAGGGAGCATCCCCCAAGATCAGTGTCATCCCCAAGACCCAGCCATTTGTGCCACAAGTAGTTACTGAGTAGGCATGGGCCTCTTGCTCTGCTTGGTGTGACCTGTTTCACTGGGAGGAGGGAGACACACTATTACAAAAAACGTACCCAGAGGGAAAGGAGGTACAGCGGGGGGAGGAGCAACAGTAAGATATCTCCCCACGAAGAGACACAAAAGCAGGACAAGCACATGGAGCACCTCGGAGCTGGGCAGGAGGAGCCCAAGAAAGGCGACTCTGCCCTCCAGAAAAACTGAGAAGGCTGACTCCTAAGGCCCTTCCCAAACTGGTTCAGGAACAGGAGACACCAACACTCTGTGCCTGGGAGCTCAAGGTGCTGTTGGGATTTCTACCTGGCTTTTGCAAGGTTGTCTTCCAAGGAGTCAAGGCAGTCCAGAGTCAGAACATCCAAATCCCAGAGGGCATGCTGAGCACCCAGGGCTGGCCCTCTTGATAATGGACAATGTAAGCAGAAAAGTTTCCCAGGTCATTTCCTTGTGGCTGGAAATGGTCCCCTAACATATGACAACCCCATTTGCACTCCTGTGGCCCAGGATGTGGCTAGCACAGGTGGTCACATGGCCCTGCGAGAGCCCATGAATGCTCAGGCCACCCACCAGCTGACATGCCTCCCCATTGTGGGCCGCACAGAAGGCTGGACACCTCTCTAGCCTTCTGGTCTTCTCCACGCTGGGAGCAGCCTGCGGGAATCCCTACTGGAGACTGCACCTGCCCACCTTTCTGCACAGACAGCCCTGGCTTTTGCCCCTGCACCCCATGAGAAGGACAGGGGCACGATTGTCTCTGCACTTCCAAGAACACCCAAATGTGGCCATCACAGACCTGGGACTGTTCCTCTCCAGGGGAGATGTCGAGTGGACACCTGTAGCAACTACACCTGAGACACCTGAACCGTCCTGTGCAGGGCTGGGGGCGTGCCCAGCTCAGGGGGCTCACCACAGCCCCAGTGCTCAGCATGCAAGGGACACAGCCTACCCCACGAGCAGGGCACAGCAACAGCCCAGGCCCCCAGTGGCCTCTCCTGGCAGAGCAGAGGCGCCGGTCCGCAGGAGACCGGGGAGCCCCTTCCCCTACCCAACATTCATAAATACCTTCCAGAACAGCGAGGTACCAGGAGAGAGGAAGGAAGGCCAGGCTGGTGCCCAGGTGTCACCTCAGAAGTGATGCCCTTAGTCCTTATATTCATTCAAAATATTCGCCTCAGACCACACAGGAAGCATCTCGATGCCAAACACACTCAGACGGAGATGAAAAGCAAGCAGGAAAGGAGTATGAAACTGTGGTCCGAAAGCTGAAAACCCAGCCTCAAGAACGCTTTTATGCTTCCCTTTAGGAAACAATTCTCATATCTAGCAAACTGTCCCCCTTCCCCTCAAAAAAAGAAAGAAAAGAAAGGGGGGAAAATCCACAGATGGCCCAAAGCTTACAAAAGCAATCACTCCTGCAAACAAGTAGACTGCATGCTGAAAGCAGAGAAGCCCAGGAAAGTTACAAAAATAGCAAATGTAAGTCCCGAGTGGGATTCCCAGCCACCTGACAGTGGAGCCCTGTGCCCTCCCCTTGAGGAGTCACTCCGAACTTGGGGTGAAGCAGGCCCCCAGCAAACACAGTCTCTGCTGCTCCCGGGCCAAAGAGCTGGGCGGCCGGTCACCAAACTCTTCCATCCCAGCACCGGGGCCTCCCCGAGGGGTGGGCAACCTCCTCCAAAGACTGCACAGACTCAGGAAGTCCTTCTACTTCCAAAGGGGTGGAGTCGCCTGGCAGGGCTGGCACCGCACCTGTCACCACTAGACCGACTGCAAAGGGGAGGAGCCGCCAGCCGGGTGCCCATCTCTGCTGGAGCCCACCAGAGCTGCTCTGGTGACCAGCGACGGGGTCACCTCAAGGTCCCAGGCCAGCTGCTTCTGAGCCTTAAAAACCGTCAGGCCTGGTGCAGCTGGCTGGGGCCTGGGAGGGCTCCGTCACCTGGTAACAGATGAGGCACACCTGAGATCCTCGCTGCTACTCCCCAGGCTGAGCGCAGCTCCCCCAGCAGCAGGTCTCCATAGCAACAAGATGCTCCCAGAACCTCCCAGCTACACTGGCTTTCCATGGCCAGGCTCCGGCTTCATCCTCCCACTGCCAAAATGGGCATTTTCTGGCCTGGGGCCCTCCACAGGGGGCCGGAGGGTGGAGGTACCAAGCGGCACCAGCTTCAAAAAAGGAGTTCTAAATTGTCTGTTGTTGTTGTTGTTTTTTGTCCAAAAGAGAAGGCAGCAAAAATGGTCACTCAGGGGCAGTGGATGAAGTTCTGTTCCAGCAGGTTAAACACAGACACACCCACACCCCACCCGGACACATGCAAAAGCCACCGGCACACACCACCTTCACAGGGCACAGACCACGCCACTCGCACACCTCCCACCAGGCCCCTGGAGCAGGGCACACTTGCCTCCCGCTCTGGGTCAGCATGCCCCAACCTGCTTTCCACAGAAGAACACCAGCCTGAGGCTCACTCTGTCCTCGCTCCAAAGCCCCTCCACCCCAGTCCTCGACAACACACCATTTTGTCTCTCTGTTCAAATGACAAAGTGTATCAGGCAAAAAGGACTTTCTCCCATAAAAACAGAGAGGCTCCAGGAAAGCTGCCTGGAACACGGCAACTTCAGCACAGTGGGGAGGGGAGCGCGGCACTGGGCTGGGGCTCTGGGCTGGGGCTCCAGGTCCAAAGCCCAGGTTGTTAGGCAGGGCTTACAGAGTGCACAGAGACACTGGGTTTTTGACAAAACTCCCAAATGGATTAGGACTTTGGACTTCCAACACTTTTCACACAGTTTAATACCTTTAATTTGTGTCTTTTCACCAACTTTATAAAAAAAAAATACATTCTTCACACACACACACACACACACACAAATCAAATTCTGCACATAGCCTCGAAAAGGGTCTCTTGGAAAAAGGGAGAAAGGGTGACAAGAAGTCTTCTCAGTGCCCACCCAGGTAAGGAGGCTGCCCAGCACTTGACAGAAAAATCTGGAGAAGCTGAAAGGCACAGGGCAAGAACTGGTAACACCAGAGACTCACCACAAAATAAATGCAACCAACAGAGACATTTCTTTCAGTTTTGGGGCTGGGGGAACTGTCCCCCCATGGTGGCTGCAACGGCCCCTGCTGCAGGGAAAGGCTCTCGACACAGGTATACACAGGGCGCTGGCTGTGAAGAAGACAGAGCAGCCTCAGGGCAGCCATGCCTAAGTCAGCAAGAATTCAGCCTGTCTGTGTAGATAGAAGGGCACCAAGAGGCCCTTCAATGAAGAGGGGACCCTGGATCCCTGGCTGGGTGTCAACTATAAGGCTGCTTAAAGGATACTTCACCCCCCCGGGTGCTGCCTGGCCCAGAAGCCCTCTCGCAGGTCCTCCCTGGGACAGCCAGCTGGAGGCATGACCTGGCTCAGCCAGCCCAAGCTTCCTACATGGCAGTTACTGTTTAACAGCAAGCACCAGGGCATCACCTGGTCCTGAGGTGTAAAACTAGTTCACACGGCGGCCTCCCACGAGAATTCGGTCCCAGGTGGAGAGAGCACTGCTGGGGCTCAGAAAGACTTCAGGGTCTGTCAGATGGCTTCCAGAAGCTCCAGTTATAGGCATCCGAACACCCCGAGTTAAGAGGCATCTCCCCCAAATTTTCCATGGAACTTACTCAACCTCAAAGCCAATACAATCCTGGTGTGGTGTTTACGTAAGTGCTCCCGGTGTCTGGACCCCTGCCAGTGCTCCCCGCCTGTGGCCCAGCCAGCTATCTGCAGTGGGGGCCCTTGGTGCCACCCCCGCCCTGCCTCGCCACAGTTTAAAAGAAAAAGTCAATGAATCACTGGAAGGAACATTCCTCCTATAAACGGAATATAAAGGTTTATTAAGAAATTATAGGAACCAGGTCAGGCATTTTGGTATCTTAGTCACTCCAGCTAATTAAAGAAAAAAAAATCAAAACAGAGCAGCATCCCAGAAACTTGAGACAATGAGAACTCTCACCACAAGCACTTTGAGCCCCAGCTCTGCCAGTTGCCGAGGTGACCCAGTGTTTACCTCCCAGTTTGTAGGAGGAAGCTGTCTGCCCAGGAACAGCCCACCGGGCTAACACACTGGGAAGGGCCAGAGCTACAGCACCAAGGAGAGGCGTCTTCAACAGCTCTCAAGCCCCCAGGGCCCTACTCCCCAGCACACCTCCAGTCTTAGTCCTGTGGGCTGGAAACCCCTGAAGACAGATTAAAAATGTGCTTATATCCTAGGGTGCAAGGAAGGTGAGGAGAAGGGGGAAGAGGGGAAGGGGGAGGGGAAAGGAGAAGAGGTGGAAGGGGAAAGACGGGAGAGATGGAGGAGGGGGAGAAGAGGAAGGGAAGGGAAGGGAAGGGAGAGAAGGAAGGTGTCAGGAAAGAGGGAGGAGGAGGAGAAAGGGTAAGAGAAGCGGAAAGTGGAAGAGGAGGACTAGGGAAGGGAGGGGGCTGGACTAAGGGGAAGGGGGCAGGAGGAAGGGAAGGGAAGGGAGAGCAGGAGGGGGACAGCAGAAGGGAGAGGAAGACTAGGGAAAGGGAAGGAGCAGGAGGAAGGGGGAGGAAGACAGCATAAGAAATGAGGGCACATGGGGCTGCACACTTAGCTGGGGAGCTAAAGAGCTTTCATTTCCCTGGCCTCAGCCAGGCCCCTATACCAGGCTACCTGCCCCAGTGGAAAAGGTCAAGGGCAGAATGGCTTGAGAAGGAGGACTTCATCAGGGACCAGGAATGCATGTGCTTCAGCTGGGCTCCAGGAAACCCACTCTACCCTGAAGGCCAGACCTGCCCAGCATGCACTGCTTCTTCCTTCTGTGCTCTTGTAAGGCACCAGCCTGGATGTAAAACAGCCCTACTGGGGGTCATGGACAAAAAGCCATCCCCGAGGCAGCCTGTGCCACCCGGCCAGATGCCCTGTGACTGGCTTACTTCCAAAGGAACAATCCCCTGAGCTTTAGCAGGCGGCTGACAGTGCACACGCGTTCACACACGCACACACATGAATATGTCTTCTGGGGCCATATGTGATGCTGAATGTGGGACAGGAGGGCCTGGGTATGGGAAGGAGTTTAAATGCTCAGCTCATATTTAAGGAGATGAGTGAGATCAGGGAAAGGGAAAGGAAAGTAGAAGTTTTAGAAGACCAAAGTTAGTACACTTTAGAATGAGGCAAGTGAGCAATATGCTAACATGAAATACCCACCAATCATTAGGGAAGGACAGCTTCAAATCAGAACCTCAAAGAAGCTGAGGCTGAATTTCCTGCAAGACCCAGAGGCCTGACAGTAACTCAGGACAACCACCTTCGTGCTCACCACAGATGCCCATGATGGCAGATGCCTGTCGCGGGACCACGGACCCTCCACAAAGAGGGCATGGCACAAAAATGCCAAGACTACAGTTCATCACAATAAAAGCCAGTGTCTTGCAAAGCCCCTCAGACCCTCCTGAGAGCCCCTGATGCATAAAGCCAAGCAGCAAAGTAATTTTAGAAAGCAGGAAGTGCCACGCAAGCAGCCACAAAGGGGTATCCTGGAAAAGATGAGGAAGCCTTGAGAACCGCCCTCAGCACACAGGGCAGCAAGGAGCCGGAGTCCCTGTGGACCCTCACACACTGCTGGGAGGGGCTGCATCTCCCACCACAGGGTCCAGAGATCCAGATGGAAATCCAGGGTGTGAGCCTGTCAGAGGAGGCAGGCAAGATCTCTGGGAGGAATCAGAGGGGACCTTTGCATGGCATCTCCAGGGCCTGGGTCCCCACCAACCCTACCAAGGCCATTCAGCACACCTGCTAGGAGACCACTGGGGCTGGGGCCCAGGGCAGGGGACACCAATGACCAGAGGACAAACCAGACACGGCCGGTCGGGGGAATGAGGACAACAGGCAGCAAGTCAGGGAAGCCGACTGCGGAGTGCTAACTAAGACAATGGAGAGACTGCTAAGGAGCTAGACTGCCCAACACTTGCTACAATGGCAACTATGCAATTCGCTCATATTTATTATTTCTCTTTCAATGAAAATATGTTGAAGTTTGTTACTGGGAAGATGTCTGAGGTGCACCCATGGTGCCAACACCCAGTGTCCAGACCCTTCCCCTGATTCCAGACATGGATTTGAACAACCAGCCCAGCGAATGGCCCAGGCAAAGCATCACTGGGTGCCAAGAACACACCTAGGTTCCTGGGCCCCCGCTCCTCTCCCCACAAAGGGCAGAGCTCTAAGCCTCTTCTGTTTCCTCTCTTTCCCAACACCTCCTTGCAAAAACCTCTACTCTTCATCTGCCATTAACTAACTTCTACCCCTAGCCTCAAATCAAGTTCCCTTTACCCTCTCTGTGTGAACATGTTTACCATTAAAGAGAGTTAAAGACAAGTGTAAAAGCTCAGAGGAGTTCACAGGGGTGGAAATTCCTCTCTATATGATAGAACCTATTCTACTCCAGGAGAATGAGCTCAGGTCTACCTAATTCAAGAGTGTCAGGAGGCCCCAACTTGGGTCCTTGACCATGGGCCAAGCTGCCTGGCCACCACCTTGCTTATGTCCCTCCATGTCTCTGTGGCAGTCCTGGGTGGGGGGCAATAAGCCTCCTGAGCTCCTATGAGCCCACTTCATCTTCTCTCCATTCCCAAGCTTCCTTCCAGTTGGCTGGTGTTTGCAGGACACAGGCATGTGCCAGAACTCCACCTTCAGAAGCTCCTGGGACAGGAGCCCAATGCGGGAGCCAAGCCACGTGCTCTCTGGTAAGTGATTTTTATTTGGGCCCCCAATCCTTGCAAAGCTCTGCCATGATGTACCCTGGGCTCTAACTCCAAGGAGACCAGCTGGTGCCCTGTGCTCAGGGACCATGGGTCACCCACCCATGCAGGAAAGGCCATGCCCCAGGCACAGCAGCACAGGGACATTTAATCTGCGGCATCAAGCCTCAGTGCTCTTCCAAGCAGGTCACCTTGGGACAGAGTGGCCAATCACCACGGAGTATGGCCAAGTTCCTGGTTAGCAAGTGTGTTTGTGTGATGAACTTCAAAAAAGGAGAACAATAACAGATCCCCCCCCCCGCAAAAAAAACCCAACCAACCAAACAACAACAACAAAAAATACCATCCGTACCCTCTGTTCTGTTTGTCCAGAATGATGTTAGTTAAAACTATGGACTGAGCAAGGCTACTTGCTCCCACCATGCACACAACAAGCAACAGCAAACAGGGATGACGCCCAGGCCGTGGGTCGGAAGGGAACGAGAGCTGGGGGTACAGGACATCAGTGCTGGGGCACTGAAAGTGGCAGGAGGGTCAGTAAGGCAGACAATCTATACCACCACCTCCTTTCAGCTGAGGGAACTCCAAGAAGCCTTGGTTGACCCACAGATGCTGGAAGATAGGATTCAGAGTGACCCTAAGGTCAAAGTGAATAAACAAACCAGAATCACAGGATCACACGTCCCATATAAACATGTTCTAGGTTTGAACGCAACAACAAACAGGATAGCGTGTGTGTGTATGTGTGTGTGTGTGTGTAGCCAAATGGCAGAGCTTTTCTTACATCAAGTGCCTAGTGTCAAATCACTGCCAACAAAGTAAAAAGTTAGCATTTGAGTCTCCATTACACTGACCTAGAGCAGGGGCCAAGGCCTTCCGAGCTCAGGGTCCCACCCTGGGCCCTGGCAGCCAAACGCCCAACAGCCTCCCATCCCAGTCCTGCCATGGCAGCTCCTTCAAAACTGCCAAACTGGAGAAAACACTCCAAAGTCTAAGTCCATTTTATGGGAAGCTGACTTCTCAAGAAATAATCCCACTTGGGGCTATGAAAGGGAAGTAAGACAGACTAAGGTGTGTGGACTTAGATCAGTATTTGTTTTTTCTGGAAAGCAAGCAGAGACCCACCAGGACCTTGAGGGTATCACTGGCTACAGGCCCCACCCAGGCCTGGAGGATAGGTCACCTGTGGCCACAAAGCCAGGGTGCTGGTGGGCTAAATGAAAAACAAACAAACAAAACAAAACAAAACAAAGGCTATAAATACCATCTGAAAACATTTTCTTTCTTTTTTTTAAGATTTTATTTATTTATTTATTTGACAGATCACAAGTAGGCAGAGAGGGGGAAGCAGGCTCCCTGCAGATTCCAGGACCCTGGGATCCTGACCTGGGCCAAAGGCAGAGGCTTTAACCCACTGAGCCACCCAGGTGCCCCTGGAAACATTTTCATTCGAAGTAAAATTAGGGCGTGTTGTTTGTCTGGGAAGGGAGAGCACCTAGAACTTGGCTGAGCTATCCTTTAACTTTAAAAGGGCTCCCAACAGTGGGACCCAGAAACCCCAGTGCTTGTCCAGTCAAGGAAGTTGGAAGAAGCAGCACAAACCTCCCAGGTGCACCAGATTGAAGGGGGTTGAATAAAGGTGACCAGGCATCCAGATAGACACACAAGCCCAGCAGCACCCTAATCCTCCCAAAACCCAGTATCAAAGTGTCACCCTAAGAGTTACCTATTATCAAGAGAAGAATGTCCCTTTATAGAGAAGAAAGCTAGCAGACACTGCCTTAACCACAGATGTGATCCAGCAACCAGGTGACCTGACATCATCTGCTCCCACGGTGGTACATGCCCAACACTACCCTGTCTCCTTTTTGACCAAAGTCTGTTTAAGCTGCATGTAATCAGGGGAAGCAACCAGACAAACCCAGACTGTAGGATATTCTACAAGACTACTGGCCTGCGGCCCTAAAATGCCAAAGCAGCAAAAGGCTTGCAAGATAGGGGACTCCTTCAGACAGCAGGAAACTGAAGAGGCCGACCAAACGCCATGTGTGATTAACTGGATCCCGCATCCTATAAGGGACATTTTGGGAATCATTAGGGAAACTGAATATGGACTGTATGTTATATAACACATACTATTTAAAGACAGAGAAGAGACAGGGAAGGGACAAGATACAGTACTTAGAGAAAAAAAGAGGAGGAAGGGGGAAAAAATGATAAAGAAAAGGTGACAAAATATTTAACCAATGAGTCTACGAGAATGTCTGAGTGTTCACTGTATTTCAGAGTAAGAATTTGGGGGCTGGGGGGAGCAGCATGCTGGCAACACACAGGCTTCTAATACCCTGAGGCACTGCCCACCTGTCATGCTCCAGAACGCAGGTCCAGACAAGAGTCGCAGTTGGGCATGGCGGTGGGTACCTAAACTCAGCAGCGCCCACAGTGCACAAACCTCAGCTCCCCCCTCATTTGCTGTGCGACCTTGGGCAGATCTCTTAACCCATCAGAGCCCTGGCATCTGTATTGAAGACTAGTCACAACAGCAGTGCCTTTTTCAAAGGGTCCTTGGGAAGGTGAAACTGCTTACTGGAGACGAATGCAGACGGAACCATGCCTGCCCCAAGAAGGCAGTCCACAAGCATTAGATACAACTCTGAGAGATGAGTGCAACCTTCTAGAAGTTTTCATTTCAAAAAGTAGCTTAACTGCTTCCCTAAAGCACAGACCAGACACACATTAACAGTGTCCTGATACCTCAAGATCACTGTTATTAAATAACAGTTATGACAGAATACAGGCCTTGGGGACTGCTGGGGAGCGTGACACCCCTGCACTGACAGCCCCACCTGTGTTTCAGCTCTGTTTGGTTTTGATGGGCCTCTCAAGTTATATACTTAAGGACGCAAGCAGATACAGATGAACACATACTAATACCTCGTTGGTTTCTTTCCTTCCTCACTTGTAGCTGCTATCAACACATCTCCCTCTTCCCCTTTCGATTTGCTACGTCTAGGAACCCAACGACCAACTGGATTCAGAGCGAGGTCAGAGCAAAGGGGCCCTCACTGTGTCTGGGCTGCTGTGAGCTGGGTTCGGTAAGCCGGCTTCAGAGCACCTCCTCTGAAGGGGCAGGGCCCCACCTCTGTTGTGTTCCAGATCTGATGCCCCACACGCAGGACCTCTGCTCACTCAAGTGTGGTGCTAGCGGCTGGTTCACACGGGAGGGGCTCCAGCCCTCTTTTAGCCAGAGAAGGGAGAGTTTCAAATAGCATCACACCAGCCCCGTGCCCAGTGCCAACAAGCCAGGAGGCACAGGGGTGGGGGGTGGGGTGCACACACCTGACCCGGCTGGGGCCACAGGGTAAGCCAAGTAAAGATGGTGGGAGGGCATGAGGCGTGAGAGAGTAATGGCGGTTTTGTTTGTGTTGTTCTAAAGTGTTCTCAATATGACAATCTCACACGTGCAAAAGGAGAACTGGGAGAAGTTTAAAAAAAAAAAAAAAGAGCAGCAACACAGCAGGAACCTCAGTACTGGGGAGACCAAGACCTCCATCTATTTCCTTTAAAAACATAATGTGCTATTTCCTTTAAAAACATAATGTGTCTTTCAAGTCAACAGAGAAACTCCACAGTGCTTTGAAATACCGTCTACACCACGGTCAGTAACACTGCCAAGGCTCGATCTTACAGAAATGCCAGCTCCCCTGCACCGACACCCACACCAGAGTCCACTGCTACAGGCACGAAACAGCAGAACACAGGAAAGGCATTGCAGTATCCTTCCAGCAGATGAGGGGTTCACAGGTTGTGGACCGTGCAGCCATGTGGAGTACTGCACAGGCAGGAAAAAGAACGAAGGTGCCTCGTTAAACAAGCACACAACAGAATCCTGTGGTAGAATGTATTTGCTAGGATCCTGCATGTGTACTTTTCAAATGTCTGCATGTGCATGCATAACATAAATCCGTTACAAGGGCCTGGAAAGGGATACACCAACACGTGGGGAGGGTGGTTAGCCAGAGGAGGGGAAGGCTGGCACGTTCTGTCTACACACTTCTGTGTTGTTTGAAGAATTTCACAACTAGGCCCCCTGGCAGGCTAGGACCATGAGGGAGCAGGGATGGGAACTGCCAGCCTGCCGTATCCTGAACAAAGTGCTGGCTCTGTGCCAGCCTGGCTTTGCCCGGGGTAAAGGAGAGCTAAAGTGGCTCACACTCTACCCGGCAGGCTGCTGGTCCAAGGCGGCTGCGCCGGAAGGCACCTGCGAGGGGCCCAGGAGAACAACGTGGCTGGAAACCAGGTTCTAGGACCGGACTTTGTGTTGGGCGAGGGAGCCTAAATACCCTGCCCCGATAATCTCATTCATGATCAAATCCCTTGTTTGGAGGCTCAAGATAAACTTCAAACTAACCCCACCCAAATTATTACAGGAAATGGTTGAGAGAAGGCAATCTTACTCTACTTCCACCCCTATCCCAAAAGGGCCAGGTAACCAGGGATGTGTCTCTCCCGAGTTAGGCAGGAGGGAGGAGCTGCGTACAGCACAGTATCCCCCTTTTCAGCCAGGCCCCCAGAGTTGCTAAAATGGACCCAGCCTAGGCAGCTCACAATCGGATGTTTTAGCTCCTCATGCTGTAGGGAAAACAGGGCACAGAGGCATTCTGAAAACAATTCTTTGTGGAAACAAATAGGTAGGAATGTATTCAAGGCATCTCTGCCAAGAAAGACTGAGTGACCATTCTGCTGGGGCCTGCCAAGCCCCACCACTCCAGACAACAAGCAGGAATCTCCAGGTGAAGGGCCTGGCTGGCTCAGAGGGAAGATCTGCCCTCAGAGGGCCCCAGGCCTTCCCTTCTGCAAGTCCTGAATGTTCACATCAAAGCCCTTCAGCCTCCAAGAAAATATGTTCCTGGTCTTGCTATTCCCCAAGGCAAGACTTAGCAAATTCCCAGATCTGGACTGGGAAGTTCTGACTAGCCAAATAAGTGGCTTTAAAAAAAAAAAAAGTGTGTTGAGTTGCAAAAACCTTAGCGTCTTTGTTTCATCACATGTTTGCTATAATATCAACAATTATCTTAATGTAACAGAGTAATCAGTCCCCAGGAGACTGGCATACGACTCACCAGGACAGGCAGCTCTTTTGCATTCATTTGGACAGGCAGTGTAGGTGGGAGACCACAGCAGAGTCAGGGAAGGCTGGGTCTCCCTAGAGTCAAGGCTCAGCCCTGTACTTCCCGAAGGGTTCTCAAACTCATAGCCTCATTTCCCACACTTTCCGAGTGGTCAGGGGAGACATCACCAAGCTGCAAGGTCTGGGGACCTGTCCTTGCCCACAGGGCTAGACAGAGCAAGCTGGGAACTGCCTTCTTGGCTAAAGTGGTTTTGATATTCACACACACACACACACATATACACACCCTGCCATAAAATCACTATGGGTGGGTGGGGTGGTGGTGGTGGTTCTAGTGGAGTAAAAGGCCTGACATGACCTGAACCACTGCCAGCAGGGACCCCCCCCCCCGACCCCGCCACGAAAGCTGTTGGAAGCCCACAAACCAAACCACAGCAACCTCAGAACCAATGTCTGCTGCTCAGGTCTTTCCAGGGTAGCCTGGCCTCTCAGTCACCACAGTAGCCTGTGAGCTACCCCCTTCCCCTCTATGAACACCAGCTAATTATGTTCTGCACACCTGGGCACAGGCTGGAAATGGGCTCCCTAGAGGTGCCCTCCACCAGAGGCTGAACCAGACACCCTCAAGAGGCAGGCTCTTGGTTCATAATCAGATTCACCTGGGGCACCACTTAAACTGTGTGTTCAGTGGGAGGTCAATATCTGGGACCTGGAAATCTACATTTCCAAGGCCCCCAAAGGAACCCTGTACATTCCTGACTCGAAGGTCTACATCTGCTGTGGAGGTAGGACACACTTGGAGGGCAAGGCTGGCTCCCTGCTCTTAGACTCAGCACACTGCAGCCAGAGTGCGGTCCATCCTCTCTTGCCTGTTTGGGGTTTCAAATCACCCCAGAGAGACTGGGTTCCACCCACTGGGGGAGAACCGGTTTCCCATCGCCTCTAATCCTCTCGCCAAGAGACCCGCTCAGGGACACTGGAGTCTGAATTAGGGAGTGAACCAACCCACAAGCTATCCTCCAGCTCAGGCCCCCACCAAGCCTGCTCCGCCCACGCCAGCGAGCCCCGCCCCTCAGCCAGCCCCTCCGCAATTCTCGAACCCCGCTAGTCGGCTGGAAGGCCACAGTGAAGCAGGCTGCGAAGTTTCCAATCCTTAAATTACCGGTCCACTACGGACCTCGCGCCCCAAATCGGTCCTCGAGCCAAGGCCCACGCACTGACCCCGCCCCCGTAATCTGGGTGCTCCAGGATCCCAACCTAGCTTGGTCCCTCCCCTACGGCCACACCCACCCTTGCAATAACGTTCCTAAATTGAACCAACATCCATCCCTACACTAACCCCACCCCCCATCTCTGTCCACACACACTTAATTCTGACTCAGAATGAGTAGAAATGGCCCCGCCTTCACCCTCGACCCCACCACCAGCCACGTGATTTAGGGCGCTCACAGCAAGTGACCAAAACCGCGGGGGCAGCCTCCGAGGTAAAGGAAATCCGCCGGTCTTGACACCTTTAGACCTTGGGACAGCTCAGTTCCAAATTTACCAGGAGAAAGGGGTCTTTCAGCTCCAGGGTCTTGAGGAATGCCGTTTTTACGCCAGTCTTTTAACCAGTTTCTGTACTGTTTTATAAATGTGAAGTCTAAATCGTTGGTAACAAGGCAACTTTATTTATACGGGTTTTTAACCTGGTCCAAATGTGGAAGAATTAAGTGTAACAGAAGAGTTGGCGTGAGCCCAGGAAAAATACACAATTCTTTAAACCAAACTGGGAGAGAAAGGTTGCATCCCACCGTTGTGTTTAAGAAAACGAAAAACAACCAACGACGAGGTTCCGGGCCCATGGGAAGGGGAGGCCTGCCCGGGGGTCGGGGGTCAGGCGATGGTCCTCTGAGACCGACCGTCCCCCGTGCAGGTGCCGCCTGGCAGGTGAAAGCAGCGCAGAGAAGAGGGCTGCGCGTTGGCAACGGCAGTGGAGTGGGCGCGCTCCTTTCTGGAGAAAGCGCCCCCAGGCCTAAGAGCCCTCTCGGGTCGGGCGCGCCCCCGCTGGCCGGATGGGCGGGGCTCCCACAAAGAGCCTCCGGCGGAGAACCCGGACCGCCCCCCGCCTAGGCCGCTGCTGGCTCTGGTTTCGACAAATTAAACCTTAGAACGCTGGAAAAATTACAGGAAGAGGAGAGCGAAGAATGTGCCGAGTGGCTGGAGGGAGCCCTGTCCCCGCGTGAACTTCGCCCGCCGCTCGCCCGGGCCGGGCCGGGCCGGGCGGGCCCTCCCCTCCCGAGAGCGCGCTAGGCCGGCGGGGGAGGGGCCGGCAGGGGAGGGGCCGGGGCCAGGACACCCCTCCCCCGCGGCCCCGGGGCGCCCCCGCCGCCCAGCTCCCGGAGCAGCACGCGAGGTCCCCACCCAGCTCGCCCGCACCTGCCCGCGCAGCACCCCTCCCGCCCCCCGCGGGGTCTACGCCCGCAGCCCGGATGACGACATCCGCCCCCGCGGCCCCGCCCGAGAGTGCCCAGGGAGGGGGCGTGCCCGGCGGGGGCGCGGTCGCCGGGCGGGCGCCGGCTCCCAGCTCCCGAACCCGCCTCGCTCCGCGCGCGGGGCCGACCACTGGACCTAGTGGCGGGGGAAGGGGCGAGGCCCCGACCGTTCCCCGCCCGACCGCCCCTCCCGCCCCGCCGGCAGCTCCGGGGGCGTGGCCCGGTGGCTGGCGCTGTCCCCGTCCGCGCGCTCGGGGCGCCCGGGCGGCCCTACTGACCTGTGTGAGTTCTCAGGTGCGCCTTGAGGTGCGAGGATTTCCCGTAAACTTTCTCGCAGCCCGCGTAGTGGCACTTGTGCTTTCTCTGCGGGGACTCGAGGTCTGCGCGACTTCGGCCCCGCCGGCCCCTTTGTCTGAGGCCGGGTTCGCCGCTCCCCGCGGGCCCTGGCTCCCGCTCCGGCTCCAGCCCCGCCTCGAGCTCGGCCTCGGGCTCGCTCCACGCGGGGCTGAGGGGCGCGGCCGCAGCACCTTCCCCGCCAGGGGAGGCCGGCTCGGGGGCGGGTGGCGGCGCTGGCGGCAGGCGGCAGGGGGTCCTCGCCTTCCGGGCCGCGGCGCCCTCTCTGCGCTCCGCCGGGGCGGGCGCCGGCGCTTGCTGGTTAAGGTCCGCCAAGATCCGCGCCACCACGAAGAGCGAGGCACTGTCCTTGCCGTCGCGGCGCTCCTCGACGCGGGGCAGCGTGGCGGCGACAGCGGTGGCCGCGCCCTCGGGTCCAGGCTCCGGACCCTCCCGCGGCCCGTGCACGACCGCGCGGCTCGACATGGACACGAGGCACTCGGCGGCGAAGTGGTCCACATAGGCGGCGGCTGCCATGCTGCGGGCTCCGGCCGGCGGGCCGGCGGCACTGCTGGTCGCTGCGAGTCGTCAGCGGCGCATCCGCACCCACGGCCTCACGAGAGCCGGCGGGGGGCGGGGGCGCGGCGCGCCCTCTCCGCGGGCTGGGCTGGGCGCGCAGCCGCCTCTGCCGTCACCCGCGCGGCTCCGCGTCCGCAAGGCGCCCGCCCGGCCGGGCACCAAAGAGTGAACGCATGGAGGGTGCGGGCCAGTTGGGTCCCCGCGCGGCGTCAGGGGCGGCCTGTCCTAAGGATGCCGAGCAGCGACGTTAGGGACTACCTCGCCAAGTCGCGGCCGCAGCCTCGCCGCGCATTGTGGCAGGCGGGACAGCCGCCGTGCGCGCCGCGGCTCGGTGTGGGCGGCCCGGCCCCGGGGGTGGGCGGGGCCGGGGCCACATCTGGACCCGACGTCAGCCCCCAGCCACATCCTGGCAGCGCAGGTTACAGGCGGCGGCGGCCGCGGGGAACTGCGCGCGCGGAGGGGGCGGGGGATCCCAGAGCGCGCATCATCAGGATAGAGCGGTCGCGCGCCCGCGGCTGAGGAGGGGGCGTGGCCTAGGACAGGGGCTGACGCCGTTGGTTCGTCCGTAGGCCGTCGGACCAATCCAGGCGGCCAGAGGGGCCGACCCGGCCTGGGGGCCTGCGCTCGCCAATGGGCGTGCCCTCCTGGCCCGCGGGAGGAGGAGCGGAAATTTGAGCCGAGAGCCGGGCACGCTGACGCAGGACGTCTGAGGGCGGCGGGCCGGGGCGTGGCTGCGCGGGGACCGCTCCCCACCCCACCCCACCCCACCCCACCCGACCCCACCCCCCTAGCAGCGGGGAGCCCGCGGGGCATTTTCTTGCCAGGGTTCTGTATGGTGACAGCCTCGAACCCTGGAGTGGAAGCGAGCGCTTGGGAGGGCGCCCCTTTGTCCCTCCGTCCCCGCCTGTGAGGGGCGCCGGGGATGGGCGCGCCTCCGTGGGGGCTCGCCTCCGCTTCTCTCTTTCCTTCCAGAGCTGCATTTGCACGCGGGGAGGCGTGTCCGCTCCGGCTGGGCGTGGGGCTGCCGGCCTGGCCTGGGGGCGGAACAACTCCCCGGGCACCCCGCCGTAGCAGGGTTCCTAGGTGGCCGCGCCTCGAGGCGCAGGCCGCTCGCCCCCTCCATGCCCTCTCCCTCTGCTCAGCTCCGGACCTCGGTGCGGTCCCGCTGGGAGCGAGGTCACGGGTGGGGCGAGGCCGCTCCGGCAGGAAGGACCGGCTGATTCCCCGACCCAGCAGCCGGAGACCCCGAGGGGATCGCGCTGCGGGTGAGCCTGTATCGGCCGGAGTCGGACTGGCCGCCGGCTGGTGGCTAACCTGCCAGCGTGGTCACCGTGACGTGCCCACCGCGTACTGTGCTTGCAGGAGTGAACTACGTGCTGGTGCAACCGGCGCCGCTGTTCAGGGAACGCGGGGCCCCTTCTTCCTCCCCGCCCCGGCCTGCTGCCAACAACTTCTCCAGGCTGCCCCCTCCCACGGCGGTGGGGAAGGCTTCAAACGCCACCAGCTGCGAGGACCCCGCCCACCGCGCCCCACCCACCCTCTGTCTGGGCCTCCCGAAGGAAATACTCCGCGGCGCCCAGCCCGCGTACTCCTTGTCCCGGCCCTGCCGACTTGCCCCTGACTCTCGCCGGCGCCCCCACCCTCATCCCCTCGGCCCCACCATCCTTCTGCAGGCCTAGGCCATCTCTGGAGAGGCCAGTATATTACTTTCTACTGCTTCGAAATCAAGCGCCGCAAGACCCTTTCCGGACCCTCGCCGGCAGCCCCTGAACCGGAAGGCGGAGGCCTGGGTCAGCCCCCTGCGTGGTTTGCCTTCACGGACGGTTTGCACGTGTCCGCCGGCCGCAAGGGGACCTTGCTGGGTGACTGGGTGACGGCAGCCCAGGCACTCAAACCCTGCGGACCTGAGAAGAGGGCTGGGTAGGGCGAGGTCATCCTGTGCACAAAATTAAGAGCGGCCATTTCTCACCAAATTAATTTGAGGCCTGGGTAGGAAAAAAAAACGTCTTTCCAGGTAACGAAGAAGGAACTGAGAGAGACGGTCTCTGTTACCTGCTAGGAGGAACCGTAAACTGGCATGGATGATTGAGCACCCCGGGTGTCTGTAACCGAAACTCTAAATAAACTCCCCTCTCACTGATCAAGTTGGTGCCCTGTGGGAAGACTACTGGCCTGCTTCCCTGCGGTGGGCTCTGTAAGGGCCATCTGGGTCAGGGCACTCTAAGAGGGTCTCCTGGCAGGAAGGAATCATTCTGTCAGGCAGATTGTGTTGATGACATTTAAGAGATTTGTGTTCTGACCAAATAATGATGCAGAATGTTCTTGTAGTCCCACCACATGCCACAGTCAGTCACTTACCAGCACCCATCCCTTTTCTATTCCCCTCCAGCTGGGGTGGAGGATTCTGCCCCAGTCTTTGAGATTCCACATCTCTTGGCTTTCTCCATGATCCCTGTTGGGATACTACCCACCCCCACCCCACCCCCACAGCCGGCACACTCACACTGGCCATCCTCCTACAGGTAGTCTCTATTCTAGGCTTTGGGCCACAAAGCCATGGACAAGACACCCACTCTGGGTGAGGGGAGGTCAGCCTGGGTCAAGGGTCCTCTGCATTGCCACACACCCCACCTCCATCCACAGCCCAGAGCAGTCCCTAGGCCTCTCCATGAGTGCTGAATGCTGTCTCCCTAGGAGTTTCAGGGGTGCCCTGTGGCATTCCAGATGCAAAACTCAGCCCCTTGGCTGGTTTCTCACCCATCTGGTGATCACTGAAGGCCTCAGACCCTGCAGCCTTTACCATGTAGAAGTATGTTCCACTATCCAGAGATTCATTTCTCTTCCCCAGAGCTGTGAGTCCAAGTTTTTCTTGCTAACCAGAATTCTGGCAGAGGTTAGCTCATTGTATATATGAGGGTGAGTGGGGGGCGAGTGTCAGGTGGAAGGCACAGTATATAAAAAAGCAGGAAGATCAGATGAAGTAGATGAAGATGTGTCTGGGGAGTAAAGAGGTTCAGGACTGGGGTTTCTGGTAGAGGTGGTGGACTGGCTCTTCATTTCCGGAGCCTCCTGAAACAACATTAAGTTTGTTTGTTGTAAGACAGAAATTGCTAAGGATGGAGAGAGCAAGGGAAGAAGTAACAACACCACAATTTTTGAAGCTACAATACTTAGCAGACCGGAGAAAATGTCCTGAAATTAGAGCCAGGAACATACCTTGGAATATCCAGAAACGTCACGGGTGGCACTAGGTACTTCTGGATGTGAATGTGAATGAGAGGCTAACCTACGAATAAACTGGAAAGCTTGGTTAAGAAGTACAGAGTTGCCCAGATGCTCTCCCTAACTCTGTGCAGCCTTCCCCATCCTGACAAAAGACTGATGGTTATTATCTAAAGAAGGTATAAGGGAACATCTTGGGTTGGGAGACCCCAGGCACAGTTGACAGCAGAGGAACCATAATAGGAAGCGGGGGGATTAAATGAGCAGATAGACACTGGATGGTGAGACCAACCCTGCTCCCTTTTTTGGTATTTAAGATGGCAGGGGCCAGGAGACAAAGGATCTTTTCTGTGGCATCAGACCAGGCCAAGGCTAAACTTTTTGGCAGCTGTAGTTGCACAACTATGCCAGACCACCCAAAGGAAAGGGCACTGTTCATGAGCCCCACATGTGTGAATAGGGCTTCTAATCAGTCTTTGACACGCAACCAAAGTTGACCTGGCATCTCAGGAAAGCCCTGTGTCATGAAATCTAGAGCCCCAATGGAATTTTTCAAAAGCAAGTTGGAATATACAGAGACTATACAGAGAGAAGTCCATGTCAACATAACTACTAATAATGTCATTTAAGAAATTAAGATATAGGGGCGCCTGGGTGGCTCAGTGGGTTAAAGCCTCTGCCTTCGGCTCAGGTCATGATCTCAGGGGCCTGGGATCGAGCCCCACATCGGACTCTCTGCTCAGCAGGGAGCCTGCTTCCTCCTGTCTCTCTGCCTGCCTCTCTGCCTACTTGTGATCTCTGCCTGTCAAATAAATAAATAAAATCTTTAAAAAAAAAAAAGAAAGAAAGAAATTAAGATATAGCAATCCATGAAAGCGGGACACATGTAAAGAAACATTCAGAGAACTAACAAAGCTCTTGGAAATTTAAAATAAGATAGCAGAAAGGAAAAACCTTCAAGAGGGGAAATGGAGGATAAAGTTGAGGAAATCCCTAGGAAAGTAGAATAAGAGGTGCCTGGGTGGCCCAGTCGGTTGAGCATCTGACTCTTGATTTCCTCTCAGGTCATGATCTAAGGGTCCTGGGATTGGCCCCTGCATTAGGCTCTGAGCTCAGCATGGAGTCTGCTTGTCCCTCTCCCTCTGCTCTAACCCCACTTGTGTTCTTTCTTTCTCTCTCTACCTAAAATAAATAAAATCTTAAAAAAAAAAAAAGTAGAACAAAAAAGAACGCCAAAGATAGGAAATAGAGAAAAAAATATTAGAGGACCATCCAGAAAGTCCATTGATCAAAAAATAGGGACCCTGAATGAATGATCAGAGAAAACACAAGGGGTGGGCAGAGTCATCAATGAATTAATCCAAGAAAAGTCTCCACTAGTGAAGAATGTGTGTTGAAAGGGCCCACAAGGAGCCCAACACACTGGGAAGAAAATAGCCCTACCCAAAAGCAGATTGCTGTTGAAGTTCAGAATAATGGGGACAAGAAGTGTCCTGACAATAGAAGCAGGTCACTTCGAGATTGTCAGAAGTCAGAATGTCTGTGAGCTCCTCCACAGCAACAAGTAGAAGTTAGAAGGCAAGGAACAAAGCCTCAGGCAACCTAAAGTAAAATGATGTTCCCATCTTCACCCAAAGTACAAACCAAATATTTTTAGATGCACGAGGTCCCACAAAATTTACCTTGCGTACATTGTTTCTTATGGTAGGAAGCTACCAGAGATAAGGCTTCCAAGATGAAGAGCTCCAACAATGAAGAGGGAGGCACATGATCCAGGAAGCACCCCACATGGGAGGGAGGGGAGAAGCCCAGAGGGCAACCAGACAATGCTGGAGCAGGGCAGAAGCTCTGAGGACACCCCTTCCAAGGGTAAGATAGACTGTATCAGTCAAGAGAGGCTGGGCCATTCTGCAGAACAAACAACCTGCAGATCTCAAAGGTTTATTTCTGGCCAAGCTATGAGTCCCCAGCGAGGCACCCGGGTACAGACAGTTTGATGGAGCAGCCTCTCTAGAACATGCTGGTCATCCTGGCAGAGGGACAGTGAGAGCATTGACCCAGAGGTGTCACTCGAGCCTTCTTCCCCACATGTAAAATGTACTTTTCCCCTCCCCAAGTGGGCCTGCCCCACTTCCATGAGCCTTTTAAATCTGGATCTAGAGGCCAGGGACAGGGAGATCCGAGACTGAAGGATGACAGATTTGAGGCGAGGGAGACTGCAGTGTCCCATTCAAGTTCCAGGACCTCTGTAGCAGGCTCAGTGGTCTCTATACGTAGCTGGCTCATACGGCTCTTTTTAGTCTAGAAACCCATGACCTAAAGATAAGTTGTCTGTGGCCCCTACCCCCACCTCACTCCTAGCCCCATGCACAATCCCAGTGCACCGTGGGAGAAAGGGACAGAATAACACAACAAACACCCTGATTCAGAAAGCAGAGGAGCAGGAGGGTCCCGGTAAACCGCATCCATAGCAAACCTAAAATCCTGCCTGGCGGGTATTTTTCCCCACCCAGGAGGAAGGATATTCCTGGAACCATCCCAATCCTGCTGCCTGGGATGGCCTGGCCAGTGCACTGGTCTTCACCCCTGGGGGTTCTTTCTTCACTACCATCTTCCTTATCTGCACGGGTGGGGGTAGGCTTTGGAAATACTCCCTCCTTGGGAGCTGGGCGGTTCCCAGCCCATTTCCATCTGTAGAAGGCTGGAGATTAAGGGTAATCATAAATTCCAGCCACAAATTCTATTAGTCCTTGTGCATAGTTTCTCTTAAAAATTTAGTTAACTTTTTTTCTTTCTTAAATAATTATATTTTCAGAATATTTTCAACAGGACATTGATGTAAACATGGGGAAGATAATAAATATAGTTTGTGCCTCTCATTTAAAAACAGGACAGATGTGAGAGGCATTTCGGATCTGATTTCTTAAGATACATAGGCTCTAGCAGTGCCTGAATGGCTCAGCCTGTTAAGCTGAGTCTGTCTTCGGCTCTTGTGATGATCCCAGAGTCCTGGGATGGAGTCTCTGCATCAGGAGGCCTGCTCAGCAGGGAATCTGCTTCTCCCTCTTTCTCTTCCCCTCCCCGCTGCTTGTGTGTATGCACGCACGCTCTCTCTCACTCTTGCTCAATTAAATAAATAAAATCTTATTAAAAAAATGCATAGGCTCTAGAGCAAATAGTAGGTTGTTCCCATTTCAATCCATTTAAGAATGCAATGAAATGCAAATTGCAATGTTCATGCCTATACGGCTCTGGTGAAAATACTATAACCAAGGAAGAACTGCAAAATATTCTCCAACGACAATAAAAAAGTAACTATAGATGGTGTATTTATACAGCATCAGCTATATATGTAAAGCGTTTTTTTCTTCATGCCTTTGAACTTGAAAACACAAAAAATACAGAGGGACAGTATCAACTTGCAAAGTCACAGGTCTGGAAATGTCATTTCTTCATGGTTTCACGGACATGTGTGCATATTGTAATTTGTATTTCTTCCTTCTGTATCCTCCTTATCTGTGGTGTGTTTCTGGGCAGTCCCTTGTGGCAGCTTTCCTCTGCTATTTAGACACCCCTAGTCAACACTTGGATACATTTAGTGGCCTGGCTACTGGGGCGGCACAGCTGAGTGTGTAAGCATTATGACCCACATCAAAAGGCTGAACTACATTGATTTTTTTTTTTTAAAGATAAAGTGTTCTCATTTTAAATATTACTAACCTATGAAATTAGAATGTACTTAACTTCTTACCTAATCTGTTTGATTGCAGTTAGCTATGTTGTCAATAGACACTTTCCGGTGCTTTTTGATACATGCATTTCTCTCTCAACTTAATTGCGAGTTCTTTGAGCCTCTTAATCTTTGGTGGTAGAGTAATACCCCTAAGTCTTTTTTCTTTGATTCTTCCAAGTTATCCCAGGTGACAATTTATCAAATACTCTACCCCTGGGAACATGATGGCCATCCTTCTGGCCCTCACCATCAGTTTTCTCTCTGCCTGCTCACCAACCCTTAAGCTAATGCTACAAATCTTATCTTCTGCTACAGTGACACCCCCGCACTCGGTTACCACTCTCCATCAGTTAGGAGCAGCTAAGTTATGTTATAGTAACAAATGATTCCAAAAGCTCTGTGGCTTCAAATATCAAAAGTTTAATTCTCCATACATCGAGGGTTGGCTGGGGATTGCTCCGGGGCATGGTCCCCCCTGATGCCAGCATCCAGGTCAATGGGGCAGCCATGCTCTGGAATATTGACAGTTATTTCTGTTCATAACAGTCACAAGCATTGCCCTACCTTACAGAGAGCCAGGTGCCGACCCATGAGGTCCCCAGAAGACAAGGAGCTGAGCTACTCAGCCAAGTAGTAATACCTCCCCCAAAACCTGTGACTTCCCAAAATGTGGCTTCTGAGGATATTGAGAAAATAGGCCAAAAGTTAGTGGTTGAATTAATGGTAAGTACATAAAAAACTAAGTGAACAAAAAAAGAAGGCAATCAAGAGCTCCAAAGAAAACAAAAGGAGTCCATTGTAGCTGACCACTTGGCTCAGTTACAGAGGGTATTTCCATGAGAATAACAAACGTGGAGCATTGATCTAATGAACTGCTCTATGTCACTCTCATGGGACCTTTTGAGGTGTGCACATGGGCCGAGGAGGCAAGAGGGTAGGAGGCTAAGTCCACATCTGCATATGGGGAGATAACCAACAGCACCCCAAACTGAAAGCCCAAGAGGCAGCAATGTGATCATGCTGTGGGGGACAGAGTTCTAAGATGCCCCCAACATTCCAGTCCCCGGTCTACACATACCTCCCCCCACAGAGTCCAACACTAAAGCAGGTGTTTCTGCAAAGGCATTTTACAGATGTGATTAAGGCCCAAATCAGTTGACCTTAAGATGGGGAGATTATCTGGTAGGCCTGACCCAATCACCTGAGCCTGTTTATCTGGGTCTACGGGTCAGATAGGGAGGTCAGAGAGATTGGAAGCACGAGAGGGATTTGAGGTGGGGGAGATTTTTGTGATGCTGGCTTTGAAGATGGAAGAGAGGCTATGTGGCAAGGAACATGGGTGGCTGAGGCTGTCCCAATGACAGCCAACTGGAACTCAGTACCTCAGCCCCACAACTACAAAAAACAGACTTCAGTCACAATTGTGGGAGCTTGGAAGCGAACCCTGGGCTCCAGAGGAGAGCACGGCCTGAGTGACGCCTTGAATGTGGCCTCGTCAGAACACGAGCAGAAAAGCCAGCTGGCCCATTCCTGGACTCTGACCTACAGAGCTGCCAGACCATGAATGGATGTTTAAAGCTGCTAAAACTTGGGGTAATTTGCTACACAATAGAAAACTCAAGCATGCACTGTTTGCGTTCCAGAAATAATCAGGGAAAAGAGGCAAAAGAGATCGTCTCTGGGGTGGGGGAAGGAAGGAAGGGAAGTTGAGGGACTGCCATTTCACAGCAAACCTTGCACCTTTAAGGCATCTGCTTATATAACTTCGATGTAAGGAATAATCAAATTGGAAGATGTTTCAGACTCTCAGCACCCCATTGCTATAGACCGAATGCTTGTGTCCCTCCCCATCAAATTCGTGGGTTGAAACCTAACCCCTCATGTGAGGTGGGGCTCTGGGGAGGTGAATAGGTCATAAAGGTGGAGGGGTGCCAGGGTGACTCAGTTGGTTGAGAGACTGCCTTCAGCCCCAGCGGCGATCCTGGAGTCCCAGGTTTGAGTCCCAAGTCAGGCTCCCTGCTCAGTAGGGAGTCTGCTTCTCCCCCTAACCCTCTCATGCTCTCTCTCTCACACTCTCTCTCAAGTAAATAAATAAAATCTTTTCCAAAAAAAAGTTCATACGGATGGAGCCCCCATGGATGGGATTAGGGCCCTCACAGAAGAGACCCCAGAGAGTCCCCTTTGCCCCTTCTGTGTTGTGAGGACCCAGTGCTATGTGAGGTTCTTGTCTATGAACCAGGAAGTGGGTTCTCACAAGACACAGAATTTGTGGCACCTTCATCTAGGACTTCCAGCCTCCAGAACTATGAGAAATAGATATCCGTTGTTTATAAGCCACCCAGGCTAAGGTGTTCAGTATAGCCATCCAAATGGACTGAGGTGGCAACAAAACCTATCCCTAATTTCTATAGCAGGGACTGACCACATTCCCCACACACCTGTGCAGTTCCACGGGACCAGGTGACCCAGTTCCGGGTTAGGGGATAGGAGTGAAGGGGCCGTGGGCTGCTTCCCCCCTGTGGGGCTTTTAAGTGGGTGGGTTTCTGTCCTGCATGTTCTCTTCCCCCTTCTGCCAACTGGATGGTTATGACAACAAAGCCCTCTGGGGTGCCAGAACCACCAGAACCTCTATCTACCAGGAGAGACAGGGACCAGAAATGTGGCCAACAGCGCTCTCCTGGATGGCCACTATATTTGAGTCACAACAGTTAGGGGCCTATGTGTTATTGGGGCTTAGCTTGCCTTAACTAATGTAAAAGTGGAAGTGAGAGGAATGGATGGAAGAAAAACAAGAAAACAAGATATATGAAGAAGGGGCTCGGTGCCAGGCCAAGCAAGAGTTGTATTTTGTTCTACAGTGTTAGTCTCTAGGGTTGGCTTCTTGGTGGTGGCCAGGATGTGGGGTGTCAGCTCTGGGTATCATCCTCCCTACTTCTCCTTCCCAGGACGGCCACGGCCTGTGAATCCTGCCACTACTCACAAGCCATGGCCCGGAGCTGGGCTGAGGGTGGCTGGGGTTTATCCAGGACCATCCTGTGATGTCCTGATGTTCACCCCACCCCCAACAGAAGGCAAGCAGTGTCCTCTTCATGCAGCCCAGGGGGCACTCATAGGCTCCCTGCTCTTGTGTCCCGACTTCGTCACAGCATCATAAAGAATTACTCGGTCCAGGAAGACGTTGACCATGAGCCTTTGCAGCCTTAAGTCTGAGCGTTACAGAATTGGATGATTAGATGAAAAACTTCTGACCCAAACCTCAACGCAGTCACTGACGGCTTGACGTGTGAAAAGAAAAACAAGCCATTCTCTGTTGTATGACATGGGGGTGGGGTAGGACACTGTTTTCGTGTCCCATCTCCCAGTGGTCCTGGAGTACAAAATAATTCATTGGGTCCTAAATGATGAAAGCCGGCTTCACATCTGGTGCACGCTTACATGGCAAAAGATTAAAACCAGAAATGCTTCTGAGACCAGCCATCGAAAGACCGAAGAGATATTTACAGTGTCTGCAACAAATGTAGGAGGAAAGCATGTTAAAATGATGGATGGTCCCTTCCAGGCTTTCTGGAGCAGATGGCGCCCACTCCTCAACAGGGCAACTGACATGGGATCCCGCCTTCCTTCCTGATAATCTGGAGGATCTCTGGCTGCCGTGATAATTGCCTGTTCTGCATGTCCTCTCCCAGTCTCAGCACTTGGTCATCTGCTATGTGTGATTTGTGATCCTCTCCCTGGGTGGGTGTTCAGGGTCAAATGCTAACTTTCATCCTTTTGACATAATTCAGAGATTCCTGCCAGGCTCTACTCAGTACGAATGAGCCCCAACCTTTGGGAACACTTAAGAACTCCTCTGACACATGGACACACATGCAAATGCTACAAGAAAGGTGGCATTACTTCCTATTTCACAGGTGAGAAAACTGAGCCTCAGTCAGCTTGAGCGACTTCCTTCAGGCCACACATACCAAGAGGCAGAGCCCTAAGCCTCAGCCCCGAGTTCTTTTACCTCGTATTGGTGTCCCCACCCCCAGCCTAAGGAAGCTAGCTAATTAATGTGGGGTTTTATCATATTGATTAAATCAGAGCAAGGCTGGTCCATTCTGGGCTCACAAGGAAATCCTGTCTAATGAATATTCCCATTAATGGGATTGGGAGGATTTGCAATGGACAATATAGAATGAGGCTATCTTTAATTGTTGGCTGTTTGCATGTAGGACTTAGGTGAAGAAGGGAAGGGTGGTGAGGTTTGGATGGTAGTGGACAAATGAGGCAACATTCTTTTATGCTAGTACTCCAGATGACATTGCTCGGGCATCATAAAATCCCAGACATGGGGGCCAGAGACCATCTCCTCAGTCATGCTCACTTGATTCATGCGCACATGGGGTCTGCTGTCTCCCCAGGGATTTGGAGGGGGGCAAGGAACATCCATCCGTCCTCCACACCTTCTCTTCAGTTGGTTTTCTGGGCTTTGGGTTTCCTCTGCAGGATAGTACACCAAGAGAGTTAGTGGTTACTATAGCCGGGTTTAGAATTAAATTCGTTGATTTAAAATATCTTTAAAAAGGTAGTCTGAGTTGGTTCTTTCCATCCAAGCCTCTTTGAACTGGAGCTTCCTGACTTGGTGTTTGGTATGAAACTTCTTTCACAGGTAAAACAGATAGCTGTACAACCAGGGCTATTGACATTTGGGGGGAAAACAGAAATGCCCCCCTCCATGCTCTCCCCACCCCACCGCAGGGAAAGGAAAGGAGAATTTGAAAATGAATCAGTTTTAATCTCATTGCAGGTAACTTGAGAGCAGCCAAGAGGCTGCTGTCTCTGACCAGAAATCATTTCCTGGAAGTCCAGAAATAGTTTCCACTGGGAACTGCTGGCTAAGCCCCTTTGAGTGGTCTGCCCTGGTGGGTGACTGTGAGGTAGGCTCCCCGAAGGCTCCTCTCAGAGTGGAGGAGGATGCCCTTGGTCTGGGCCAGTCATGGGGTCAGTTACTAGACGGTCCTCCACTCCACTTCCTTGCTGTGCCCAGTCCCTCAGCTGTACAGCCCCTCAGGAAACAGGTGCATTGGGAATGGGGGAATCCCTCATCCACATTCTGTTGTCACCTTGATGGCCCCCCTTGATGACCTTTATCTGCCTATATGTCACTTTGAGGCAGGAACTCTGGGACTGGGAAGTCTGGACTCAAGCATTGCAGTCCCAATTCCCAGGCTGGCCAAGAGTGAGAGAAGCAGGTGAGCAGCCCATTTACACACCCATTCAGGAGGGGCACACACATTTCTACCTACCGTACCTCCACCACATACCAATGACAAAGAGGTCGAGATGGTGCTGGAGCTGCCCCTGTGCTCGGGGAGGCCAGCAGTGCCAGCCAGGAGGGACCAGGGATGCCCTGAGCCTCCAGGACACTGCCAGGCTAAAGGGGAAATCTCAGGTGAAAGCAGAAATTGTTGCAATACTGCAAGGCAGTTTTAAACATTGTTGCAACATTGTTGCAGTTCTTTAGAAAATGACCTCAAAGTGTTTGACATCTTTCCCATTGGTTCTAGGCAGCTCTTGACTGCTTTAACCAATAGAGTACAGTATAAGGGAAGATGTCTGATTTCTCGAGCCTCCCTTCGCCCAGCTCCCACGTGGCTCTCTTGGAGGGTATTTTCCTTTGCTCCCTCTCAGAGCCCTGAGCTTCCGTATAATAAACCCAGCTGCCCTGACCTGGTGGCTGATCCCCACCAGAGTCCAGGCATGTCAGTGGAGAAGCAGCCTGGCAGTTGACTGTCATGTGGAGGACCTGAGGACCTCAGGCTTCCAGACCTCCCAGCTGAAATCCGAGACATTGGTGAAACAGAAAGAAACCATCCCTTCCAGGACCTGGTAGAATTCTTAGCCAACAAAAGCAATGATCGTTGCTTTAGCGCATTGTACTGGGGGTTGTCCCACAGAAATAGCAGCTGGAGCAGACATGCTTTCTTTAAACTGAGAAATGACTGGCCTAATGCTCAGAGGAAAATGATCTCTTTCAGTACTGGAAAGGGGGAAACCAGTGATGGTAGCCTTAGGTGTGAGGTCTGGATTCTATGAGTGAGCTAATGGATTTTCAAGGAGACTTACTCTGTGTTTGACTAGGGGACTTACTGGAGACTCCCCTGGTGCTCAACAGCACTGAAGTAGGGGAACTCAGGGACCTCATGTGATGAGCTCTCTTCCTCCTCAGAGCCTCCTTTGACAAGATGGATGAATGCTCATCTCCATGCCACCAACCTTAGAGGCACAAAATAACAATATTTACTATGACTCACAGTTCCTGTGGATTTGGAAAGGGCTATGCTGGGGGGGTTCTGGCTTGGGGTTCTCTCTCATGGAATTGCCATCATGACATTGGCTGGGACCATAGTCATCCAAAGACCTGACTGGGGCTGGAGAATGTGCTTCACAGTGATTCCCCCACATGGCTGGCAGGTTGGTAACAGTTGCTCGTGGGAAGCCTCCATTTCTTCCCACTCAGTCCTCTCCATGGGGCTCCTAGAGTGTTCTCACAACATGGTGGCTGGCTTCCCTGACCCAGAGCAGGGGATCTAGAGAGAAAGCCAAGCAACAGCTATTCTTTTTCTGAAGTCACTTCTGCCACATCCAAATCATTGGCTCTTCTGAGACTTGCTAAGTCTGGCCCAAATTAAAAGTAGGGTAGGGGTAGGGTGTGGTGGAGATTAAGCTCTATCATTTGAAGTGAGAAATGGCCAAAAATTTGGGGACATATTTGAAAACCACCAAAGCTACCCATTATTCAGAGTGTCCATTATCCCCTTCATCTTGCAATTTTATGCTAAGCAGTAAGATACCTGGCTAAAAGACTACATTTCTAAGCCTTCCTGAAGCAAATGGAGATTCATGAGATGGAAGCAGAAGTTGTTGGGTGAGACCTGCCAAAAGCTTTATAAGAATGGGAAAAAACATCTGGTATTTTCCCTATGCCTCTTCCTCTAGCTGACTGCTTGGGAGGCAAATGTGATGGTTTGTGCTCCAGGAGCCATTTTGTGAATATGAGGCAACCCCAATGCAGGAAGTCACATGCTACAAATCAAAGAGAAAACTGAATGGAGCCTCGATCCCAAGTGACCTCATGGAACCTCCCATAATTTACTTGAATTGTCTAATACTGGATTTCTTTTACAGGGAAGGGGACTAGCAGTTCTTGATATTTATGTGAGATTTACTAATAGATGAAGACAGATCCTAACTGATAAATTCATCATTGTTCTTTCTTCAAACCTGTCTTGCATAGGACTCATCATTGTATTTCTGGGCCCTCTTCCTACATGATGTTCTTCTTGGTGTCTGTAAGTAAAGTTGCTGAAGGAACTGATTGATTTAGATAATTACAATAATCCATTTGGACACAGCCTCTCATATCAGACTAAGTCATGGGTCACCTACAGATGGGGAACTTTGGCGTCTGGGCCCACTCCTGATCCAGACACCTGTGGCCTCTGGGGATACGTAACATTGTGTGATTTCTACCTAGAGAAGAGGCCTTGGGTGAGTGGAGAATGGCTGTTCCACTGTGGGAGAGGGAGTCTGCATGAGGGCAGAGCTGAGTCTGCCATCATATGAGAGATCCAGGTCTGCCCCAGTAGGACCCTTGGGTCACTCAATAAGCCAGGTCACCTTCATCACATACAACCCCTCTGATCTCTGATAGCCCATTTCCTGGTGGTATCTCAGCTTTTTCCACCTGGTCAACCAGAATACATATCTCCTGCTCAGTCATCCCGGAGCACCAGAACCAACGTCAGGAGTCCTGGAGTCACATCTCTACTCCAGCATCACTTTGTGAGACTCATTTGAAATACAAGTTACTTTTGCTCCCTAAGAACCCCCCCCCCCAAACTTAGTGGCTTGAAATAACCATCGTAGTCCATTTCATTCACAACTCTGATATTTGGGCAAGACTCAGAGAGGTTGGCTCCTCTATGCCAATGCAGTCAGTGGGGCCAGCTCAACTGCCTCAGGAGAAGCCACTTCCAAGATGTCTCCCTCACATGGCTGACAGGTTAGTCCGGGTGGCCCACTGGGCTGTGGCTCTGGGGCCTTGATTCCTCTGCAAGCAGGCCTCCCTATAGACTCTGTGGGCTTGCTCCCAGTATGGTGGGCTGGCTTCCAAGAGCCAGCACCCCAAGGGATTGAAAGAGAAGTGCATTTTTATGACCTGGCCTCCAGAAGTCACTCAGCAACACTTCCCACTAGAGTCTGCGCACTGGGGCAGTCACAAAGGCCCAACCAGGTTAAGAGGAGGAGACCTGGCCTCTACTTTTTGAGGGGGAAGTAGCAGAGCATGGGGAATGGGTGATACTACTGCGGCATTCTTTAGGAAGTATAGCCCTCCGCAGACAGTAAGTGTGCCTGAGGCCCTTCACTGCTAAAGTTGGAAGGTGTCTGATTCCACCACAGTTCATAGGACGCGGGAGCGGCCTGAAATATCACAGCACAATCCCTCTTCCTTCCTTTCAGGAAACCAAAGTTCTTTTTTGAAAAGGAGATGTTTTTGTTCTTTTTAAAGATAAGTTCTAATCTCACAAGTGCCCAGGTGAGATAGGTCTCCCCTCCAGAAGCATGGGCAGTGTGGAACTGGGCTGGTCAAGGAAGGGATTTCTGTAGTTGAACAATGGGCTCCTTACATTGCACCCAAGGCCACTTCCCAAAGGAAGGAGCTAAAAGTGACCCTCACTCAGAGCCTTGCTGCACCCTGGAAATGTCCCCCAAGGGCCTCTGATGCAGAGACAGAAAAAAAAATCCTAAAATCTCTGACTTTCCTAGCCTCCCCGGGAGCTGGGCATGCCTCAAGACTGTGTTTGGACCAACAGGATCTTAGGGACCCGTGGAGACAAATACCGTGTCCAAGAAACCCCCATACAGGGATAGGTGAACCTTGCTGCCTTCCGCTCTGCTGACACCCACTGCCCATGACCTAGAGTCTTGCTGGATAGAGTTTCCGCAAGAGTTGAGGAACCCTCTCTCCCCCCACCCCTACCTATGCTGCTGCTTACCTCTGGGCTGCCTTTATAGGAGGAAATGGAGCTCTTCTCTCTCTCTGAAGCAGGCTGTGTGGGGTTTCTGGGACACACAAACTCCAGTGTGATTCCTGGACCAAGCAAGACCTCTCTGCAAAGAGGCAGGAAACAGAGCCCTCAGGGCCTTGCCGCATGCCCTTCCCCACTGGGAAGGCCTAGGGCAATGAGTCCTGGAGAAGGACAAAATTGGATTAGTGCCCTCAAAAGAAGAGGAAGAAAGTGGAGAGCATTCTTTTTGATTCTCACTACCACGTGAGGACACAGCAAGAAGGTGGCCATCTGTAAGCCAGGAAGAGAATTTTCACCAGAGGCCAACACCTAGATCTCGGACTACCAGAACAGTGAGAAATAAATGTCTGTTGTTTGAACCACCCAGCCAAGAGTATGGTTTTTTTTTTTACAGCATTGAGAGCTGCCTGAGATTCCCTGTGTTGCTGGAATCATGATCCCACTGCACCGGGGAAACCGGCTCTGAGGGGCCTACTCGGCTACCCTAAGGCTACATCCAGGGCCTAAGGGGAGAGCCCTGTTCAGATTCCAAGCCCAGTTTACAAGTGAGAAATGCTTTGGGCTGCAAGGGAACAAAGACCCAGCCAAACAGACACAGAAATAGCGATCTCCCATAACAAGATTCCCAGGGCTGGGACAAGGGCTCAGGGGTGTGGACAAAGGCCCAGTTCCTTCCCCCTGACCCTCCCTTCTCCTTAAAGTGCTGGTGTTCTGCTGTAGGGACACTGGCCACAGTTCCAGGTCCACAGTTAGGGCTGGAAGAGGCAGGGAGTCTGTTGGGAGCATATGATTTGTACTCTCTGTGCTGCAGCGTTCTCAGAAGACTTCTGCTTCACTTTGCTTGGCCACGCCAACAACAGGGGAGACTGAGGAAGCTGGTCTCTAACTTCCCTGTTCTTGCGGTGGGAGGCAGCATGGGACAGGGGCCAGGGATGCCCAGTGTCAGTAACCCAGCCACCCCCAGCATCTCATTACAGATCCTGTTTTCTGATTGGGACTGTTTATCAACTTGGGACAGTCTGGGGGAGCTCATTCAGATTTGCGGGGCCCTATAAGGTTTAGAGACACCTAACAAATGAGCGTGCCCTGATGTGTGGGTGCTTCTGTTCCTAGTGGTGAGGTGGTGAGGATGCAGTGTTCCCAATCCCCCAGCTCTGACCTGCCTCAGACCTGCAGGGTTTCCCTGAGGACGGCTGCTGGCTCCTTTGCCGGAGAGCCTGCAGGGGTGTGGGGTTTCCCAGCCTACCTCGAGCTTGGTGCAGGCGACTCTAACCCCACAGAGCCTCCTCACAGGTGGGATGGGGGATCCCCTGGATTTAAAGGGAACACACCCTCTGGTCTTTCTTCCTCCAGCTGCGCTCCGTGACTCTAGCTTCTCCCCCTCAGATGAATGGACTGGCACAGGATTACCCAAAAGCAGGCCATCGCTTTGAGGGAAGCCTATTCTACACAGCTTTTACCTAGATCAAGGCACTGCCTCACACACCCCATGGGGACTCTGGGTGGTACCCGTCCCCTCCTGTGCTCTCACTGTCCCCTTGGTTTACCCTGTGGTTCCCTGTGCTTCTCAGATCATGTCAAGGGCTCCCTGGCCACTCCCTGTGGGCACGTGGGTGCATTTCCCTCTGTGGCCAGCAAAGCCTGCCCCGTCAGGTTAGCTGGAGACACCTACAGAGTTTAACATCTCTCCCTGAAGCCAGAGAAGCTTCAGTGTTCTCAAGTGGAGTACAGCTGTCAAGTTCAATGTTGGGTGGCTGGTCAGCCTGGAGGTGTGGCTTCTGGGCTAAGTATCGGGGTGCCAAAATGCAGAAGGAACTCATGGCTAGGATGTCCAGCCCCATGCAGACAGAAGGCAGCCAAGCTCTTGCAGGAGTGTCAAGTGGCATCCAGGGGAGCCCAGGTGTGTGCAAGGCGGGGTGGGTTAGTGGGACTTTGTGGGTCCGTCGGGGATAGAAGGGAATTCGGGAGTGGTAGTAGAGGCAGCCCAAGATCAGCAGGCTGTGCTTGGGGGTGGCGGGCAGCGCTCCAGGAGGCAGGGGATGCCTGCTGATGGCACAGGCCCCAAGAAGCATGGCAAGAGCCGACAGCCCAGGGGAGTGCTGACGCCACAAGAGCCTCAGTGGGGGCTTCCAGGGGAGCCAGTGTGCTGGCCCATGCAGCTAGATGCTGTGCAGGGGTGCAGAGGGGGCACAGGAGGGAGAAGGAAGGCTGAGAAACTCAGAAAGGGGAAGTGGAAAAGGAGTGAGGGGTAGCAGGAGACTCAGGATAGAACAGAAGAACAGACCTTGAGGGGGTGGGTCCTTCAAACCTCGGCTTTGCTGTGTGATGCTGGGCAACCTCCTAAACCTCTCTGAGCCTGCTTCCCCATCTGAACAGTGCGGAAAACACCTGCTGTGAGCAGAGGATCAAACAACATGACATTTCAGTGTGGGTTACAGCGTCCACCATGCAGCTGGTGCACATGCCACAGCCATTACATTTCCCTCCTTCAAATCAGGGGTCACTGTTAGTCACCAGGCCACCTGGAGACCTCATTTCATCAGGTAGGGTCAGCCGTCTCCCTTCACGGGGTTCTGAAGGAGGCTCTGGGTCTCCAGCTCTGACTGCTGCCCTGGCAGGGGCAGCATTTGCACCGAGGAGCCTGGAGGCCCCTGGCAGATGCCGGCAGCTGCTGCTGGCCCCACAATGTGGCTTTTGTCAGCCGGGGTGGCAGTAGAGCCCGGGAACGACCTGTGCGGGGGAACAATTCCTGGGGCTGGCCGAGCACAGCCTAGAGCTCGCTACAAAGCAGCCTAGAGGGGCTGCCTTGAGGCTCTGGGCAATTGCTTTTATTATGCAAATGAAGGAGGAGGTTCCCAGCAAGCTCTCCCTGTGGCACAGCTAACCGTTTTGTGATGCAGATGAGGTAAGGTCTCTAGGCCCCCATGCGCCCGCAGTCTGAGGCAGCTTGTTCCAAGGCCCAGAGCTGGCCCTGCTCCTCCCCGCTGTGCTCCCCAGCTTTGCTTCATGGGCACTGCCCAGGCCCACCAGGCAGGGCCAGGGCTGAGCTCTCTTGGGGACTCTCAGTCCAGCCCGGAGGTGACAGGACCAGAGAAAATGAGCAGAGGCAGAAGGCCATTACCTCAAATTGTGCAACCAGCTGGGAAGAATGAGACCAGGCAGCTGGGAGAGGCCCCTCACAGCGGGCGCCGCTCAGGCTGAGCTGGTCAAGCTGGGGACAGTGTCTGGGGTGGGCAGGCTCTTAGGCAAAGGGACTGTGTGTGCCAAGGCCCCAGGGCGGGTCACCTGGTTCCAGGGGGAGGCTGGCTGGTGTGAGAAGGGCCCATCTCTGGATTCATGGGCTCATGGAGCTTGAATGGGGGTCCCAAGGCTGGGCCTCCTTGCCCAGAAGACCCATACTACAGGGATTGGGCAAATTTCCAAATTTCCCTAAGCCTCCGTTTCCTTGTGTGTAAAAGGAAGAGAGGAATCACCTTTGCCACGGGGTTGTGGAGAGATGAATGAGATAATCCAGACCCAGGGTCAAGTCAGATGCACGCATCGTAAGTATGCAATGGGTAATAATGATAGACAGCCCTTTGGCAATATTTGCCAAACTTACAAATGCATACACTCATTTCCCAATAACGTGACTTCTAGGAATTCATTCTACAAACATTCTCCCATGTGCAAAATAACATATGTTTAAGGTTATTCTTCAAAGATCTGATTGTAGCAGCCAGAGGTTAGAAACCATGCAACTGTCCTTTTGCAGGGCTGGGTTTGGTGGATTATGGTCTGTCCATGCATATGACAGAGTTCTCTCCAGCTTAAACCAGAATGCGGGTGCTCCCTCATACAGACACGGGAGAGCTGACCACACAGGACCTGGCAGGGGTAGACCAGCACCCCGCCCAGCCCCTGTGGAATGGAGTGGGGCTGAGCTGGGCAGGGCCCTTGGCTCCATGGGACCCAGGGAAGAGGGAAGGTGTGCCAGGAAGAGAAGTGTGCAGGGCCAGGGTGGTAGCTGGGACACACACACACACACACACACACACACACACACCTGGAGACAGACAGACATTCACTCCTGCAGAAATGGACTGACTGTCTTGGAGAGAGGTGGTGCACACAGCTGGGCAGTGATGGAATAACACAACCAGTCACCATAGCAACAACCAGCAGTTGTAATTTGCAGAAGGCAGTGGGGGGGTTGGGGGATCCAGGGGCCCCCTGCAGGGCTGCCTCGGGCAATCCCTCTGTAACCCTGGGTGTGCACTTGTCCCCTTAGGGTGACTCCCGGGCCTCAGTCTCCCCAGCTGTAAAATGAGGATCTGACCTGCGACACACCTGCGCCTCTGTGGCTGGGAGGAGAGGCTGAGTGGAAGGCTGGAGTGGAGCACACTTCAGAACAGGCACAGGGCTCCAGTGACGCAAGGGCTGGTAGCCTCCCATGGCAGGCCCAGAGAGACAGCTTTGTCCCTTTTCTGTTCCCTATGGCCCTCATTAGAGTCGGCTGTGTGCAGCCTTGAATTTCTGCCACCAAAGGATCTTCCAGATAAATAAATAATGACTACAGAAGAGGAAGAGGGCAGATTGCATTTCCTTTGGGCAGGAGGGCTGCCCAGGGGGACTTCTGCAAGAGCACAGGTGTGGGTCCCCTGCTCCCTACCCCCACCCCTCCCCCAGCTTAGAAACTGCGAAGTCATTCTACCACCCCTGTCTCCCCAGGAAAGCACCGCCCGGACTACTGGCCTTGCCCTGTGACATGAAGCCAACCTCCTAAGGGCCACCAGGAGCTGCTCTGCGTGCGATGTTCAGCACCTTCCAGGCCTGACCCTGCTGGGAAGGGGAGCAGATGATCTCTGACCTCTGCGTAGTTGGGCAAGCCCGGCCCAGGAGACCGCACCTCCTCTGTCCCCTGTCCAGGATGCACAAGGCTCCTTTTACCCTGTTGAGGCAGGCCTATAGATCAAGACAGGGAGCAGGAGCAGGCAAGGATAGTGGGGGCCTGGTGGAGGGGAGGGGCCCTGGAGGGCCTCTGTCTGCACTTCCTTCTTCCCTGCTAGCCAGCCCTGGGGGGCAGGCCAGGCTTGCGCCAGGCAGTGGTCCTCTGTGTCCCCCTCCTCACCACTGTCTCACCAACACCCCACAACTCCTTGCTCATGAGGCCTGTCGGGGCCTCTGGACTTGTCCCCACTTCCCTTCAAGGCCTCCCGGCTCTCCACTTTGCTGCACTCACGCAGGTGCTGGGGGCTGCAGTGAGAAGGGGCTGGGCACAGGTGGCCAGCAGCTTCGTTCTCAAACTAGGAGCAGGAGGCCAGGGAGGGTGAGCTGCCCTCCATATGCAACAGTGACTACTCTAAAGCACCTTTAAAAAATAGTTAAGACAAACACAGGAGGAGGAGGACTAGCATAGCAAAGCCATGTGACATTCTAGGTAAAATGAATCTTATGCAGGTGGCTTGGCAGGATGCCCTTTTGGATCTTATTTGCCCTCAGATGTTTGGGGGTGGCGTTTGGGGAAAGGTCTGAGACCCCCCCCCATGGTGTGAATCAGTATCCCCTTCTCTCCCACACACCTGTGCTAGCACGTGATCACCCATCACTGCAGACACAGTTCTGTCTCTTGCCAAGGGATTTCAGGGCTGGGCAGAGTGGCATTGAGCGGCGAGACTCTGGACGAGCCCGAGGCCACTGGTCTGTTCTCTGAACCCCCCCTTCTCACCAGGTGGGCCTGGCCAGGTGCAGGGCTCTGGGTCCCTGGCATAAGCCAGCCCTCGGCACAGTGACTCCTGTGGGCTTGACTTAGCACAGGCGTGCTTGGGGGCTGATCTCTCTATGCTGCACAGCAACTCCAAGTACATCCCTCGTGGTCTTGGGCAAACAAGAATATCTGGCCAGGCCTAATGACAGAAATATTGTGAGAAATTAAGCATCTGTCATTTAGATATTAGACTCTATTTTAAGTTGAACCTGTTTAAGGATTATGTTTCTTTCATCCTCAGTGTGCTCTCACAGGCACTTCAAAGCTTTTGGGACAAGCATGCAATCTCTCCAGGCTCCGGGGGTCTTGTCTGAGATTCCAGGGAACAGGCTGAGACCCCTACTCAGCTGATGCTTACAGCTCCCCGTGCCCAGCTAGTCCCAGAGAATTTCCTCCGTTTCTTGGTACCTCCCCTCCACATGCCCCCTCGCCCCTGTTCCTATCGTCCACCTAGGTCCGAGGGCTAATGATGCTCAAGGCCTTCTGATTTTGCCTCGACAGTGGGTGTTGTAAGGGAGCAAGGTGCCAGAGGCTTCTTCACTCTTGTCTGACAGAGAAGATCCTGGGACCCCACGCCAACCAGTCTGAGAAACAAGGGCTCTCCATCTCACCTCTGGGCCAGGGACTGAGCAGGGGCACCGACTCTGAACCAGGCTGAAGAGGCTAAGGCCACCCTAGCACATGGCCCAGCCACCCTGAGGCTGGTCAAAACCTGTCCTTTTACAGCCCGCATCCCCCAACCACCACCCCCCAGTGTCCAACACACTGCCCCCCCTTCATGGGGTGGCCTGGTGACCTCATATTCCCAGAAAAGATCCAGTGACTTGACTAGCCCTTGCATGCTTTGTGTGTGACTTGCTCTCTGCTGCACAGTTGAGAAAGGACAGGTGAACTGTGCCTTCCCTGGCCATTTCCCAGTCCCTGACCTCAGCCATTCCTCTGGCCTCCAGGTATTCGAGTAGCCACACCTGGAACCACAAGTGTCCCGCTCTGGGGAAAAGTCCCGGAGTCCTGCTCTGTGGAAGCTCCTTCCTGGTGAGCCGGACTCAGGGCTGGATTGAGGGGCACCTGTGACTCTCCAGCGAGGCTACACATGGCACTGGGCATGATGTACCATGTCTCCCAGCCCTCACACACCCTGTTGCCCAGTCTGGATGGATAACACAGCCCCTGGACATCCTTTTCCTTTCCCGGTGGCTTGCGGTGCCCTTCCGCTCTCCCAGCAACCTGTGTGCCATGTGGCTGTGTTTATTCATTTGTCCACAGAGCTTCCTACTAAAGCTGTGATCTTCTTGGCGGGCAACACAGCTACGAGGAGCCCAGCCCCGAGCTCACAGCATCTGCTGTGGCCTGCCCACAGCCTCTGCTCCACAGTGCCCCTCACCCCCCCATCAAACGCATAGAAGAAAGACCCAGACTGGGCATTGGCAGGGGTGGGGGGGGGCTGGGGAGGGTAAGATGATTTCCAAGCCCAGAAGCCGCTCTTCCCTTCCCTTTCCCTGAATAGGGAGGCAGCCACCGTGAGTTCCCGTGGAGCCCCGGCGAGAGGGGGACAGGCTGAGCTTCAGGAGCCCTCAGTGGGGGCCTCTCTGTGCTGCTCTGGGCACATCCCCTTCAGTCACCATTCCAGCCCTTATACACAGACTCGAAATGGGTTAAAATCTTGGGAGAATCAGGCCCAGTTAGAAAGGCCTTCTGGTGTTTTTTGTTTTGTTTTGTTTTGTTTTTTAAAGTTTAATGGAAATCCAACTCAAAGAGAAAACAAACCTATCAGAGAGTATTTTTTTCCTAAATTAATTAATTAAATTGCTGCATCATTCAAAAAGAAGAACCAAAACAGACATCCCCCAGCATTTGTTTCTTAAACACTTCAGTGAATGAAGAGCATTGTTCCTGCTAGGCCTTTTTAGGGATAACCCCACACTCTGGATGTTCCTTCCAAATAGCCTAATTTGGTAGGGGCTGGCCTCAGGCCTGGGAGAACCTCCCACCAGGTCTGGAGGTCAGTCTGGTCCCTGAGGAGCCCTGTGACGGGGGTCTCTGGCTGCAGGGGCCCAGAAGGATTCCACAGCTGGGCAGCAGCAGCAGATGGACTGTCCCCTCCTGTCCACACTGAGCGGCCACCCCCACCAGGCAGCAGGTTGTCTGTGCCTTTGGGCTGAGGGGCCCCTGCTTCCTTCAGGTCAGGCTGAGTTACTCCCTTCCCCCCACTTCACTCAGGCGAGTCCCCAGGTAAAGACCCCCCAGCACCGCCTCATCCTCCAAGGGAAGAACTGAAGACGGGTCTCCCCGTTCAAGGTCACAGCTCATCCCAGTTCCCAACTCTGGCCTGACTCCTCCACTCTGCTCACCCAGGCTAGAGGGGACCAGGCTGTACAGGAGGCATGAGAGGCTGACAAGGGTGGGCGTGAGCGGGAGGACACGACCTTCCCCTCTGGGCACACACTTCACCATACCTTGCTCAGTGATTCAGTCCGAAGCGAGGCACCTCATCTGTCAGTACTCTCCTCAGTCTGGAGGGGAGAAGGCCCTGACCCATTCTCCAGTGCCAGCTTCTGGAAACTCTGGAGCATCTCACACTGGGAGGCCTCCCACAGAGGTCCAGCTGCTCACCAAGCGCCCTTTGGCAAGACCCCAGCCAGCCCCAGCCAGCACTGTAATGTAAGCATTTGGGGGCTTCAAGAACCAAATCTGTGTTGAAGAGGGATGAAAATAGGGTTGCTAATTTTTTATTTTTATTTTTTATTTTAGGGTGTCGTCACAAAACCACCTCTGTCTACTATATAATCATTTCATTTAAAAAGAAAAAAAAAAGGATGTTTTAATGTCAGGAGAAAACCTTATGTTACAAACCGGATACATTCAGCTTTATAAAAATCGACCAGGCTGCCCTGGTTGTCTTGTTTTATCTGAGACTGGGGGCTCTGTTGGGCACCCCAAGGCAGGCCCTGAGAGTCTAGGCAGACTGATGGCCAGGCATCCGTTGCAGGTTGCCTCTTCCCCAGACACAGCCCCCAGGGTCCCAGGTATCATTAGGAGCAGCCCGACCAGCCCAGGTGTTTCCTGGAGAGCCCCTGGCCCAGGGCTCTGGAGGCTTGAACTGGGCGCATCCTTCTTCCCAGGCAACTCCGGCCTCAAGGTGGGCACTGCCGGCTGGCCAGGGCTCCCTAGACACGCGGCGCCCGTTCTGAGCCAGCGGCTGCACAAGGCTGCATTGTGGGCCTCCGCCTGGCTGGCGAGCATGTGACCACAGAGGGTGGGCGTGGGGCCGGACGGGTGTGCCCCGTCGCCTTCCTTCTGATCAGGACTCTGCATCCTCGCATCTGACCCCACGCAGCTGGAGCTGGGCCAGGCAGGGTTTGGGGGACCATGGAAACAGAAGAAAACACAGACTTGTGAAACAAGAGAGGGCTTCTTGTCCAGGGTGCGCTGATGGGGCTCCTTCTGGGTTCTGCCTGGCACCTAGGTCCGGACTTGACCCCAGCCACATCCTTTTCTCTCTGTCATGGGCCCCTTCTTTGTGAGAGGGCCTCTGAGCCCAGTGTTCTCAGAGGCTGGGCCCTAAGGCACAGAGAGGGGCTGTGGGGTCGCCTTAGCCCCAGGTGTCAGACCAGGGCCTGCCCCCTGCCTGGGACTCCCACACACTCCCTTTTCCCTCCCAGTTCACAGGTGGTCTTGACCTCGGGCCACCAGCCTGGGCCACAGCTGTCTGCAGGGAGGACACGAGGGAAGGGAGCCCCTGAACCCAGGGCTCCAGTCACCCACAGTGACCCCTAGGAGTGTGGCTTTTATATAGAAAAGAGCAAGAATGCTCTGCCCATGTCCATGGACTCCTTCCCTGCCTACACAGATCCACTCAACGTTGTTTCTCACAACGGAGAAACAAAACAAAACAAAATATCCAGACAGAAGACCAGAGGCTCTCCCCTGGGCCCAGTGTACATATGCCCACCATCGTGTTCCTCTCCTTCCCAAATCCCAGGCTAATGGGGAAATGGTTGGTGTGTCAAGGCATGTTCTACAAAATGTGATACGAGGCTGTCTAAAATGATCCCAGAAAAATGTGGAAAGCATGTACCCCAGCTGTTTCCCTAAAGAGTTCCATCTTGGTGAAGGAACTACCATCCTCTTCCGGCCCAGAGCAGACCCCAGGGTGTCCCTCTAGAGTCCTTCCTTCCCTCATTCCCTGGATCCCTGCATCACACTGTACAGGGACCCCTGTCCCCTTCAGAGCCCATAGGAGAAACCTTATTCCAGAGCCTTCTTCCAGCTGTGCCCCTCCCCACAGGCCAGGGATCTGGAGGCCCAGAGGACATGCTTGCTCAGAGCCCCTGCCCCTTCTAGGCCATGTAGCACATACCAGAGACCTGGAAGTTCCCTGCCAAATGCCTCCCCGCTGCCTCCTGAGCCTTCCCGGGCCTTCCCACCATCACTTCTCCAATAGCTGTCCATACTTGGGGCCCAGGGTTTCCAGTGAAGGGAGGAGTGTGCCCGACGGGGAGTGGGAACAAAGGCAACAGGCCAGGGCTACTTCCTTGGGCTTATAAGGGAGTCTAGGAATCTGCATGGGAGCCTGGCCTCCCAGGTGGTTGTGAAGCTGTGAGCACGTCCAGGTGAACAGACAGAAAACGTGTCATCAGCAAAGTGTCTGCTGGACCCATCACTTCCCCCATCAGGAGGTAGAGCAGGTAGGCTTTCCCTGATGCTCTACCCTGCAGGCATGAAGGGCACCTTGGCCCTGTAGATTTCAGATCTGTCCCCCGCTTCGCTGGCGTTGTTGCCTGAGCTGGGGGTCATACGCCTCCCCCCCCTCCCCGTCCTTCTACTTGTGCTAACACAGGGGACGGGCCCTGCTCCGTGCCTGAGGCCCTGCATACAACCAGAACAGCTCCAGCCAGGAGGAACCTCGGGGCCTGGTTCCCACCATACACCCTTCCCCTCATTTTCAAGGCACATTAATTTCTCTTGGTGGTCACCACCCCATGCCCTTACACGCCCCCACCCCCGCCGGGTTTGCAAATGACCTTCCCTCTTTGTCCCCACCACTCCCTTCTCCCTGCCCCTGGAGAGCACAATGGGTTGCTTACCCCCCAACTGTCCCCCTTTCCTCCTGTTTGGGGTCTAGTTTGATCTAGGTCCTCCTCTCTTGGCCAATGGCTCAGGGCTCTGTCCTGCTGGGCCCTGGCTAGCCATTCTCCCCTGACCCCCTAGCCAGGGGACCAGTGACCTGGGGTAAGCTTTCCTCTCTGATAAACTAGACGCACTGAGATAAATGGTCTGGCACGTTCTGCTGGGCTTTGCCATGTCAGGATGTCCCATCTTTTACCAACTGAGGGAGAAGCCACACCCTGAGGAGGGCTGTGTGGGGCATGTGGCGCTTCCCACTGTGAACTGCTCTGGTCTGGATGTTGTACCCCACTTGAGCCTTGGGTCTTTGCCACTCACAGCCCAATGTACCCGTCACCTGTAGAGTCTCCCCCTCCCTGGGGACCCTAACAGGGACAGTCTGCCACGTGACACACTCAGCAACCCACAATGTGTCTCTGGAGAGTGGGGGTTATCTCTTACCCAGTGCCATGCCCTGCTCCCTGCTACCCTGTCCCCACAGGCTGGCTGCAGACCAGACGCATCCGAGACTGTTCCACAGAGCTGGCTGAAACAATGCATTTCTTATAAAACGTCCATGGGTGAACCTGCCTGTTTCATTGTGCAATATCCTTCAGGTCCATGAGGTATTAGATTTCTGAACTAGGAAAACATTTCTCCCTCCCTTGAGGTTAATTAACGGCTTCTATTACAGGCCTCTAGTCTCTTATGCACCGTTCCAGAAATCTAAATATTTCTGAAAACGAAGACTTTTTCCGTAAGTGAGTGGTAAAGGTATTTGGTGGCAAAACCTGACCTGGTCAGATAGAAGGATAATTCAAGTGTCAGAGTGAGTATTTATATATTTCACTGCAGAAAACTGAATATGCTTGGTAATGGGTTGCTGCCCCCAATCCTGTTAGAGTATAACTTAATATATAGTACATACACATTACTAATGTTCTGAATTCAGAAAAACATCCCCCCCAAGGGCTTCTGATAAGGAGTCTTGTTAGAAAGCAAGAACTTTGCAATATACTTTCTTTTCTTTTCTTTTTTTTTTGTTTTTGTCCTGGCTGCCAGGAAAGTCAAATTTAAATAATTAAGCATATTCACAGCAACTAGCTTTTGTCTAAAATTTCTTCTTTTTTAAAGATTTTATTTATTTATTTATTTGACACAGAGAGAGAACACAAGTAGGCAGAGAGGCAGGCAGAGAAAGAGGGGGAAGCGGGCTCCCTGCTGAGCAGAAAGCCTGCTGCGGGACTCGATCCCGGGACCATGACCAGAGCAAAAGGCAGAGGCTTAACCCACTGAGCCATCCAGGGCCCCTAAAGTTTCTTAATACAACTAGTCTGTCCTTTGTAACTTGTCTTTAAAAAATTATCTGAGCCCGATATAGCTTTCTTGAATTTGTGTCTTTTATTTTAGCTGACTTCACATTATTATTTTTAACGTGAAATGGATATACATTTATTGCGAATGAGTGATTCCAGAGGATTCTGTGGCCTAATGGGACAGATGGTCCATAATGTCCGTGTCTGCCATCCTGCAGACACGGGGGCAGACATGGGGGATGGGGCTGACATGCTTATGGATTCTCTCTGTGCCTCACCACATGCCCAGGGGAGACAAAAGACACTCCCTTGCCATCCCCGATGACCTCCATCCCTGGTGGCTTCTCAGTCAATCCATTCACTCTTGACATACATCCAGCCACCACCCAGTTGCAGGGACAGTCCACTCAAATCAGTGCAGCAGAGAGCTTGCTTGCAGATTTGTATTGTGACAAGCTTCTCCCGCTATTCCCATCAGATTCCCCCTACAAGGGAACCTAAGAAGTAATGTTTGCACAAGTCATATATTAGAAGTCAATTTTCCAATAAAATTATTTGTGTAGATATAAAGTTCATAGAGTACGCATGCTTATTTATTGCAATAATAATGAAGACAATTGGGTGCCTGGGTGGCTCAGTGGGTTAAGCCTCTGCCTTCGGCTCAGGTCATGATCTCAGGGTCCTGGGATGGAGTCCTGCATCAGGCTCTCTGCTCAGCAGGGAGCCTGCTTCCTCCTCTCTCTCTCTCTGCCTGCCTCTCTGCCTACTTGTGATCTCTGTCTGTCAAATAAATAAATAAAATCTTTAAAAAAAAAAGACAATTGCTAAATGATGGGAATTATGGGTGATTCTTTTCTCTTTACTTGTCATATCCTAAATTTTCAGTGATGAGTATTCCTTTTGTAATAACAATAAGAACTACAAGTTTGCTTTTAATCCCCTTTGCAGATACTACTATAGAACAGTTTCTTAGAGTATGGTAGTTTTTTCCTAATCAAAAGCTTCATGGGACTTTCATAAAGCACATTCACAGGAATATGCCAGAAATCTATCTTAAAAGGAAATCCAACCACACAAAAATTACTATAGTTCAAGTTTCTGGAACTGTCTCCTTTAGGAGGTAACATTTTTAAAAACTGGCTAGAGCTTTGTCTAAATGATGTCAAAGCAGTCAGATAATTCAATATTCCAGTGGAAATAAGCAGACTTGCACTTCCGGATATGACAGAGTGACTGGCAGCAGATGAGCCCTCCTGATGTAAACACTTTGAAAACCAGGGCAAAAACCACAGACTGACTATTTGCAGACATTGGACAACAGGCAGTGTAGCAGTGTGATTCCACAGAGAAGCTAAACAAGTAACATGATCCTTGTAATCTACCTGGCCTCCTGCCTACAAGCATTTGCCGGACCCTGGTGCAGAGAGGGAACCCCAGTAGAGAAGAGCAGCCTCGTTGAGCTGAGAAGACAAAACTGTGGTTTGGGGAGGTTGAAGAAGCCGGACTTTGTTGGGGTAGAGAACTCAATAGGAGGGATCCAACCAGGAAAAGGGCATGGGAATCTGCATAGGGTCCTTTTGAGTCTTTGGATGAATAATAACATGACTTACATAAGGTGAATGGGACTGAACAGAGACCAAGTCCAGGTGCAGTTGCCAAAACTCAAATAGAGTTGGGAGGTACTTCCGTTCTGACTGGTTAGAGCAGGGAGTCCTCACTGAACACCAAATTAATACAACAAAACCCCCAGAGAGGCCACACCTTAAGAATACAGGTGAAATGACCCTGGGTAAAGACTTAGCAAAGTTTAAAAACAAATCTTGAAAGGTTCAAGTTGGTACACAAAGGAACTAAATGCTTGTCAGAACAAAATGCCAGAAAACTCTGTAACTCTGTAAAGGAAGACAACAAAATCCAGACATTCAACAATATTATCATCTCAAGTTTAGCATTAAATAAAAATTATTAGCCATGCAAAAAGGTGGGGGATTATAACCCAAAAGCAAAAGAAAAATGCGTCGATAGTAACAGACTGAAAAATAACAGAGATGATGGAATTAGAAGTCAGTAATGTTTTAAAAAGCTCTTATAAACATACTCAAGGATTTAAAGAGAAATGAAAACAATGACAGGAGATATTGAAATCATAAAAAGACAGAAACAAATGAAAACCCCATAGGGGGGTGGATAAAAAAAGATCTGGAATGAAAAATTTACTGGGTGGAGATTCCTGATCTGGGGCAGATGGAATATTGACATTTCATTTTGTCTCTCCATGGAACAAAACTAGAATCCCTGGACAGAAGGCATGGAGCAGTTATCTGGGGAGTCTGGAAAGCAAATGGTAAGCAGAAGGAGAATGAGTCCAAAATTTGAAATGCCAAGCAAATTGGTGGTAGGCTGCCTGTTTTACTTTTCCTCCATTATTGCCCAGCCTGGACTCAAAGGCACTCAAGAACCTGGAAGGGCACAGTGGGAGTAGATAAAAACAGCTCCATGAGAAACCCTCTCTTCCTAGTCTGAAGAGCAGGAAAGGGGACTCCTGTTAGAGAGTGAAAACAATACCCTGGTCATCTTTCTGTTTTCTCTTTCTCCAGAGCCAAGTGGTAATTGTGGCAGTAGTGATAACAGCAGCAGTGGCTATAGGGAGGGTGCCCAAAGCTCTAAATGAGGCAAAACCTTCTCTGTGACCAGAAGAGCTGTGGTGTCAAGAGTGTGGGACAAAGTCTTAACTGCTTTTTCTCTAGCTGTATCCTCCCATAAATTGGTCCTATGCACTGTTGCAGTCATGGGAAGTGTGCAGCAGAGTGGAAAACTAAACCCTGGCTTTCTGGCCACAAGATGAGAAAGGGAGACTCTAGAGGTTTGGAGCTAATGAGGAGGAAGGAGCTCAAGAAAGCAATCCGAAGGAGTTATGCATGAATTCCTGGTTCACCCATGAGCTGCATTTGCATGGCTGTCTCCATAAATAGGCTTTGAGAACTGAGCTAAAAGGCAGACCACCACCCAGATCCTACAGGATGATCTGAAGGATGTATAGGAAGAGCAGATCCAAATAACATTGCCAAGTCTTTAAAAACACTGAGGTGTCTTTGGAACCAAAGCCCACAGAAGGTGGGTCAGTATTTGCAGCCTGAATCTAACTGGGTCAGTGGTCTGCTCAACGAAAAATATCAACATTCTATTTTGGAATAGAGAAGTCACAGAGTGATATAACACAATATTCAAAATGTTCAGGATGTAACACAAAATGCTTTGTATTAAAGAACTGGAAAAATCTCAACCTGAAAGGAAAAAGAGACAATCAAAACACATCAACCTAATGACACAGACATTGGAATTATCAAAGACTTAAAGCAGTTATTATAACCAGTCTTCAATAAATAAGGGAAAATTCCCTTGAGATAAAAGGGAAGATAGAAAATTTCAGCAAAGAAATAGAAAATATAAACAAAAACCAAATGAAAATTTTAGAACTGAAAGCTACAATAAGTGAAATTAAAAATTTGCTGGGTGGGCTCAATATCAGAATGAAGAACAGAGGAAGGAGTCAGTAAACATAAAGATAGAGCAGTGAAAATAATCTAATCTGAACAACAGAGAGGAAAAATTAATTAACAAAGCATCAGAATTGTGTGGAGTAATACCAAAAGATCCAATGCTTATACCAGTAGAGTTTCAGAAGAAGAAGATAAAGACAGTGGTATTAAAATAATATTTAGCTGAAAACTCCCCAAATTGGTATAAGATAGAAATATACAGATTCCAAGAATCTCAGTGAACCCCAAGCAGGTAAAACTCAAACAAATCCATGACTAAAATGTCATAATCAAAGTCCTAAATATAAACAAAGAAAAAAATCTTGAACACATCCAGAGAAAAATGATACCTTAAGTAGGGGCACACATTTAAATGACAGTGGATTTCTCATCAGAAACTATAGAAAATAGAAGGACATGCTACAAAGTTTTATAGTGCTGAAAGAAAGAAAAAAATGTACTGTCCATCCAGAATTCTGTATCTAGTGAAAACATCCTTCAAAAATGAAAGTGAAATAAAGACATTGTAAGGTGAAGCAAAAACTAAGAAAATTTATTACCGGTAGATCAGCCCTAAAAAAAGAAAAAATTCTGAAGGAAAATTTTTAGATGGGAGGGAAATGATGCTGGAGAACACTTGAAGGATCAGGAATTGAGGAAAAATACATATCTGAGGAAATTTAAAAGACTACTTTGATCTCCTTAAATTCTTTAAAATATGCATATTTTACATACATGCATACATACAAAGTGTAACACTGTCTGATGGGATTTTTAATATAGGCAGATGCAATACATATGACAACTACAGCATTAAGAGAGAAAGGTAAAGAGACCTATATGATGGTAAAATTTTAAAATTCCACTCAAGGTGGTAAAATATTAATTCTATATAGAGTTTGAAAAGTTAAGAATATGCACTGTACTTGGAACACTGCATCAAAAACTAATGATGTATTTTATGGTGACTAACATAACACAATAAAAAGAAAAGAATATGCATTGTAATGCATAGTGTAAGCCACTTTCTACAAGTTCAAAGACATAGAGTACAAAACTCAAAAATTAAAATGAAATATTATATACTAAAATACATTCAAATAATCCAAATAAAAGAAGAAAAGGAGAAACACAAAAACACCAAAACAATAGCAACAGCAACAAACAACCAAAAAGAACAAACAGAAAATAAATAATGAAATGTAGGCCTCAAAACAAGTTTGTCAGAAATTCCATTAATTGTAAATGTCTAAACAGACAAAAGAGATCAGAATGGAATTAAAAAAAAAACCCACGAAGAACCAATTATATGCTGCCAATAAAAAACCATCTTTAAATAGGATGCTATAATAAGATAAAAGTAAATGGATGCAAAGTGATATACCACGCAAATACTAATAATAAAAATGGAGTGGATATACAAGTATCAGAAGAAGTAGACATCATAGCAATGATAAAATGTCACTACACCAAGAAAATATGAGTCTCAACAATGTATGCATCTAACAAGAGAGTTTTGAATACATGAAGCAAAAATGGATAAAACTAAAGGAAGAAATGGACATACATAATTATAATTTGAGACCCCAAGATCCCTCGCTCAGTAATCAATATAACAAGTAGAACAGAAAATCAGTAAGGGTTTAGAAGAATTAAGCATCACTATTTACCAAAGGGATCTAAATGACATTTATAGAATATTCCATCTAACAATATCAGGACATAAATTCTTTTTTCTTTTAATGCACTTAGAAGATTTGCCAAAATAGATCATGTCTTGTGTCATAAGACAACCTTAACAAATTTAAAAGAATTTAAATAACTCAAAGCATATTATCTGACAGAGTAAAACTGGAAATCAATAACAAAAAGATAACTAGAAAATCAACAAGCACTTTTAAATTAACACTTCTAAATAACCCATGTGACAAGAAAATGTCTCAAGGGAAATCAGAAAAATACTTTTAAAAGAAATTGAAAATACAGTATGTCCAAATTCGGAGGATACACCTAAAGCACTGGTTAGAGGAAATTTTTTAGCATTTAATGCTTTTATTAGAAAAGAAAAAAATATTCACATCAAAAATCCAAGTTTCTACCTTAGTAAAGTGACAAAATAGAGGAAAATATATGAAAAGCAAGCAGAAGAAAATAAATCAGTGAAACTGAAAACAGAAAAACAATAGAGAAAAATCAATGAACAGAAAGATGATTCTTTTAAAAGAGTCAATAATTCATTAATATGGCTAATAATTCATTAACCTCTAACGAAACTCTTTCTCTCTCTCTCTCTTCTCTATCTCTCTCTCTCTCACACACAGAGAACAAATAACCTATATTAGTACTTAAAGAGGGGATACCTCTCCAGTCCCCAGAGATACTACAAGGGAATTCTATGAACAGCTCTATTCACCTAAATTTGATAATTTAGACAAATGAACAAACTCTTTGGAAGCTACAAACTAACAAAACCCACCAAAGGAGAAACAGACAACCTGAATGGTTCTAAGTCATTTGAAGAAATTGAATTTGCAGTTAAAATTTTTTTTTGGAAAAGAGATCTTCAGATCTAAAAGTTTTCATTGGTAAATTCTACTAAACTTAACAGAAGAAATAAAAAAATGTTACATAATCTCTTACCAAAAGAATGATATAGGAGGAGAAATTTTTCAATTTATAAGGTCAGTCTTACTTTGATACTAAAACCAAACAATAATACAGGAAAAGCAAACTACAGACTACAATGCCTCAAAAAAATAGACACAAATAATCTCAAGAAAATACTGACAAATAGCATCCAAAAGTATATTTTTAAAATTACTTTATGCGTAAGAGGGGATTATCCCAGGAGTACAAGGCTGGTTCAATGTTTGGAAATCAATCAGTGTAATTTACCATACTAACATATTAAGGAAGAAAAACTGTATGATCATATCAATTGATGCAGAAAATATTTTAAAATTTCTTTTTTTTAAAGATTTTGTTTATTTATTTATTTAACAGAGAGAGAGAGAGAGAGAGAGAGAGAGAGATTATACGTAGGCAGAGAGGCAGGCAGAGAGAGAAGGGGAAGCGGACTCCCCGCTCAGCAGAGAGCCTGATGTGGGGCTCAATCCCAGGACCCCAAGATTATGACCTGAGTCAAAGACAGAGGCTTAAACCACTGAGCCATCCAGGTGCCCAAAAATATTTTAGAATTTCTAGCAGCCATTCAGTTTTCACAAACTACTAATACAGGGAACTTCCCTAATTAGATAGTATAAAAAAAACTACAGGTAACTTCATATTTAATAGTAAAAGACTGAATGCATCCTCTTAAGACCAGGACCAAGTCAAAGATCTGCTCTTACCACTCCTATTCAACATTATATTGGAAGTAATAGCCGGTGCACTTGGGCAAGAAAAAGATGTGAAACCATACAGATTTTATAAGAGACATAAAGCTGTCCTTATTCACAGGCAGCACGTTTGTCTGTGGACAGAATTCTAATGAATATATGCAAAAGAGATCCTAGAATTAATAAATTAGTTTTTCAGGGTTTCAGGATAAAAGATCAACATGTAAAAATAAATTGTATGTTTTTATATAGTGGCAATGAACAATTAACAACAAAAATATTTTTTTAAGATTTTATTTACTGAGGGCACCTGGGTGGCTCAGTGAGTTAAGCCTCTGCTTTTGGCTCAGGTCATGATCTCAGAGTCCTGGGATCCAGCCCCATATGGGGCTCTCTGCTCAACAGGGAGCCTGCTTCCCCTTCTCTCTCTCTGCCTGCCTCTCTGCCTACTTGTGATTTCTGTCAAATAAATGAATAAAATCTTTCAAAAACATTTTATTTACTGATTGAGAGGGAGTGAGAAAGAGAAAGATGAATGGGGGAGGGGCAGAGAGAGAAGCAGGCTCCCTACTGAGCAGGGAACCCAATGCAGGAATCTTTCCTGGGACTCCAGGATCATGACTTGAGCCAAAGGCAGACGCTTAACCAACTGAGCTACCCAGCTGCTCCAACAACAAAAAAATTTTTTTTCAACAACAAAATGTTTTAGAACAACATATATTGTAGCTCCAAAAATGAAATACATACTATAAATATACAAAGCATTCATATCTATATGCTGACAATTAAAATATTGGTAAAAGAAATAAAATATTTCTACATATAGATATATAAAGATATACCATCCTCATGAATTACAAGACTCAATCATGTAGTTTATATGTCAATTTTCCCAGAATTGACCTATAGATCCAATGCCATTCCAATAAAAATCCCAGCAAGAGATTAAATAAAGATAAAATATTTTTATTTTACAGATAGTGAAATATATTTCATATATTTTATATATGTATACGTAGACAAGATAATTCTAAAATTTATATGGAAATTAGAAGAAGCTGTGATACCGCCAAAAATTTTTAAGAGGAATAAAATTCAAGGATTTGTACTACTCAGTTTTGAATCTTCCTATAAAGATATAGCAGTCGGGGCGCCTGGGTGGCTCAGTGGTTTAAGCCGCTGCCTTCGGCTCAGGTCATGATCTCAGGGTCCTGGGATCGAGTCCCGCATCGGGCTCTCTGCTCAGCAGGGAGCCTGCTTCCCTATCTCTCTCTCTCTCTCTGGCTGCCTCTCTGACTACTTGTGATTTCTCTCTGTCAAATTAATAAATAAAAGCTTTAAAAAAAAAAGATATAGCAGTCAAGATAGCATTTTATTAGTGAAGGGATAGAAACACAGATCAGTGGAATAGATTCTGGAGTCCAGAAATAAACCCACATAAGTTTGGCCAATTGATTTGCTAAATTATTTCTCAATTTAAAAAACAGAGATATAATTCACGTAGCATAAAATCTACCATTTTATTTTATTTTTATTTTTTAGTTAATATTTTATTTCTTTATTTGAGAGAGAGAAAGTGAGCACAGGGAGGAGCAGAGGAAGGGAGACAAGCGACTCCACACTGTGCACAGATCCTAATGTCAGGCTCGATCTCACAACACTGAGATCAAGAGTTGGATGCTTAACCGACTAAGCCATGCAGGCACCCCCAAATCCATTTTAAAGCATTATTTGTTTTTAGTGTATTAACAAGTTTATGCAAACATCATCACTCTTTTGTTCCAGAACATTTTCATCATCCCTAGAAAAAGCTCCCCATTCCTTCACCCACCAGTCCCAGGAAATCTCAAATTTCCCTTTTGTCTCTATGGATTTGCCTATTCTGGATATTTCATATAAATGGAAACGTAATACATAATGCATAAACTGGATTCTTTCACTTCTCTAACTTTTTTCAAGATTCATCCGTGTTGTCACATGTATCAGTATTTAATCCCTTTTTATGGTTGAATAATAATCCATCGTATAGATATACCACATTCTGTGTATCCACTCATCAGCTGGTGGATGTTTGGGTGATTTCTACCTTGGCTACTTGAGTAATGCTGCTGTAAACATTAGTGTACAAGTTTTTGTGTGGACATATGTTTTCATTTTTCTTGGGACTATATTTATAAGTGTAATTGTTGGATTATATGGTAGCTCTATGTTTAACTGTTTGAGAAACTGCCAGACGGTTTTCTAAGGCAGCTGCACCATCTAACACTCCCACTAGCAGTGTATGAATGCTCTTATATCTCAACATCTTTGCCACTACTTCTTATTTATCCAAGATATTGGATTATAGCACCCTAGTGGGCATGAAGTGGTATCTCATTGTGGTTTTGATTTGCATATCCCTAATAACTAATGAAGTTGAGTGTTTTTACTGATCATTTTAGTACATTTCATATGTTTGTATATTTGGGAAAATGCTTAAATCCTTTCCCATAGTTTAATTATTTGGGTTTCTTTCTTTCGTTGAGCTGTAAGAATACATGATGCACATATTCTAGACAGTTGATGCTTAACCCGTACATGGTGTGCAATTTTTTCTCCAATTCTGCGGGCTGCCTTTTGACTTTGTGGTAATGTCTTATGAAACACAGTAGTTTTAAATTTTGATAAGGCCCAATTTATCTATTTTTTCTTTTGTCATTTGTGCTTTAGATGTTTTCATATCTAAGAAACCATTGTCTAATCCAAAGTGATAAGAATTTACATCTATGATTTCTTCCAAGAGTTTTGTAGTTTTAGCCATGACATTTAGATATTTGATAGTTAATTTTTGTAAATGGTATGAGACAGGCATACAAATTCATTCTTCTGCCTATGAATATACAGGTGTCACAGCACACTCACTGAAAAAATAATTTTTCCCCACTAAGTTGTCTTGGAATCCTTGTTGAAAATGAATTGCTCACAAATATGTAGGTTTATTTCTGAACAATCAATTCTATTACATTAATCTATGCATCTATCGCTATTCCAGGCCTGCAAAGTGTTGGTCACTAGCTTTAAAATAAGTTTTGAATTTGGATATTGGAATTCCCTTATTTTTATTCTTTATGAAGATTGTTTTATATATTTTGGGCTTCTTGTATTTCCCTATGAATTTTAGGACTAGCACATCAATTTTTGCAGAAAAACCAGCTGGGATTTTGATAAGGACTGTAATTAATCTGCAGATCAGGAGAGTATTGCCATCTTAGTAACAAGTCTTCCATCAATGGATATGTGGTATCTTTCCACCCATTTAGGCCTTCTTTAATGTCTTTCAATGACATTCAATAATTTTCAGTGAAGAAATATTGCACGTCCATCATTAAACATATTCCTAAGTATTTTTTTTATATAATCATAAGTTGAATTATTTTATTAACTTTCTTTTTAGAGTGTACAGGAATGCAATTGATTTGGAATATTGATCTCATATCTTACAAACTTGCTGAGCTCATTATTAGTTGTTATAGTTTTTTAGTGAATTTCTTATGATTTTCTCTATATAAGATCATATGCAAATAGAGATAGTTTAACTTTTTTCTTTTCAGTCTGGATGCCTTTCGTTTTCGTTTCCTTGGTTTATTTCCCTGGCTAGAACCTAGATTATAATGTTGAATAAAAGAGATCAGAGTATACATCCTTGCTTTGTCCGTCATCTTAAGAGGTAAGCATCCAGTCTTCTATCACTAGGCGTGATGTTAGCTGTGTTTTTAAAAGACTTATTTATTTATTTTAGAGTGTGGGAGGGGCAGAGGGAGAGAATCTTCCAGCAGAATCCCTGCTGAGCACCGAGCCAGATGCAGTGGCTTCATCTCACAACTCATGAGATCATGACCTGAGCTGAAACCAAAAGTCAGATGTCAACTGAATGAGCCACACAGGTGTCCCAGCTGTGGGTTTTATTAGTGGAGGAAGTCTTAGTTTGTTGACTGGTTTCTTTTTTTAATCATGGAAATGTGTCAGATTTTGTCAAATGCTATTTCTCTATCTATTGAGATCACGTGGGTTTTGTCTTTTATTCTATTACATGGTATACAATATAATATTTACATATACACAATTGATTTTATATAGTGGACCAGCCTTGCATCCCTGGGATAAATCCAATTTTGTCATGTGCGAAGTTTTGTTACATGTTACTACTTTTGATTTATTTGTATTTTGTTAAGAATTTTTGCACCTATATTCATAAGGGATACCGGCCTATCCTTTTCTTGTGATGTCTTTGGTTTCGGAATCAGAGTAATCCTGGCTTCATAGAATGAGTTGGAAAGTATTTTCACCTCTTCTATTTTTTGGACAAGTTTATAAAAATTACTATTAATTTTCTTTAAAGGTGTGGCAGAGTTCACCAGCTGTAAGCATCTAGTCTGGGCTTTGCTTTGTGGAAGGTTTTTGATTACCAGTTCAATCTCTCCACTTGGCATAGGTAAGTCTATACAGATTTCCTATTTCTTACTGCATTTGTTTCAGTAGTTCGTCCCTTTCTAGTAACTTGTCTATTTCATCTGGGTTATTTAGTTTATTGCCATGCAATTGTTCATAACATTTCCTTATAATCCTTTCTACTTCCGTATGATAGTAACATCTCTTTTCATTCCTTAGTTATTTGAATCCTTTTTTTTTTTCCTTTTTTCAGCTTATCTAAAAGTGTGTTGATTCTGTTGGTCTTTTCAAAGAACCAACTTGTGTTTTTCTGTACTGTTTTTCTATTATCGCTTTCATTTTTTTCAGCTCTAGTCTTCATTATTTCCTTCCTCTGCTGGATTTGTGTTTAGTTTTCTCTTCTTTTCCTATACTCTTAAGGTGGAAGTTTAGGTTTTCCAACTTGAGATCTTTCTTCTTCTTCAATATGGTGTTTATACCTATAAATTTCCCTGTAAATTCTGGTTTCATTGCATCTATAAATTTGGGTATCATTTGTTTTCATTTGACTGATCTCAAGGAATTTTCTAATATTCTTTTTAATGTCTTTTTTGACACTTTGGTTATTTAGGAGTGTTTTGTTTTGTTCCCATTATTTGTGATTTTTATCAAATTTTCTTCCAAATATTTTTTGACAAGTGTACAAAGGCAATTCAGTGAAGAAAAGATAGTTGCTTCAACAAACAGTAATGTAACAATGGGACATTAATATATACAAAAATAAACCTAAACCTAATCTTTACATGTTACAAAAATTTATCCAACATTGATCATGAATCTAAGTGTAAACTGCATTACTATAAGCTTTTAGGTGTAAATAGAGGAAAACATCTCCCTGACCTGTCGTTTAGGCAGAAAGTTCTTAGACTTGACACTCAAAATACATCTTAAAAAAATCCAGAAATTAGAGTTCACCAAAATTTAAAACTTTTACTCTACATAAGGCACTGAAAAAAATTGTCCTTTCAAAACTATCCACAGTCCTTTCTGCATCAAGAATTTCAATCATTGAATCTATTCAAGTTAGAATTTTACTGGAAGCTCACAAGTTTTTCTTCAATTTGTGTGTCATTTTTTTCATCTGCTTTACTCAGTAGCTGAGCCAAACAGTGTCTTGAGATGACTTACCCAAGCCATCCTAGATAAATACACAACCTAAATAAAAATAAGTTCTTACTATTCTCAACCAGCTTCAAGACAATTTCCCCAGTGTCTACTTCCAACAGATTGTCAACCCCCAGATTCTGCCTGTACAGAAATACTTGAATTGCCCCAGTTCCTTGGAGGTCTTAGAGGACATGCCATAAAGTACTGTAAGGTATTGTTAAGAGAATGAAAAAATAAGCTACCTAGAAGATATTGCAACTCACATATCTGACCTACATCGACAATATATAAAGAACTCAAAACTCAACATTGTGAAACTCAACACTAAGAAACCAACAGCTCAGTTTTTAAAAATGGGTAATACCAGTATTGGTCAGTATATAGAGCAACAGGAGCTCTCATTCACTGCTGGTGGGAATGTGAAGTGGGCCAACCACTGTGAGGAGCAGGTTAGTCTATTTATATAAATTTAAGTCTTTACATTTACCATATGACCCAGTAATTCCACTTGTAGATATTTTCTAGAGAAGAAAACCTTATGCTTACACCTGTACACAAATGTCTGTAGCATGCTTTTTCATAGTCACCCGAAACTAGAAACAACCAAATGTCCTTCAGTGCATGAAAGGGTAGGCATCTATACAATGGAATATTACTCAACAATGAAAAGGTAGAATTACTGGTACATGCAAGAGTCTTGGGATTGAGTTCTGCAGGGAGCCTGTTTCTCCCTCTCCCTCTGCCTGATGCTCTTCCCACTTGTGCTCTCTGTCTCTCAAATAAATACATAAAATCTTAAAAAAAAAAAAAAAGAAAGCAAACTAAGAAACACAAAGACAACCACATCAAAGATCATTTTACTCAAATCACGAAAACTGTGATGAAGAGAAAATCTTAAAATCAGACTGTCAGAAACAATGCAGGGCAGAAGATAGTCAAAGGGATGTCTTTAAAATGCTGGAGAGGGAGCGTTCCACTTTTTGGCATTCAAAATATTTCTTCAGAAGAAAATTGGCTGTTTACGACAACAATATCAATGTATAATGGGATTTGTTACTTATGTGAAAGTCATATATCTGATCACAATAGAATGGAAAGATATCAACAACAGGATGACAAAGAGTAGAGGAGGGAAAAAAAGTATACAGTTGTAAGGTTTACATTTATTTGAGTAAGTATAATATTATTTGCTAAATTAATTTTGTAAATCTAAAGCAACTAGTGAAAGGATAAAGATAACAGATAATAGCTAGTAAGCCATTAGAGGAGATAAAAATGGAATATTTAAAAATATATAATTCCAAAAATGGCAAGAAGAGGAGAAAAAGAACAAACAGACAAAAAAAGGATAAATAACAACATGGCAAATTTTAAGTCAACCATATCAATCATTTATTTTTTTTTAAGATTTTATTCATTTAGTTGAGAAAGAGAGAGAGACAGAGTGAGAGAGCATGAGAGGGGAGGTCAGAGGGAGGAGCAGGCTCCCCATGGTGCTGGGAGGTTGATGTGGGACTCGATCCCAGGACTCTGGGATCCTGACCTGAGCCGAAGGCAGTCACTTAACCAACTGAGCCACCCAGGTGCCCCCATATCAATAACTTAAAAAAATAATAAGACAATCCACAAAGCAAATTAAAAGGCAGACAACATTGTGCTGAATTTTAAAAAACACCCAAATAATACGTTATCTATAAAAGGTACACTTTTAATTTAAACCCTAGAGAGATAAACAGTAAAGGCGTAGAAAAATAAGTATTATAAACACTAATTATAGATAATATGAATTGATTCATTAATAATAGCCAAAGTAGACTTCAGATAGAGGAATCTTACTACAAGTTAGGAGAAGCATTTCATGATATATGTGTTGCCATTGCCATCGTCACAGGAGCATGTCAGACTAATTAAATGCGTCCGTTCATCAAAAAGACAATCAACTGCCATGAACTCAATTGTATCTTCCCCAAATTCAGATGTTGAATTCCTAGCCCCCAGTGTGACTGTATCTGGACATAGGATCTTTAAAAGGCAGTTAAGTTTAGGGACGTCTGAGTGGCTCAGTCAGTTGGGCATCTGCCTTTGACTCAGGTCATGATCCCTGGGTCCTGAGATCAGGCCCTAGGCCGGGCTTCCTGCTTGGCTGGAGCCTGTTTTTCCCTGTCCCTCTGACCCTCCCTTCTGCTCATGGTTTTGCTCTCCCTCTCTCTCTGTCCAATAAATAAATAAGAATAAAAATCTACTGCCTGTCCTCCCACAGGAGCCATGACTGTCTTGCATTAGAGCCACTCTAGTCTCACAGGATTTGCTTGTGACTCTTATTGTGTGAATAAAGCTCCCTGGTTCAGTACCCAGAAAAGAAAAAGGAAAAAAAAAAAAAAGAACTCTAAAAAAATTTAAAATAAAATAAAGTAAAAAATTTTAAAATAAAATTTAAATGATGCCATAAAGGTGGGCCCTAATCTAATAGAACCTTATAAGAAGAGAAAGAGACCCCACAGTTCTCTCTTTCCCTCTTTTCATGTGCACAGAGGCAGGACTATGAGAAAACACAGTAAGAAGGCAGCCATAAACAAGTCAAGGAGAGAGGCTTCTCCAGAAATCAAACCCTGTTGGACCTTGATCTTGGACTTCCCAGCCTCCAGAATAAATTTCTGTTGCTTAAGCCACCCAGTCTGTGGTATTTGTTAGGGCAACCAGAGCAGACTAAGACACTATCTTAAATGCGTACGTACATAATAAGAAAGCTTCAAAATCCACAAGGCAAAAACAGAACTGAAGAGAGAAATAGACAAATCCATTATTAGAGTTGGACATTTCAACGCACGATATCTAGAAAATCAGTCAGGATATGGAAAACTTGAATGACACTGTCAACCAACTTGACCTAATTGACATTTAATCCCACAACTGCTAGCGGCCCATTAGTTTCTTGCGCATGTGGAGCATTTAAACAGAATGTAACACTAGATTATAAAACAAACCTCAATATATTTAAAAGGGTTGGAAATACTACAAGGACTGTCCTCTGGCCACAGTGGAATGAAAGATGTCTAGATATTTCCCAAATATTTGGAAGTTAAACAAAAACCCTCCTAGAAATTCCATGGGTCAAAGAAAAAATAACGACGCGAGTTAGAAAGTCTTCAGAATGGCATGACCGTAAAAACACAACCCTATCAAAAAGATCAGGATACAGTTAGCATTTAGAGGGAAACTTATGGCTTTAAGTACTTGTATGGAAAGGAGAAAGATGGGTGATAGCTGTGTTTGAGGGACTCTTTGGGAGGGGCTCTGAGAGGCTCGAAGGCAGCATGTGAAGATGACCGTGTGGCATAACAAGGGACAAGTCACGGGGTGCTGCGCAAACAAAGGGAGCCAGAGAAATAAGTCAGTGCCTTGTGGGAGAGCAGGCATGGGAGGCCTGAGCTCCTCCACCCCCAGAGAATTCCCTCCACTGCACTTTCTGCCTGAAAATGGAGTAAGTACGCTTTCTCTTGCTTACCACCCCCAAAGGGCAGTTTGGCTGGTGCAGGGAGAGGGAGGTCAGATCTGACGGGGGATGGGCACGTTGTGGAGGTACAGAGGCCCTGACACCAGCTCCAGCGTCTGTCTGAATCTCCGTGGCCTCCCTCCTGGAACTGACTCCCTCAGCTTTCCCCTTCTGGGCTCTCTGAGAGGGGGCAGGACGGGCTGCTGTGTTCTGACCTCGCCGTAAAATCTGAATAATTGATGCCCCAGTCTAATGTTTCACCCAATTGTCATAAAGCAAGAAACACAAGCCCAGTGTGTAGCAAACGAGGTTCTGGACAAAGGGCTGTTTTCATCGCCCCCTTTCCCCCCCAGCCTCCAGCACATGATCTGTGACAATCGTCCTGTGTTCTCCTACCCCTCCCCAGGGGAGCTGAGGGAGGGATTATCGGGGAGGTAGCTCCCCCAGGACGCGGAGGAGGGCTGCCTCCCTGCCCCCACCTTGGCGTGTGTCATCTGGAGCAAGTGCCCAGCTGTTGCTGGATACCCACTTGGCACCACTTTCCGCTTAGAGCTGCTGCAAGGCCTCTATAAATACAGAGCTCTCACCCAAACACACAGTGCCGATGGGCCCCAGGGGCCTCCAGCTCCCTGTGTGGCAGTGGGCGGGAATATGGAGAAAGGAGTGGGGGACATCCTAGGGACTCCTTGAGTTCCAGGCACAAGGTAGATAGCCCAACCCTGTGCAGATCTCTGGTGCTCGGCGGCTAGGACTCGTCTGTCACACACACCCCGAGGGGGGGTAACACGAGCGGGGAACAGGTGACAAGGCCATGAGAGTATGTCTAGGCCACAGCGGGGATTGCCTGAGGTTGTCGATGCCAATCTGGTCACTTTCGGAACTGCAGGAACAGAACTGGTGGGGGGAGAAATGTCTGTGCTCCGCAGAAGGTTTCCCAGATCACTCATATGTAGTATCGTGGAAAAAAATCACAGAAATCCTTGGTTAACTCAAGTTAACCAGCTATCCTCCCTGGGTGAATAGGACTAGGCCGTGAAGTCATTGGTAGGTTTGGGGCACTTCTTCCTGATGAGTGTCATTTAGTGGAAGTTAGTACGGTGAGATGCACTGACCAAGTGTAGGGAACGTGCTGGCCACCACGCTTGGGTGTATGGTAGTGAGAGAAATCCTGCAGACTCCAGGAGTCGGGGGCAGACCTGAGGGCAGGGGGCATGAATAGCAGTCCCCACCCTAAGTACAAGTGCAAGGCCTTTTGTTCCAAAAGCAAGGAGAAAGAAAGCGCTTTGCTTTCTTCCACAGCCTCTCTCTTAACCTGACATAGTTTCTGAGATTTTCTAGTTAATATTACATACACTCCTTTGGGCTCAGGGGAGCACAGACCCTCACACAAGCCCGGGGTTCTGTCCTACAAATCGGTGCATGCACCTGACTTCCCCGCACTCACCTGTGTCCCCCACCCTGTGGCCCACTGAGCACTGAGCAGGGGAGTGGGTAGCTGAGAACCCGTTCAGGGAGGCAGCTGGAGGCAGAAGCCCCCCAACCCCACCCACCCACATGTTCCACTGTTCCATTGACTTTACTAATAAAACACAAATCCAGGATAAAACTATTAAGAATTTTAAGTGCTGATCGCAGAGCGCTGAACCCCAAGCATGACCCCGTTCTGAGTGCCAGGCCTTCTGCTCTGGTGGCTACATACTGAGCTGGCTGTGTCTGCAAGGTTTGGTCTCCTGCCTTTCTAAGACAAATGGGGTGCTGGGCACCCTGCCTGGGGGTGTGGTGGGGGTTACTTCAGAACTGGAAAATCTAGGTTAAGCCTTCACCCCAGTAACCTGAAGCTGCCACACCAATGCAAAGAATTAGATTCAGAGGCAGAGGGAACACCGTGTGGACCTGGAAACCGGAGTGGAGGATGAGGTGCTCTGCCCAGAGAGGAACCTTTCTTCAGAGCCTACTTCCAACTGCAGGAAAAGGACCACTAATGGTTCACAGCCAAGTCCCTCCATGGACATTGTCTTTCCCTAAGATGATGCCTCCAGGACACAGTGACTGCCTGATGCCGCTGGTGCAGAGGTCCACGCCCTCCTCCATTTGGGGACAGCACTGCGGGATCTGCCGAGGCCTCAGACACAATGGCATCCTGGGCCATTCTCCCTCTGCCCGGTCCTGCTCTCCTCACTTCTTTCCACTTGCCTGGTATGTCTCCCACGAAGACGACCCTAAATGGGGTCACTAGCCAACAGCTGGCACCAAGGATCACAAGCGGTACGTGGAGTGTGCTGTAGCCCAGGGATGGTAGTAGCCCTTCCACACAGGTGGGGGACTGAGGCACTTCGAGGAATAGGAACTGCCAGCTGGTGGAAGAGAGCTCAGAGTATAAGAGAAAGAAAACGTAGGCACTAATCTCTTTGACATCACCCATAAAAAACGTTTTCCAGGTAGGTCTCCTTTGGCGAGGGAAACAAAAGCACAATTAAACTATTGGGTCTACATCCAAAAAAAAAGCTTTTGCACAGCGAAGGAGACCACCAACAGAATAAAAAGACAACCCACTGGATGGGAGAAGATATTTGCAAATGTTGTATCTGATAAGGAGTTAATAATCCAAAATATATAAAGCACTTCTATAATACAACACCCAAAAAGCCCACCCAAATGTTGCAATTAATAAATGGGCAGAAGACACGAATAGAACATTTTTCCAAGGAAGACATACATATGGCTGACAGATGCGTGAAAAGATGCTCCACATCACTCATCATCAGGGAAATACAAATCAGAACCGCAGTGAAGTTTTACCTCATACCCAGAATGGCTAAGATCAACCACCCAAGAAACAACAGGTGTTGGCGAGGATATGGAGAAAAAGGAAAATCCTTGCATTGTTGGCAGGAATGCAGACTGGTACAGCCACTGTGGGAAACAGGATGGAAGTCCCACAAAAAATTAAAAATAGAATTACCCTATGATCCATTAATTCCACTGCTGGGTATTTACCCAAAGAAAATGAAAACACTAATTCGAAGAGACAGATGCACTTTCGTGTTTGTAGCAGCATTATTTACAATAGCCAAGGTATGGCTATTGAGTTTGTCAATGGATGAATGGATAAAGAAGGTATGGTATATATACACAGCAGAATATTATTCAGCCATAAAAAGGATGAAATCTTGCCACTTGTAATGACAAGAATAGATCTAGAGAGTATAATGCTAAGTGAAATAAGCCGGAGAAAGACAAATATCATGGGATTTCACTTATATGTGTAATTTAAGGAACAAAGGAAGAAAGAAAGAAAAAAAAGACAAAAAAAACCCAGACTCTTAACTACAGGGAACAAACTGACAGTCAGCAGGGGGGAAGTGGGTGGGGGATGGGCGAAACAAGTGATGGGGATGAAGGAGGGACCTTCCTGTGATGAGCACTGAGTAATGTATGGAAGTGTTGAATCACTATATTGCAGACCCTAAACTAATATCACTGTTTTTTTTTTCTCCATAAAGATTTTGTTTATTTATTTGACAGAGATCACAAGTAGGCAGAGAGGCAGGTGGGGAGGAGGAGAGCAGGGTCCCTGTTGAGCAGAGAGCCTAATGCAGGGCTCCATTCCAGGACCCCGGGATCATGACCTGAGCTGAAGGCAGAGGCTTAACTCACTGAGCCACCTGGGTGCTCCCTAATCTGTCTTTAATTATACTTGAGTTAAAAAAAAAAAAAAAAAAAACTTTACCCCAGTAAACTCATCACTATACATTATTTTAAAATTGCCCTTTCTTACAAGTCTTAGAACAGTGACCTACCTGTTTTCAATACATTATCATTTATGGAAACAATAGATTTGTAAACATACATTATTTCCCAAGTAATAATTATTCTAACACATAGAAAAACTATGAGGAAGTAATAAAGATGTGATTTTATAGAAAATGACACATTCCCCCCCCCCCACGGGAGAAACAGGTTGTTCCTCACTCATTTTATAGAAAATGATAATTTTTTAAATTTTTAATTTTTTATAAACATATAATATATTTTTATCCCCAGTGGTAGAAAATTATAAATTTTTTCCCCACAGGAGGAACAGGTTGTTGCTCAAGCTAAGCATGAATGAGAATGTATACACCAAAGATTACTTGAGTAATCTTAAGTGCTTAGTAATTGCCAACAGATTTTGCCCCTAATGTATAAGGTAACATATATGATTATATAGACATATATCTCTCTCTCCAAGTCTATGTCTTCAGGAAGTTAGAATCTAATTTGGATTTGTATTTTATGCAAAAGAGAATTTTTTTTTTTTTTAAAGAGAGAAATAAGAGAGGAATATGGGGCTCTGAGGGACAGGCTGCTCTGAACACCACTGGTTGTACAAGAGACAATGAAAGACCAATTCTACCCAAAATGTCAAAGGCAGAGGGCCTCCTTGGAGCATTCTGGGAGACCCTAATTCCTGGCAAAGGGATAGAGGAAGGGACATCCAGTGCGGAAGATGAGGCTCAGAAGTTTCTCACAGGAGTGGTGGAGCTCTCAGTCTTGACTTTGATGGGTGTCCTTTGCAAGGCCAAGGTTATGGAACCCTTAGACCTGGGGTGGGGAGATCTGGGTAGGTTCAGATGAAAACCTGCAACTTCAGATACCTGTGAAAATGTGAGCCTGAAGAAATAACCACCCCCACCCCTCCCCACTTCCATACTGCTGGGAGATCTCACAACGGACCCAAGCTTGGCAGGTGTCTAACAAGACAAATCCTTGCTCCTTCAGGATCTACTTCCACACTCCCTCTGGGCAACCTGACTGACAGGGTCAAATCCCAGTACAGCCAACCGGGGAGGTATGGAGGGGAGGGACTTTTTGTCTGAATTCTTCAGTTTTTTTGGTAAAATACACAAAACATTTACGTTACCACCTTAACCTTTTTTTTTTTTTTTTAAGATTTTATTTATTTAACAGAGAGACAGATCACAAGTAGGCAGAGAGGCAGACAGAGAGAGTGAAGGAAGCAGGCTTTCTGCTAAGCAGAGAGCCCAATGCGGGACTCAATCCCAGGACCCCAGGATCATGAACTGAGCTGAAGGCAGAGGGTTTAACCCACTGAGCCACCCAGGCGCCCCACCATCTTAACCATTTTAAGTACAGAGTTCAGGGGTGTGAGTACATTCCACTGTGCAACGATCACCACCATCACCTCCAGAAACTTCTTCAGCCCGCAAAGCTGCAACTCTGCAATTTTTAACCGCTAACTCCCCATTGTGCCCTCTTCCCAGCCCCTGGAAGCCCCCATTCTACCTTCTGTCCCGATGAATTTGACTACTCCAGTTGCCTCCTATAAATGGGATCATATGCTACTTGCCCTTTTGTGTCTGGCTTGTTTCCCTGAGCATCATGCCCTCGGGGTTCGCCCACGCTGTAGCAGGTGTCTGAATGGGAGAGGAGGGGGTTTCATGCCAAAGGAGCTGCGGGCGCAGGCTGGACCTGACAGGCCGATAGAAGGTGCCTGGCCTGGTTTCTGAGGGTGCAGGAGCAAGGAGGGCAGAACATGGGAAAAGCGGGAGCCCATCCATCTCTAGATTATGGAACTTCATGCCCTGGCGAGGATCCTAGGAGCCACTGCCACCGTGCACTAGCATGGCTCGTGAAAGGCTGCTGGGGAGGATGGCTTGGAGTGTGTGCAAGGAAATACAGAACTGTGTGGATGGAACCAAAGGCCCAGAGTGAGGCCAGAAAACCCAGGAGGGGCTAAAGGACCCAACCCCCAACTTACCAATATGACCAAGACAGTGCTGATGAGGACCACGAAGCATTGCTGAGAAGCTCAGTGCTGCTGACCTCTGTGCATCAGGGCTGACAGTGGGGGTACAAGACAGCAAGCGGACCACAGCGTCTCAAAGGCATAGAGGACAGATGGCGGGGCTTAACCATCAGCAGCAAGGTGGATACATTTCTCAGTAAATGACAAGATCAGAGCAGCAGCTAGAGGGTCCTGCTGTACAGATAGCCTAAGAGATGGTTCTAGAACACAGCATCCATAGAGGTGAGCTGCATGGTCAGTTAACAAAGGTACTGCTTAATCTGTGCCATAAGTAATACCAATGATGATTGACCAGACGGCGGACAGCCATCATGATCGCTTGGCTGGTTTCTGGCCCTAAGCCAGTTGTCAGAGCCAGAATCCAGAATGAGAGAGAAGCCAGTTGTGCGAGGAAGGACCGAACCCCATGGCCAGTGTGTGCAGCAGTGTGACTGACAGGGAATCCCAGCCTTTTACTTGGGTGATTATGCACAAGAGAAAGGGGGCCCTCTGGGACTCTTCAGGATTCAGACCCAGGGTCTGAATTACTATCAATGAGTGATGACTAGGGGGTCATCACCACACCAGCTGGGGAGGAACAGGTAGGACCAGGTCTCAAGTCTGGATCAGTGAGGCCCACGGGGTCATATCTCCACTTCCGGAATGGATCACTGGATGTAGCTTCTTGGCAGTGAGCAGAACCCCCACATGGTTCCTTAACCTGTAAGAACTACCAGAGTAAGTGGGGCCAAGTGAAATTCTCTGGAACTTTCTCCCCTCCCCCAATCAGCTAGGATAGATTAAAAGAGTTCCACCCAAGGGGATGGCAGAGATTTGTGCCACAGTCAGAAAACCCAGGAAATCAGGACTGGTGGTCCCTGTCATATCTTTCTTTCATTCACAAGTCTGAATCCTACAAAAACAAAGTACGATGTTAGATTATGGTGGGTGTATGGACAGAATTGTGTCCGTCTTCCCCCCACCCCATGTCGAAGCCCTACCCCTCAGTGTGACTGTATTTGGACATCATTGGGTTTGGAAAGAGATAAAGAGGTCAAATGAGGTCACAAAGGTGGGGCTCTGCTCCAGTAATTCTGGTCTCCTTCTTCGAAGAGGAGGAGACAGCCGACCGAGATTTCTCTCTCTTCACATGGGCATAGAGGAAAGATCCCATGAGGACAGTGAGAAGACAGTCACCTGCCCTCCACTGAGACCTCTCCAGAAACCAGTTCTCACAGCACCTTGATTTTGGAGTTCCCGTCCTCAGAACGTGAGAAAAGAAATGGGCCGTGTGAGCGGACACACCTGCGCTCTTCGGTTAAGGCAGCCTGAGCAGAACGATATGGTGGGCTCTACAAGGCTCCCCGAGCAGAACCCCAATTGCAGAGGCAGTGTCAGAGGCCACCCCTGGGGTAGAGCAGGGTAATGGAGCCCGGGGGGGGGGGGAAGGTGACGCCAGGCATCCCTCGGGGAACATCGGCTTTTCCATCCCTGCAGAAAGGGGGATCAGAAGCAGTTGGCACTCAAGTTGAGGGACAACAATACACATTTATCCAAAGCAGCCTGTGCTGTCCGGTCATTTCGTGAACAGAGAGCTTATGTACATTCAGTTCTGCCTACGAACGGCCTGGCCTCTGGGCTTATCAACACTGATTCAGTGGTTTTGGGCTAGTCTGAAAAAAAAATGGGATAAAGTGACTGAGGCCAAGGTGGTTGAGGGGGGCTGCTGAGAGAGGAGACATGCTGGGACCACAAGAGGGTCCAGGGGTCCAGACAGGCCAGGAAACGGGTCAGGAGAGAGGAACGGGTGTGGGAGCAAGTCGCCGTGTGTCTGAGCGCCCATGGCCAGCAAGAGCAGGGACCCTGGCCCGGCAGAGGAGCAGTGCACGCAGGGGCCCAGGCCTGCTAGCAATGGGATCACTTCGCAGACCAACTGCAGAGACCGTGGAAGGGGAAGTCTCAGTGACAGGCTCGGGTGGGGCAGGGGTGAGTGTGATTCCTGGGCCAAGCCTCACCAGCCCATGCAGCGACATTGTGCCCATCAGCAGAGGGGCCCTGCTTCTGGAGCTCCAGAGCCCGATCTCAGAGCACAGGCACTGTTGGGCAGGGTTCTGGAAGGACACAACCTCCCAGGGGCATGATCCATTCATGTCCCTTGCCAGCTATGGAAGCCCCGGGAGTGACGTGCGTCTTGGTCCCCTGCACCCTGCACACAGATGCTCTTGGGCATTCCCAAGGGTGCCCATTTTCTTCTTGTTAGGTTTCTGGCTGGTACCCCACCCCGTAAGGTGCAGTGAGGAGCAGAATGTGTCCAGCCCTCATCTGCCGGATCCGTGAGGGCCATGGAGGGGCCTGGGTCCCCATCTCAGGGCTGGGTGGGATCTGCCAGAGTCTCACAGCCACCAGGAGCTAGGAGAGACCAGGTGGGGGCAGATAGAGGGCAGACCTGCAAACCTTACCAGCCACCTTGCAAATGGAAGTTTCCAGGCCCTGGACCAGGCTGTGCACAGCTTTCTGTTGTTTGTTTTACAAGAGATCTTTCAAAATTTTTTTAAAGATTTTATTTATTTATTTGAGAGAGCATGAAGAGGGGAGAAGGTCAGAGGGAGAAGCAGACTCCCCATGGACTCGATCCCGGGACTCCGGGGTCATGACCTGAGCTTACCCAACTGAGCCCATAGGTCTTTCACATTTTTTAGTAAAGATTAGGAGAGTGAATAAAGGCATGTTTCTTTAATAATGGCTTTTGCCTTTTTGCACATTGGTGTGAAGTTCATGTGTCTGAAAGATTTGGGAGGCTGTGTGAGCCTGTTTTCTCAGCAATGCCCTGGACACCTGAGGCTCAGAGGGGCTCTCTGGGCAGAGAGCAGATCACTAGAGCAGATGAATCTTTGCGGCCTGAGCATCTCTGGAAAGAACAGGCCTAACGAGATGAAGGAAGGGTCACACACCCGAGGTTGCCAGGGGAAAGACTCCCCTGGCCTGGGCAGCCCTGGGGGCGGAATTAGGCGTGGTTGCAGGCCTCACATCTGCACAAAGGACAGAATTGTATCCCCAGTGAGGCATTAGGGGAACAGGACTTGCCTGGGAGGAGAGGAGCCCATATAGGCCCTGGGCCAACAATCCGGTGATGGCTGAGGGTCCTCTTCCCTCTCTGACAGCATGTGCTTCAGGGGGTGGGACCACCTGGCTTACTTCTCCTCTAAGGTATTACGGGTCTGGCCCAGTGTAGGAGGGAGTCCCACCCCCAGGGAAGCTCAGGCTGGAAGCCTGGTCCATCTCACAGGGCGTGGGGTGGGACAGGCGGGTCCCATGCCCCGGTCCAAGGCTGCTAGCCTCAGCTCCTGGGAGGCTTGTATATTGCCTGTAAATTACACTTCCCTGCTTTGGAAAGTGAGGTTACAATCACCTGGACTCCCCAGGGTTGTGTGAGGAGAAGCCGGGTGATGCAGGTAAGGCTCTCCGCGGCTGAACTAGAGGCCGGATTCTGCCTGAGCGGAGCTGCGCAGGCTCTGTAAAGGACAGGGCCTCCACGCCCCATTGGAGGCTATGGTCAGAGCATGCAGGCCCAAGCAGGCCTCCACAGAAGACCCAAGTGCGCTTGGGGCTTGCAGGGACCATCTGATGAGGCCTGCAGCTGGCAGGCAAGGAGGCCAGCCAGGACCCTCACTGTGGTCACCCGGGAGAAGATGGAGCCCCAGGCTAGCGAGCGGAAGCTGAAACCAGAATCAGTGTAGCCTGGATCTGAGCCCCAAACCATGTCCTCTCCTTGGGGCCGGAGCAGCACAGCCGCCACCCGGCATGCTTGCCTCCTAGACCAAGGCGGGGCTCCTCTTGGGTCCCAGCTCCCTTTTCTGTGGGGGCAGGGCCACAGCAGAGGCCTTGGGGCTTCTCTGGAAACTACCAGAGCCAGGGAGGGAGAAAGCCCTGGGGCAGGAAGCGTGAGACTCCTGAGGCCCAGCCACACCCAAGAAGGTGACCTTTACAGCCTGGCTCCCGTCCAGCCCTCTACCAAAAGCCACCCCTTCCCTAGCATTGTGGTTTGTTTTTTCCCTTTAACTGCCAGGAACAGGCCGGCCTTCTGTGGAGGCTTCCTGAAGGCTCCCCTTTCCAACTACAAGTCCAAACTCTTTGGCCTTGCAGCAAGGTGTCTTACCATCCGGGCCTGCCTGGATCTGCCGAGCCATCCCCTCCCTGCCCATCCCCACACCCCTCGGTGCTGGCCGGTCTCTGCACCGCTCCCATACTTCCTAGCCCAGTAGTCTCAGAGCTCCAGGTAGTGCTGGGCTCCTACAAAGGAATGGGAGTCACGGATGCAGCCCAAGCCTCGCAAGCCATGCCCCCAACTCACAGCGTCCCCACCATGGCCAGTCTGCCACATCGTCCTACAAATGGACTTGGCATTACTATTAGCTCCACTTTGCACTCGAGGTTTCTGAGGGCAAAGCCAATAATCAGGTAGGCTAGAGCTCGGATCGCAGCCCAAGCCACCCAGGGCCTTCCCAGGAGCTTGGAGCAGGGAGAGCGCATTCTGCCCTTTGCTCTCAGGCCAGCTGATCCACATTTGGGGCTCCTGACCAAGCTTGACAGCCTGGACAGAGGTCCGTGTGCCTGGGTTTGCCTCCCCTTGCCACATTCTGGGCTGGGTCTGGGGAAGCAGAGAAGGGCTGGCTACAGCCCTCCACTCCCCTACCCCATTGTGAGCTGAAGACCTCCATATGGCAGAGGCAAAGGGGACCAGGGGAAGGGGGCAGCGAGGGGTATCAAAGAGGGCTCCTTCACCATTTGGCACAACAGATGCCTGAGCCAGACACACAGTAGGGGCTTTAATATCCATATAACACATCACCACCAGGAGGAACACGCCTAGCTCTCCATGTGGCCACAGACAGTGAAGTGTCCAGCGCTGTATAGAACATCTCCTTACTTGCTTCTCCTCCACAGCTCCAAGGCCTGAGTGCCTGCCCTCTCTCTTCCTGGGGAGCACCTCAAATACCAGCCCACCATGTGCTTTCTGGAGCCCCTGTACTGAACTGTCACCCTGAGCAGGCCTTCAGCCTCAGCTGGGTTGTAAAACCAGTTTTCTCAGCAGCTTGCTACCCCAAGAATTAAGAACCTTAAAGTTAGTCTGTAAATATGGCTGATTTCTGAACATCAATTCCTGAGACTGAAATGGCATTAGCATTTCTCCCAAGGATGGATACACAAGCTTGCTGCCCCCACCAAGTTCAAGTCCCTGCCCCATGAGTCCATTACTGTCCCACGGGGGAGGTTACAGCACGATCCTGTGGGGACCCAGATGGAGCGGACAGGCTCTGCCCAGGACTCAGGGGAACTCAGGGGAACCGGTGACTTCAAGACCACCCTTGCCCTATTTCGACCTCGTAAAGTCCCCATGCACATGGAATACAAGCATACGTATCATCTGTTCTGCTGGGTGGTCCCAGCCGCAAGGTGTTGGCCCTCGCTCCATTCCTGCCCTGCATGCTCTCCCCAGTGGTTCTAAGGTTTTGGAGTCTGAGAACTACATTACCCAGGAGCCCTTGCAGCAGGTTTCTGATTCAGAGCTGCCAATGGGAGCCCTGGAAGGAGGTGACAAGGTAGGAAACAGAAAGAAGCCACATTGCAGCTGGCTGTAGCTCCAGTGGTGGCAATGGGTGACACCCCTACAGGGACACAGGCAGTGGCCCTAGCAGCAGGAGCAACAGAAAGATGAGGGGTTGTGTGGCTCCTGCTCCAGGCTGAGTTGGCCCCTCCCAGAGTTCAAATACAGGAGCAGATCAGGAGCAAATTTGTTACCCAAATCTCTGGGTAACACCCTCTCCCCCTATTTGCTCTTCCAGCCTTCCCATCACCATTATCACCAATGCCTGGCACTAAATCCCCTCTGTCTAAAATAACTGGAGTGGTTTCTGTTTTTCTGGCTGGAAAGTAACTGGCAATAGAGCTGTTTGCCAATTAGGTGTTTCCAGGTCTGGGCATGAAACCAGCTGGCTCCCGGCTGTCCCTGCTGTCACCATACGCTGGGCCTTTCCTTTTTCCTGTCCACTCCTGGAGCTGGACCAAGCCTCCTCCTCTCACCCCAGTAGGAGCCATTTTCCCCTGTCCCACCCCAACCCCTCTCGAAGCACAGACTCACCCCAGCTTGGGAAGCCCTGGGTCAGTAGAAAGGAACACAAGAATGATACTCAGGCACATTCTGGGACAGTCTTCCCGGAGTCACTCTGGGTCTGAAGCCCCTGTGTCTATACCTCTCCAGCTTCCTGGGAATCCCAGAGCTCTGCTGACTTCAAGATGGCATGTACTACCATTGTTCTGGTCCTTTTCTCTAGACTCCTTTTCCCTCCTGTTAATTCTCCTTGTTCCCCAACTCATCCCTTCTCCTCACAGCTTATTTCTGATTAAAACATCAAGATCACAATGTGGCCCTGAGCGCTGCCACTTCCCCTTCATTGATGATAGAATTCTCTGGAAGGTAACTGATCACCTTTTCTACTTTCCCGGAACTCAGAGGACACTACATGATGGACCCCAAATGCTTCGGCTGGGTATTGCCACATGACACACCACACCGAACAGTGAGCTATTATTTCTTGTGATTCTATGAGCCGCATGTGATAGACACATGGAATTGACTGAGATCACTTCTCTGACTGCGTTCAGTTGGTGATGGCAGCCAGGCTGGGCTGTCCAAGAAGGCTTCCTTCCTCTATCTGGTGCCTTGGTGATCTTCTGCATTGCCTGTCTATACAGTTAGCTTGGGCTTCCTTACAGCATGGCAGCCTCAGAGCACTCGGACTTCTTATGGGATCTGGAAAGGTAGGGGTGTGAGCCCCAGGGAACTGAGGGGGTAGGCAGGACTGCAGGTGAAGAGAGAAAGTGCTGTTTTCTCAATTCCTGACCCAGAAGGAGGTCCACACTCTACTCTCAGGGGGTCAGACTGACACAGGTGCTTGAGAAGTGCTGTCTGAGCTGTCCCCTGATCTCATGGGTTCCTGTGCATCACAATGAGGGGAACAATGCCCAGCAGATGACCAGCAAGCAGAGATAGCGCCCCCTGGAAGAGAGGAAACCACAGGTCTGACAGAGGCAGAGGTGACAAAGATGCCCCTTGACCAAACCCTAGCCAAGATCCTCTGAGCTCACTCCTCAACTAGGCTTCCACCTTGACCTATAAAAACTGTTTGGGGGTGCCTGGGTGGCTCAGTGGGTTAATCCTCTGCCTTCATCTCAGGTCATGATCTCAGTGTCCTGGGATTGAGCCCACTTTCAGGCTCCCTGCTCTGTGGGAAGCCTGCATCCCCCACCCCTCTGCCTGCCCACTTGTGATCTCTCTCTCTCTCTCTCTCTGTCAAATAAATAAATAAAATCTAAAAAAATAAACTTTGTCAGCACAAATGATTTTGTCTGCTCTCCCTCCCCTCCAGTGCCCTCCTCACACACTAAGAGACTTGAACAAACACTAGCATACTTTCTAACAGCCCAGGGTCACTTCCCTAAGGATGACAACCCTAAGCTTTCAAGCTTCTGCCCAAAAGCTCAGTGCTACTGGTAGAATTTTCTATTCATTCCAGCCAAAACTTGAGGATAGGCAGATAGACCCCCAAGGCCCTCTCAGAGCCCTGATTGCAGAGAGCTTGTAATTCTAAGTTCTTTCTCTGCCCTTTGAGATGTAAACCTTGTACTATCCAGAACCATCTCTTGGAAATGCAAGCATTCAAGAGCTAACTCTCTCTCCTGGTCCAGGCCGGGGGGAGGGCAAGGCCCAGCCCAGGTGGATGGGTGTCATGCCCAAAGTTGCACCACTGCCCCCCCCCCCCATCACCAAGATGAAAGAAGGTCATTTTTCCCCCAGACAAGCACCAGCCAGCAAAGCCAGACGGCCTAGTCCCTTCCTCCAGCACACTCCAGACTTTAATACATCTCCTGCCTGTCATTTCTGGGAAGTTGAGGTTAGTTCACTCTGGGCCCTCTTGCCTATTGCAAAAGTTATTATGAAATAAATTCTTTCTGACTGCTCCGACTAGTACCCAGCTTTGTTTATCTTTGCCAGAGGCAAGAGGCCAGGACTGTGGGGGGAGGGGTCTCACCTTCAATGTTACCTGCGAGGCCTGGGCCATCGAGGCAGATTGGATGCTACCATTCTCATTTTCAAAGAGCCTCTCTGAGGATGAGTGATGCATTAGAATAATGCTGTTTTGTCTTTGGTGGTGGTCACAGAAGCAAAGGCATCAAGTGGACCCAGTCTCCAGATGTCTTTTCCTGAGCTTCCTTGAGCTTGGCCTGGCTGAAGTACAGCTTTACCGTGAAGCCCTCATGCTTTTACAAAAGGTTTCTAAGATTAATATGCAATTTTCCAGTTAATATACAACATTTTTTTTTTTTTTCTGAGAGTAAACCTTTTCAGGACTGGACTCCACCCCTCCAGGACCAGTGAGTGTCCTCCTGAACCGGTCTGAATTGGGTCTGTAACTCAGGGTGTGTTTGGAATAAGGCCAAGTTCACAAGCACAGCAGCCAGACTCAAGACAAACCTATGTGTGTGAACTTGGGGGACAGACTCCCTCTCCCCCCAACTCCTCCCAGGGGGCTTCAGCCTTAAGGCGCAGAGGAGAGAAGCCTTAAGGGGCAGGTACCAGGTGAGGGCAGAGGCAGGGGGTTGATCAGAGCAAGTGGGGGTGGAAACCATGGGGCCACCACCCACGTGGACATAGCACAGGTGTCTGTCATCTGAGAAAGGGCTAGGGAGCTGCAGTGACTGAGGACACTAGATGCACCTGTGGGGACATGGGTACCAGCAGCACCAAGCTGAACTCCTATGAAGTGGGGACAGAGCTCCAGGGGAGGGAAAGCCCTGAGGGTGTGTGGGTATGTGCACGTGGACATACGCATGTGAGCGTGCATGTCGGTGTGGGTGTGTCAGTGTGGATGCGTGGGAGCATCTATGCGTGTGCAAAGTGCAGCTTCTGCATGGGCGCTGGGCCTTGGGGGTCTGGGAAGGGCAAGAGAGGAAGTATAGAGGCAGGCAGCAGCCTTGGGACTAGGGACAGCTGGTCTGACACCTGAGAGGTCAGGGAAGGACAGCAGGGGTCCCTGGAACTGGGGCCTTTGGGAGCGCCTGGTTCCTCCCTGGCAAGCCTGGAAGTGACCTTTGGCTCTGCCATGGCGGCTAGGCTTTCAACACGTGTCCAATGGCCCCAAGTTCCTGCCTCCTGAGGAGAACAGGATGCATCCCGGTCTGAGTGTGGGAGTGCACAGGAAGACAGACCAGAAGGCCTTCTGGAAGGAGGGGAACCAGAGCCGGGTCTACGGCCAGTCGCATGGTCCTTTGACCCCAACAGCGAAGACCTATAGATTCCCCAGGACACTTGATGGTGGGCTCTGCCCCAAACTGCAAACACAAGACACACGTGTCTGCTAAAATGAAAGCAGCTTCGTTCTAGACCCCAGACCTGGATGCGGGCTGTGCAGCTGCCCCTCCCCCAGGGGCCTGTCCTCGGGCTCCCAGCCTCTCCTCTGCGGCCCAGCTCTGCCCTCAAGAGCAGCAGCCTCCGGTCCCCAGCGCGCACCTGAGGGCCTGTGGTGAGCAGCTGTGTCCATGCCTGGGGGGCTGCGCTGCTCCCTGGTGCCAGCCCAGGGCGGGGGCCCCAGGGTAGGTGTGGGACCAAGGCATCCAAAGCCCATGCCCTGTTGTCCCTATAAAAGGTCGCTCTTCTCTGTCAGAAGGGAATCTTTGGGAGGACTTTGAAAACAGTCCCCCCTTGGCAAACCTCTCGGTGGCCTTTCACAAGAAAAGCCCGCCAGGCAGACGGCGAGAAGGCTGAGCGCCCAGCCCAGCTGCAGCAGACTCGCATGTTGTTCTCTTCTTGTGGTTTCTCCTTGGGGTTAAGCAATGTTTCGGTTCTCGGCATAACGACCCAGCGGCCTCTCTCTGAGGTGTCAACACAGTCTGATCAGTGGGGGATGGGAGGGGTGTGGGAGGGGAGGGGAGGGGGGTCTCTGCGCTAACCTTTGGGTCCCTCGACTCCTTCGAAATCTGTTACCAGTGAAGGAATGAGAAGCCCCAGTGTTTCCCAAAGGTGCCTGGGTGGAGGGAGAAGCTGCCACGGAGTATTCTAGAAAGATTAGGACATAGTGATTGTCAAAAGCAGTGGGCACCCCTCCTGGGATAGACATTTATCACCAATCACACAAGCACTGGTGTTTTGACGAGAGAAGGCCTCTGGCTCCCCTATGGCTGGGCGGGGTTGGGCCAGAGCCCCCCCCCTCATCCCGGTTTCCTGGAAGTCAACCCCACCCCACCCCAGTTCTTTCCGCCTCTCTTGTTCCCCACCCCCCGGCACTCCCAGCTGACCCCATTGCCTCCTCAGAGGGTCACCAGGAAGTTCCCCCAGGTGCCAGGTGTCCACCACCTGTTGCCTCACTTCTGAGATGGCGGAGGTCACTGGAAGGCACCAGCAAGCTGTGGAGTGGGTCCGGAGCCCAGGAGCCATGCCTCTTTCCTCGCACCATCTGAGGGCTACCCCATACAACCCCGGGCTGGCTGGCTGGTCTCCCACACCAGGAGAGGGTACCCTTCCTGGCCAGAGCAGCAACTCTCCACCCTGAGGCCCCGGGGCCTCTGCACAGGGAGGTGCCCACCTGCCGGGCAACCCTACGGAGGTCTCCAGAACCCCTGGGGAGTCTTCGGCTCTCCTGAAGGAGCAGAGTGACGCAGCTGGCCAGCCCATGCCCCTTTCTGACTCCTTGACTGTGGGCCCAGGCTGGAGTCGTCCTGGAGAGTCAGGCCCAGAGAATGCAGGAACACAGTGGAACCCGAACCCCGGCCCAGCTCATGTCAGGAGAGGGAAATAGGCAGCTTCCCTAGCCTGTCCCCACGGGCTGCCTGTCCCTTGCAGCTAGATGAATTCCTGAGGGTCCCTGGGCCCTCAGAGCCCCAGAAGTGCAAGGTTGGGGGCCGGCTCCCTCCGGCTCCCCACTCTCTTGCGCCCAAGGTCTGGAGAGTGCAGTTTCTCCTCCCCAAGGGCTTACGCACAGCCCACCAGTTCCCTGCGTGGTGTTCTCTCCCCTGTGCCTACGTGGGCCTCCAGGAGCAGTTTGTCCTCCTCTTCTCTGCCAAGGAGAAAAGAGAGGAAAGGCTCTCCAGGTGAAAACCTCCAGCCTCCCAGCTCAGATGGACTCTCCAGGACCAGTTTACTCTGGAACTAGGCTAGGTGAGGGGCACCTCCGGAAATAGGCATTCTCTCCCTGTCCCTCTGACCATCTCTCTCCTGCGGTGGCCTAAGTGGGACAGGCTTTGCCTCCCTGCTGGGCTAAGGGGACCTCTCCCCGTATGCTGGCCAGGATGCGGTGCCCCACTGGAGGCTAGCAAACTCTCCCATGGGTTCCCTGAAGCCACCTCTTCCCTAGGCAGCCCCAGGCTCTGGACCTTACAGCCACCGTCCACAACCTGCTCAAAGCCAAAAGGTTCTGCAACCTACTTCTCAGGGTTCTTGCTCTGGATCCTGAGCCTGTAAAGAAACCTCTGTCTGCTAAGTATATGTGACCTCAAGGTGGCTATAAGATGGGGGGACAAGTAAGGGGCCACTGGGAGCCTAGGTGCTGTTCAGATCGATCCCGTCCATGCCAAGCTTGCAGGGCCCTATCTCCACACAGGGCCCCCCTGGAAGACCATGTCTGGGCCACAGCCGAGGCCTGGGAGCTGGAGTGGGAGCAGACGAGAGACCAGCTCAGGAAGCAGCAACCACAGTTGGGTTTCGGTTCAGCCAGTGTTTGCGGAACCCCAGATCTGTATCAGGACCAGTGCTCAACCCTGGGAAGGCACCAAGGGGAATGGCAGGGTGTTCGGGGGAGATGCAAGGGGACTGTTCCCCTGCATACCCGCTGGGTGGTGAAGGCTGATTCTCCAGGCAGGTAACACTGCTCCTGGGGAGGAAAGGGTGTAGAGAGAGTGGTGGACCATGGCTGCACACAGGTAAGTGGGGCAGCAGGACAAGGCCTGGGCCAGAGCAGGTCAGAGGTCTGAGCTTATGCATTCCACACTCGAGAACGTTGTCAGGTCCCAAAATGAGGAATGAACTGAGGCCGAAGGTTCTGGAAGATGCCGTGGCAGCCTTTGCAGACAGATGGCCATGGCCTTCCAGCAGGATCCATCTGGGCCCCGAGCTGTGGAATCAGTGCAGCGAGTCCCCTCAAGTGACACAGGGAATTTCCCAGCTCAAGGCAAGAGATCCTGGATACAGTCAAAACTGGGGAAGGACATATACTCTTAGAAGTAGAAATGCAAGCCCTGGGGTTCATGTGCGTCGAGTGACTGTTGAATCACACACTATAGAACGTGTTATGGGATAAAACTTTTTCACAGTCTCCAAGGTCTCTATGCTGACATCAGGTTTTCTAGAGTAAGAGAAATTCTGCAGCCAAGTCACGCACGAGTTAGGTCTTTTGCAAATAGCCAATTCTAGCCGGGTTTATACAAAATAGGAACTGAGGACAAGAAAGCCACACTGGGGTTTCCAGGAGCTCCAGGGTGGGGAGCAGTGGCCTCTGGAAACAGGGCCTAGAAGGGCCTTACAAGATGCAGGGGTCCCCTCTGCCTCTCCTCGGGTTCTCTCTGCATTGGGCTGGAGCCCCCTTCTCTATAGGTGAGCAGAGTTCACATGTCTGCAGAATGAGCTGGGATCTACATGCCTGTGGGATGGGGGGGTGCTCTGACTGTGGGGGCTTGAGTCACATGCCTATCCCTGGACAGATCAAGTGTGGCTGGCTTGGGGGCAAAGCACACTGCAGATCTGCTCTTTTTACAGCAGAACTGTTTTTTGGTTTTTTTTTTCCCCTCCCAAACAAAATCCTTCCTGAAACTGTAAATATGCCAGAGGCATCCCTGAGAGGGGAGACAGATGGCACAGAAGAGCTCAGTGTCCTCCATGATTACCTTCTCCTTCCCTCCATGAAGTCAGAACAAATCAGAGCCAGTTCAAAAAATCAGCACATCGTCTCACCCCAACACCAGCTCTTCCTCTTACCCGCCTTCTTCTCCCCCAGCACACAACCCCTGAATCCTAGGGTGCTTCCCCGCCTCTCCAAAGTCTGCAAGGACTTTGGGTGCTGGGAGGAGGACTTAGACATCAGTTGCATCTTTTGGCTATGCATGGAGAGTTTGGGTGGTAAACTGAGTCACGGGTGTGCCCATGGCACTAGCTTACCGTTCCTCCACCCCTGCCCTTCCCAAAAGGGAAAATTGTGCTTCTGCTGTGGGTCAGGTTTACACAATCTTATTAATCCCTCCAGTAAGCTGTGTCTTTATAAATGAATAACCAGAACCTCACCAGGCCAAGTCCTCAAGGTCATGTAGTTGGTAGCTATTGGAGCAGGAAGTTCAACCAGATCCTGGAGATTCTGAAGCCTTCACTCTTTCTGCAGCACTATGCTGTCTGGAACAGTATAAACTGTCAGTGGTCAGGGGACGACGGGCGCCCTCGGTCCTGATCTGCCATCCGTGGTCGCCATGCCTGCCCATGGGGTGGGCATGTTTTATGGGTTGGTTGATACTGACCATTTCTCTCTCTGCTTGTGATGCTATGAGAGATCCTGTGCTGTGGAGATGTGTCTGTCTCCTGCCAACACAGGGAGGTTGGGCCCCTGTCTACTTCATCTGCTGCTGTTCAATACCTTCTCATAGCTCATTCCTTGCCTTGGTGCCTTGAACTGTGTTGGACCCACTATCTGCAGTGCCTTCTCCCCTACCGTGCTCAATGAACTCCTCCTCCCCCAAGATTGCACGTCCTAGGGTCTCCGGGTACCTGCAGCTCATAACATTCACTTCCCAGAGCACCATCCCCCTCCTCAGCCCCGGCCAGGCCCCACACTCCCCTGGGCTAGCATGATTTTTGGGCCTGCCATAGGTCAAACGGGCTGGTGTGGCCTGAACTGTCCCCATCCCATTCATATGTTGGATGTAGTCTTTTGTGGCTGACTTCTTTCAGTTGGCACCCATGTCATAGCACGCATCAATACTTCCTTTTAATGGTCAAATACTATTCTATGGTATGGATGTCCCAACTTTCATTTATCCCTTCACCAGCTGAAGGACATTTGAGTTCTTTCTACTTTCTGAATATTGGGAATAATGCTAATATGAACAGCCACAAACGAGTTTTTGTGTGAACTTCTATCTTCATTTCTTTTGGGTCTATACCTAGGAGTGGGAATACTTATCTTTTTTAATATAGCCATTCAAATACATGAGAAGTGGTATGTCATTGTGGTTTTGAGGTATTATAGTTTAAATGGTGTTTCCTTGACCACGAATGAGGTTGAGCACCTCCTGTGTTTATTAGCAACTAGAATCTATCTTTTGTGAAATGTCCACTCAAAGCTTTAGCTATTTTTGGGGGGTTCTGGGCTGTCTGCAATCTTCTTATTGGTTTCTAGGAGTTCTTACATATCGTAGATATGAGTCTTTTGTGTGTTACAAATATCTTCTCCTGGCTGTAGCTTGCCTGTTCTTTCTTAATGGAATCTTTTGAATGTAAATTCTTCATTTTAATTTTTTTTTAAGATTTTTATTTATTTATTTGACAGAGAGATCACAAGTAGGCAGAGAGGCAGGCAGAGAGAGAGGAGGAAGCAGGCTCCTGGGACTCGATCCCAGGACCCTGGGATCATGACCTGAGCCAAAGGCAGAGGTTTTAACCCACTGAGCCACCCAGGCGTCCCCTTCATTTTAATTTTCAATTACTTCCATTTCTCTTCTTCCTCTCTCCCTCATTCTCCTCTTCTTCTTCTTCCTCTTTGTCTGCATCTGCCTTTTTGTAATCTCTTTAGGGAAGTCATAAGCTATCCCTACATTCTTCACAGACGTCAGTTTTACCATCATGGTTGAGTGCAATGGCAATTGCCTGTCTCCAAATCTAATCTTCAATAGTGCTCTCTCCCAAGCAAACATGGCTGCTGACTAATTGTAATGCCACTGCATACCACAGATCACTAGGGGGCCCGTTTTCCACTGGCAATGAACTCCTTTCTGCATTCATGCTCAAACAGGTGAACAACCCCACCACAGGACCCCAACTGGGAGAGCTTGTTTCTTGAATCAGTACTGAATCTGCCTGGGTCCAGTCAGGAAAACAGAAACCACTTTGGGTATTTCACACAAAGGGAATTCATACAGAGAACTGGTTGCAGAGGTGTTGGAAGGATGCAAGAGTAAAAGGGAGAAAGAGGATAGAGAACTAAAGGAAGAAGGGGTGGTCCCTAAAGATAAGAAACACAAACACCTTTGGGCTAGAGCTCAGAGCTTGCACTTTCTGCTTCCCCATGGGAGAAGCTGGTGCTGTGGGAGAAGCTGGTGTGGTGAGAAAAGCTGGCAGTTTGGGAGAAGTTGGTCCTGTGGGAGAAGCTGGCACTATGGAGAAGCTGGTGCTGTGGGAGAAGCTGGTGTGGTGAGGAAAGGTGGCAGTTTGGGAGAAATTGGTGCTCCAATTCTGCTGTGGCAGAATTCAGTGTGGTGAGAAAAGGTGGCAGTTTGGGATATGTTGGTGCTATGGGAAAGGCTGGTGCTGTGGGAAAAGCTGGTGCTATGGGAGAAGCTGAGATTGCTGACTCTAGATCTAGAATGGGGCACCTTTTCATTCAGGATTGTAATTCTTTTTTTCTTTTTTAAGATTTTTTAAAAAAAAGTGATCTCTACACCCAACATGGGGTTCAATCCTAAGGTCAAGAGTCCTGCTCTACCAACCGATCTAGTCAGACACCCCGGGACTGCAAATTCTGATAAAGGTGTTCCCTCTGCAAGAGCTGCTGAGGTCTATAATCACCCAGTCCCTGCTGCGGCAACTGCTACTCTATCAGAGCAGATACTTTCTCCTCCTGCCTGCTGAGCTCCTGCTCTCTCTCTCATATTAGAGCCTATAGCAGGACCTAACATGGAGGCAGTAGGCACAGGAGCCTGGGAAATGCAGATCACTCAGGAACGCCAGAGAAGCACGCAAGAGGTGGTATGGGCTGGGACCACAGGCTCTCGCCTGGTTCTAGCCCCACTGGCCTGCTTTCAGCTGTGCTGCAGAGACATCTTCTGCAATTCTTCACGCAGCTGCCTCTAGCTCACCCCTATGTGTGGTTCACAAGCTTCTTTCTTGGGGAGGCTTTGCGAAGCCCACAGGTGCTGCACTGTCTTGGGCTGCTGGTTTCTGCACATCCCCCTCTCTAGGGGTGAGTTTCCTGAGAGCAGACAGTGTATCTGATTTAGTCCCAGGTCATGAATGCTGCGTGTGTTGAGTGCATGAGTGAATGGAGAATGAAGGAGTGACAGTCCTGCCCTTGGGTAAACTGCAGAGAGTAGGCTGAAGGGCTTTTCTCTCTGGACATGCCCTTTCCATGCTTCCAAGATCCCAGAGCCCACCTGTCCCCCAGTATCCTACATGTCTGGCCCCCACCCCTGGTGTTTTAAGGGTTTGTAATTGGTACCATGTTGTCAGGGGCACATTCCTTAACATTGTGGCATAACACAGCTCCCTATTTATAGCTAAGGCTATTTAAAGCCAAGGGTTTATGGAAAAATTTATATGTGTTTTAACAAATTTGGAAATTTTGGGTTTAAGCAAATTCAGCATGATTCTTTACCATAGCACTTCTCAGATCCTTAATTTGCTAACACAGCACTTCAGGAAGAGGACATATTGGCCAAGTTCCCCAAACTTATATGGCCACGAAGGCCTTTTTAAGGAACACACCAAGCAGAGTTCGGTAACTGGTAAGATAATATTCTTAGTACACACACATAGTACAAAACTCAATAGACACAAACAGGTGCTCAGGAAACATGTGTCTTGCTTTCCCACCTGCCTTTCTGTTTCTCACCTGATATAACCATTGTCAGTGACTTCATGGGTTTCCTCCCAGAATGAGACATTGCTAGTCACCCAAGGAGGGGGTGTCCAAGAGGGCTGTGGTGTCACAGCTATCCCCAGCTGATGATGAGCTGGCTGTGGTGGCTACTGCTGCTCTAGTTCTGTCCAGGATGGACACACACTGCACTGCTTCACCTGCATTTCCAGACCCTGCTGGTGTTTCCCTGTGCTGTGGGACAGCAGGGTCCTGTGTGTCTGGCAGCAAGTCTGAGAGAACAGCATGGTGTCCCTAGGCATGGCTTCCTCTTATCACTGCAGCCATTCAGAATGACCTCGGGGATGAAAAATATCAGCAACAGCCCTAGGCTATGGCTTTGAGTAGACTTGGGATCTCTTTGTCCTTTGGAAGGAGGAAGGAGGATATCCCAAGGACTACTTGACATGCAGCATGCTGTTGACCAGGAAAGCCACCCCATATTCTCCCTTCCTGATGGAACAGACTCTCCCTGGAGTGGGTAGGAGTGACACCAAACAGATAATGACAGAAGATAATAAAGAACAGGGGGGATGGAATGGGTGTGTTAGTTCTGCATTGCTGCATAACCAATCTGAGCCAAGCCTGGCTGCTTAAACCAACACACTTTTATTATCTCCTACAGTCTCCAGAGTCAGAAATATGGGTGGTTCTTGTTCCAAGACGTGGTCAAGATGTCGGCCAGGGTTGCAATCACGTGAGGGCTTGATTGGGGCCGGAGGGCCTGCTGCCAAGGTTACTCATGTGATTGTTGACTGGAGGCCTTAGCTGAGTATATTTCTCCATGGGGCTGTCAAGGGTCTTCCTGACATGGCAGTAGGCTTCCTCCAGAGTGAGTGATCCAAGAGAGACTAAGCAAGGAGGGAGCCACATTGCTTTTTATGACCTTGCCTCCAGAATCATACACAGTCCCTCCTGCTACATTCTATTTGTTAGCAGCCAGTTGCTAAGCAGTTCACACTCAAGGAGAGGGGATTCAGGTTCTGCAGTCTAATGGGAAGAATAGCAAAGAATTTGTGGATATTTTTAAAATATGTCTTGAGTGGGGGCAGAGGACCAAGCATGGGGCCAAGGAACAGCTGGTGGCTCCTGATCCATTACTAATAGTCCCTGTCATCTTGGCAAGTCACTTACTTTCTGGGCTACAGTCTCTCTCAGGTTATTTGGAGACGGTGACATCATATTCTGTTGAGGGCCAGTGGCCCAACATGACAGGGAGGCAGAGAGCAGCACAGTCAAGGGTGTTGGCTTTGGAATCAAGTCCCTGATGTACCACTTCCCTCTCCGAGCCTCAGCTTTCCCATCTGTATCATTACCTGCCTCCCACAGTGGTGGTAAAATGAACAGAGGCATGTATGTGCGGAGAGCTGGGCCCAGCTGAGCCTAAACTGAACATCTGTTTGCTAGAGGAGCCAAGATGTATGAGAAGGCTCTGCACATAATCCAACCAATGACGATCAAGCTGTAGGAAAAGGTTCCTCCCCTCCATCACCTGCAGGCCCTGTGACCCATGTGAAGCTGATCTCCATCTTCATTGTTTTCCCCAGTTGGGCTACATTCTGGGGTCACGACCAAGATTTTGCATCTAGAGGATATATTCAGCTACTCCTATGATTAAAACTATCACCCCAGATGAAAGCCAAGAACATCCTTCATTCATCATGGTCCCCACTGCTTGGTGTTATGTGTTATTATGTGGACACATGGTCTGGCTCCAGCCCTGGTGGCTTAGGGACCATGGAAGCCACATTTAAAGAGCACATGCACACTGGGGTCCTGCCTTTGGAGAGAATGCCAGCTCAGGACTACATGCCCCAGCCTGAGAATCAAAGTTCTGTAGTGTTATATGAAATACCAATTGGAAATCAATTGTTAACCCAGCCTTACTGGGCACCCAATTTCATAAGGCCTTAGAATTTTTTCTGGAAGAGGAGTAGATGTTAGTAACAAGAAGTTCTGCCAGGGGCTAGTAAGGTTCTTGCTTCGCTACAGCCAGCTCTTGGTCTGAGGGCTTTCTCAGAAGCAGTTTTCGAAGCACAAGCTGTGGGTTCATTACTGATGGAGATTAGAAATGTACGTAAGAAACTTCCCTTAAAGATGTGCAATTGTGCTCACAGCTCTTTGGACACATTCCCACCAGAGAGTTTGGACTCCCTTTGAACCTCCCAGGACCTGAGTTGACCTTCTCATGGGGAACAGCTGGCTTGAAAGTATGGCTTATCCATTGCATGAGGGCAGATACTCCAAGTTCTGTGTGACCCCTCCCAGAATAAGCAGCACACCTCCTGTGAGGGAGAAGAACATGGAACAGCCTGAAAATTCCTCTTTTCTTTGGAAGAATGCTATTTTGCTTTTACTGTTTTTAAAGCCAAATAGAGAGAAGCCCACATCTCAGGGCCCCACTGAACCCAAGGGTTGAAGTTGTCTGTCACCACGGGACACAACCTCTGCCAAAAAGGAGCAGTGAGAGGTGAGAGGTGAGACATTCCTCTCTCTTAGGACCCTGAGGCAGGGTGTGGGGTGTAGGTGGACCCTCTGCCAGTTGGGCCTCAGGCTGCATGGGTGGCCCTGGTCCTGCATGGGTGGGATGGAGCTGAGAGTAAGAGAGTCCTACCTTCATGCAGAAGGCAGGACAATGTGGCCTGGATCTAGGTGGTACTGGCACATCAGTGGTTCAAGTAAAATAGGGAAAGCCATTCCCTGGTGCCTGCCTCCTGGCATTCTTTGAGCTCTGTCTCACTGAATAAACAGAGGAGTCCACTTTGATATGTCAGACCCAGGAGCCCCCCTCTAGGGGGTCACAGCGGGTACAGGATTGGCCAGAATCATAGGCAAAGAAGCACTGGCATCCAAGTGAGACCTGTCGGATTCAGCATCCCAAACATAGAGGCCCCATGTCAGCCTGGAGAAGGGAGGAGAATGCCGGGCTCTGCTGGATTTCAGAACCACAGCCATTTAAGTGGTGGGTCGGCCACACAAGACCTTCCACCAGGGGGCAGAATAGCAAAGCTGAAAGACTGATGCACCATTGGACCAAGTCCTTGCAAGACCAATTTAGGGCCAGGAAACTTCAAACACCTTGGGTTGCAGGGCATGGTACTGCTGGGGAACAAATCAGAGCTGGGAATGTCAGCCATTGAAACAAGATCAAATATGGCAACACATCTTAGAGTTGGTAATGTAAGCTTGGGGTGGGGAGAAAAGAGGCTGCAGGTTTTCCTTGGTTTCTTAGTATCAAATGCCTCACACAGGGGGTTAGAAACTATACACCCAACAGAGGCCTCCCAGCAGCCTGGGACTCTGGGTGGACATGCATGTCCTAATTTCCTTCTGTCCTGGCTGGTAGATCACAGAGTGGACAGCCATGATTGCTTTTCCTGGTCTAGAGCTCTGTGGACCCCAACATGAGTGGGACAAATTGAAGGATGGCCCCTGACCTACCATGACTTGGGGAAGGGTGGTTCAGACCGCGTTGGTTGTTGTACTGGTTATCTTTTGCTGCATAACAAACCACCCCAAAGCAGTGGCATAAAATAAAAAATATCGTGTATTTTACTACTGAATCTGGGAGCAGATTAGGCTCAGCCAGGCATTCTGAGGCTTCTGCTGATGGCTGCCTATGTGAACACCAAATTTTCCAGTTTTTCCACCAAATATTCCAGTTTTTCTAGACAGGCTAAAAAAACAATTTTTAAAAATTTGAGCCCTAATTTTTAACTAATTAAAAAGAGCTGCAGTGGTACCTGGGTGGTTCAGTCAGTTGAGTGTCTGCCTTTGGCTCAGGTCATGATCCTGGGGTCCTGGGATTGAGCCGCACATTGGGCTCCCTGCTCAGCACAGAGTCAGCTTCTCCCTCTCCCTCTGACCCTCCCTGCTGCTCATGCTCTCACTTGCTTGCTCTCTCTCTCTTTCAAATGAATAAATAATAAATCTTTTAAAAAATAAAAATAAATTTAAAAATGCAGGGTCTCCATAAGAGCAGCCCAGGGATAGCTAGCTTGTGCCTCTGCTTGGCCTTGCAAGGTCAATCTGGAATGGCCTGTGCAGGTCAAGCATTCCAGAAGCTTCTGCTTGGCACACTGGTGCCATGCTTGAGGTGTTCAGGGCCAGGCAGGGGTGAAGAATGTGGTGGTAAAGGAGTGAGGTAAAAGAGTAGGACCCACAGTGCACAGAAGCTTTCTGCAGTCCATTCTTTCCTTTTTCCTGTGAAATCCCACTCTTTGCCAATTCCCCAGAAAAACACATCTTCATAAAAGATTATGAGCCCAGCCACACTGAGGGATAAGTAACTGCTAAAGCTTAAGATAACTCAACCACCCTAAGACAGCTCTCCTTTACCAGGAGCAAAACCTGGGGAGTCAAAGTGTAAAATTTTAATAGTAACATCTTAAATTTACAGGTGAGTGTCAGGTAAGGTGTTAGGTGATGGCCTTAACCAAGTCTGTGAATTTCTGCATCATCATCATCATCATCACCATCATCATCACCATAATCAATAACACTATCATCATTACACTATCATCACCATCACCACCATCATCATTGTCATTACCATCATCACCACCATCCATCATCATCACCATTATGATCACTACCACCATCATCACCATCACCACCACCATGACTACCATCATCATCACCATTACCACCACCATCACCACCATCATCACTACTATCCTCATCACCATCATCATCATCATCATCACCACCACCATCACCATCACCATCATCATTGTTGCCACTACCATCATCACCCCATGATAATAATATCCCACCTTAACTTCAAGTGGGAGAAGGACAGTTCCTGCTTCTGCTGTATCTACTTTCCTCTGTGGTCCTAGAGAACATTTATGGACCCCAACGGCCTCTGCAAGGCCCATAGGAGCCACATGATGAAAGGCTGAGAGAGAGACAGCAGAGAGTAAGCCAAGTCTATCCATACTGGTCCTGAGTTACCAGGAATCTGCTAAGTGGAGGCCAGGGGTAGGCTCTGCAGCTTCCTCCTCCAGCTCCCTGCGGGGTCCCAAAAGTGAATCCCCTTTCCTTCTCTTGTTGCCTTGCTGTCTGGAGGACTTGGTCTTCTTTCTCTTTCTTGTTCTACTTGCTCCGCCCAACTCTCAGCTTCCCACCCCCCAGCAACTGCCTTAGTAGATGCCCAAAACATGTTCATTAAATAAGCAAATGTCCATTGCATATGTGTGACTCCCACAAAATAGGCATCAGGCAGTCGTCTGGCCACCAGTCTTCCTTCTCTCAGCCCAGTGGTGCCACCATCAGTCCCCTTCACTATGGCAAGTGTTAAGGGCACTCACGACACATGCAAGGAAATTCCATGAAGGAGCCTATCTACAGCACTCTTCAGAGGGGATCATGGCATGAGGCCATGTTGCATGTCATGGATTGTCAAGTTCAAGATGACTCAAATAGGCTCAGTGTCCTCAACTGTAGAATGGCTTGTTTGGATTTTTAAATGCAGTTATACATTTAAAATTTATATTTATCCTCTACAAAAAGCTATACAGAGTAGAAGTCATATTTTCTTTCTCAATGTGATGGGGAGGGAACCTGAGGCTCTGGAGGGAGAAAGAAGACACACTCCTATTCCCATTTTCTTGATGACTTGTCATAAGAACTTGGAGCTGCTTTGAGCTTCTCCAGAGCACAGATTTCTCAGTTGTACAATGAGGACATTGCATGGAAAACATCTAGTGTTCTCTGAGATACGAGGCAGCACCACCATCCTGCTGACACTTCCCCAGCAAAGCCTGCAATGCTGAAGCTTGGTGGTATCTTGAGGACTCACCAGTACAGATGCTCCTTCACTTTAGTGGATGCTCATCCACTAAATCGCAGTGGATGCAGCCCCCAAACTAAGCATGGACCACAGAGTCCACCCCAGGATGAAGGAGCAAGTTATTATAGAAATTGCCATAGCTAACCAGCAGCCAGTCTAATGTGCCTGTGTGTCAGGAGTACTGACATATCACTTTACAACATACTGAAATTGTTACATACACCTTATGAGAATGAAATAAGTTAGATATGGAGGCAATGTTCATGCTGCAGATGAAAAAAAAAAGGACCTTCAAAACAATTAAAGGCCATCCTGAGACCACTGAGGCAATTATGGTGCAGCTGGACTGTGACTCCCCATTCTGTTTTGGTGTGATATAGGCAGTCAACAAGGGCAGGGAGGTGAGGGGTGACTAGGAGACATTTTTTGCCTTCTTAGTCCAACATATCTCTGGACCTAAAGCCACATTCTCTAGAATGCTACTTCTTTCCCATCCTACACAAAAGGGAGAACTCATTATTGGCTGTCAGTCCCTCACAATCTACTAAGAATAAAATCTCCACAATGCAATTGACCATGACTAGGTAGTGATGTTGTGCAGAAAGGAGGGAACGATGCTACCAAAGCATGAATCATTGTCCAAGAAGGGTGAAGTGGGTAGTCTACTGAAATAAATGGGGTAGAGCCAAAAAAGGAAGACATGAGAAAAACTGCTCATCAATATTCCTTGTATAAGAACACAATTTAGTCTTATACTTTTATGGGGTGAAATGTATGCCCCCTAAAATTCACATGTTGAAATCTTAGCCCTCAGGACCCAGAATGTGATAGTATTTGGAGATGAGACTTTAAAGAGGTAATTAAGGTAAAACAAGGCCATTAAAGTAGGCCCTACTCACATTTGACTGGTGCCCTTAGAAGAAGAGGAGATGAGGACACAGATAGGCACAGAAGAAAGACAATGTGAAGATTCAAGGAGAAGGCAATAATCTACATGCTAAAGAGAGAAGCCTCAGAAGAAACCAATCCTGATGGCACCTTGATCTTCAACTTCCAACCTCCAGAACTGTAAGATAATAAATTTCTATTGTCTAAGCTACTTAATGTGTGGCATTTTGTTATGGCAGCCCAAACAAACTGATACACACACCAATGAAGTTTTTCTTTTCTGATTAACCCAGTGACGCAAGTCACTGAGTTTCTACCATTGCCATGGATGCCAGGAAGCTCAGAGTCAAGTGATTGGTTATAGTGACCATATAGCCTAGACTGAGTCCACACATTTTGGGGACATGTGCCCTGCCCAGTAAAACAAACTGAGGCAAACTCAGGAGTGAAGGTGTGATGAGTCTGCTGTGGGTTGGGATGATCTTCTCACTTCAGAATTGACTGTGCCATAGCTTAGAACTGTTTATTCTGTTAGGTCATTTTGCCTAACCTGTGCCTCATTTTGCTGACCTGCAGAGAGGTATGTATTGACCCAGTACAGAGCTCCAGTCTGCAGCTTATCCTGTTGAACATGTTTATACCTGGCTGACTTCATCTGAAACCAAAATCGAAGAGGTACACATCTGGAAGCCCCACATAGAAGTGTTCTTGGATCCCCAGCTGAAGGAAGTCCCTGGATATAGTCTGTGTCTGCTCTACATACATCCCAACCCAATAGCAGGCCTCTGGCAGGACCAGCCTCAAGCTCAAACAGGGTAAGAAGTACCCCTCCCCCAACTCCATTCCCCACTATGGGGTGATTCCAAGGGCACTGAGAAGCGTTTGGCATCTTGCCCCATCCCTATGCACCTACTGGCTAGATTCTGACATTGCAACAATAAGGCCATGGGATGGTCTTACTGAACAGAAAATTTCCCTAAGGGCTATAATCTAAAATATTGGCATTGCCAATATATGTGTGCTCTGACGACAGATCTGAGGGAAGAGCCCAGCACCCCTACCCATGTCCTTCTCATGCAGCGGGTAAGGCACATTTATCTTTACCTGACCATGACCTTAAACTCCTCCTGTGTTGGCAGAGATTCCCCCATGGTGGGAATCTGGGGGGAGGTGACTTCTGAAAGCAAAGTACCAGCACCATCCTTCCTCACTTCCCCACCTACCAGCAGGGTACAAGCCAGTCACCTGGGTTCAGGCACCAGGATGGTCCTGCATGGGCTTGGACTCACAGTGAGAGGTGAGATCATGAAGGAATAGCCAGAATTTATGCCCAGATTGGGCAGTGAGCTCCAGAAGCAGCAGCACCCCAACTGGCCATTCTGGTGGTGTGGCTTTGAACGTGGTACCTGCCCAATGCCCCCTTGGTTCCTGGGTATTTTCCAAGCTTGGTTCTGCAGTCTTACTGCCCAATGTCCTACTAGTAAAGTCCTCTTCTGCCTAATCATCCCAGTTGGTTTGTATTGCCTGCCACCAGGCTCCAGTTATTGGTCTGGAGCCAGCAGGGGAGGTAGAACTAGCCCCCAAGGAGAGCCACCATAGTCATGGTCTTAAAAGGCACTTGTTTCATGTGAGGACTGTGCAGTCTTCAAGCAATGGATGAGGGCTCTATCTTCAACAAAAGGGAGTGAAACCCTAGAGACCCCTGCGTTCAGGGGAATCTGGGGGCTCACAGCCCTCAAGTTCAAACATCTCTATCCCAAGTGTCAGGGCCCCAGCCCTTCCTGCCCTTGGACCCTGACTTTTGTTGACATGCTCAGGGAAGAGAGGAATTATACACCAAAGGAGGTCTTGAACCTACCTAATGTGTACTAGCAGGAATGGAAGTGTGCCTGGGAGTTGGTCCTGAGGGTGCTGGACCAAGGCAGACAGTAAAATAAGCTGGGAAAGAGAGATTTGTTGATATTAGGGCATTCAGCCATAGCCCAGAGTATAACATTGAGGAACATGTCCTAGGGTGATTCCCTCTAGGTTGGCTCTTGGAAACTTGAAAAGAAAAGAAGCAATGGCCCACTTTTAAAGAGAGCAGTGATGGGGAAACAATGCCAGAACTTTTGAGACAGACTGCAGAGGAAAGGTCAAAAAATCTCAGAGAAGTAGCCACTAAGAATTGGTCTGCTCTGTGAGACTGGAAAACCCAGCATCTTATAAAGCTGGAGGACACTCTCCAAGGCGATAAGGTATTCCTGGTGATGGGAGCACTAACATTCTTGAGAAGCTCAGTGGTGGCTGTCCTCTGCAGGCCAGGCTGAAGCTAGGGAACACTGTCATATAGTGGGGCTTCCAGGAGCAGTGCCGATGAGGACCCTGGAATAGCCAAGGCCAACGGTACAGCACTTCCTTCTTCAAGGTGGGTGAGGTTACCATAACTACCATAATGGACTGAAAGTCAGAATGAGGGGGGAAGGGGTGAGCGTTCTAGTTTTCAGAGACCCAGGGAAGGGAAATGGTCTGTAGAATAAGGTGTTCCTAGGGGTAAAATAGATGGGCACTGCTTAACACACATGATCAAAGAGGTTGAGAATGAATTCATAGCCAAATGTCCATCCGCTGACAAATGGATAGACAAATTTGGCACATCCATACGGTGGAATATTACTCAGCCATCCAAAAGAAGATGTATGGACACTTGCTACAACATGGATGAATCTCAGAAGCATCTTGCTGAGTGAGAGAGGATAGTCTTGAAAGGTCATGTGTTGTATGATTCCATTTGTATGAAATGTCCAGTATTCTGGGAAATGCAGAGACAAGTAGATTAGCAGCTGCCCCGGGGGTGTATATGGAGGTTGTTGTAAGGGATGAACTGGGGTGATGGAAATGTGCTAGAGTTAGATAGTGCCCATGGTTACTAAAAACCACTGAATTGTGTACTTAAAAAAAAAAAAAAACTTTATTTATTTATTTAAAAGAGAGGGAGAGAGAGAGCACAAGTGAGGGGAGGGGCATAGGGAGTGGGGGAAGCAGATTCCCCTGCTGAGCAGGGAGCCCAATGCAGGGCTTGATTCCAGGACTGGGGGATCATGACCTGAGCTGAAGGAAGACGCTTACCCAACTAAGCCACCCAGGCGCCCCTGAATTGTATACTTTAAAATAGTAAATTTCATGTTATATGGATTGTAACTCAAAAAAAGTTGTATTCACAGAAGACTATGGTAAATCATATCCTCTGCCCATTTTCCACACCTGAATCAATTTTCAGACCCAGAATCCATTGACTAAAGAGGAGACTGAGCCCCACAAGGAAGAACTCTGCAATGCCACAGTGAGGGCCACACAGTAAGGGTTCTTCTGGTCTGTCTCTGAAAGAACCTGAGATGTTCTACTTGGATAACCACATCTTGGAAAAGAGAATTAGCCAGATTTTCAAGAGCAGTTGGATATGGTCCTAGCTGATACTGATATTTAAAGTGCCATCATGCCCCTCCTATTAAGATGTCAGGTAACAAATGTATTCCTGGTGCAGACCCATCTCATAATGGCACAAGGTAAAGATACGCATGTATTCATGGGCACTGGGGAATCTCTTCCCTGGTTGGTCAGGAAGAAGTTCAAGGACAAGGAGGTCTGGCAAAGAGGCATGCAGTTGGAATTACAGAGGGGCCATAGAGCACAAGGATCTTTGTAACTCAAGAGAGGCACGAAATCATCAAGTGGACAGAATTTGACCAGTGGATGTGCTGCTCTTGAGTGCTCGTTCAGTGGAGGGTGGAAAATGGAGGGAGCAGCCACAGGGAGCCATGCATGGCTCTGTCTCAATTTTGATAGAATTCTTTATCGTCACTCTCATTTCTTTTCATGATACCATAGAGAATGTGCAGTGATATTAAGCCCCTTGTCACGTACATGCTGGCCATGTGTCCACCTTTTTTAGAAAATTGTGTGTTCAGGTCCTTTGCCTGTTTCTAAAACTGAATTAGTTTCTGTGCTGTTGTGTTATGTGTGTACATTTCACATGTTAACACCTTCTAGATATATGGTTTGCCAGTATTTTGTCCCGTTTCATAGGTTGCCTTTTCCTTTCGTTGGCTTTTTTCCTTGGCTGCACAGAAGCTTTCTTATTATTTTATTTTTTAGGCTTTTATTTATTTATTTTTTAAAATTCAACGTATTGAAAACCAAAGCAAAAACAGTTCACCTAAGTGCTGTGAAGTGTGTAAACCTGGCGATTCACAGACCTGTACCCCTGGGGCTAATAATACATTATATGCTTATTTAAAAAATTTTAAAAATTACAAAAAAACCCCAGTTCACCTATTTCTTCCATCCCCCCTCCACGCACACAGTCTGCCTCTGGCAACTACGTACCTGTCCTCTGTCTCTGTGACTTTGATTGAATTTGTTAGCTTGTTTACGTTTAGATTCTACATATAAGAGAGATCAGTATTTTTCTCTGACTTATTCCACCTAGCATAATGCCATGTTGTCACAAATGACAAGAGCTCATGCCTTTTAATGGCTAAGTAATATTCCATTGTGTATTCATACCACATTTTCTTTATTCATCCCTCATTGGGCACTTAGGTTGTTTCCACATCTTGGTTATTGTAAATAATGCTGTATTATTGTAAATAATAACGCTGTTTTTTAAACATTTAATTTACATTTAAAATAAACATTTCATTTACATTTCCATGTAAATAATAATGCTGTATTATTGTAAATAATAATGCTGTTTTTTAAACATTTAATTTACATTTAATTTACACTTAAAATAAACATTTAATTTACATTTCCATGTAAATAATAATGCTGTATTATTGTAAATAATAAATCTTCTCAAGTTAGTGTTTTCATTTTCTTTGGATGGATACCCAGGGGTGGGATTGCTGGGTCATGGAGTAGTTCCATTTGTAATTTTTTTGAGGAAACTTCATATTGTTTTCTATAGTGGCTGCACAAGTTTGTACCTCCACAAATAAGGTACGAAGGTTCACTTTTCTCCAGGTCCTTGCCAATACTTGTTATTTCTAGTATTTTTGATAGCAGACATTCTAACAGGTGTGAGGTGATACCTCATGGTGGTTTTGATTTGCATTTCCCCGATGATTAGTAATGTAGATCACCTTTTCATGTACTTGTCGGTCTTCTTTAGAAAAATGTCTATTCAGATCTTCGGCCCATATTTCAGTCACATTGTTTTTTTTTGCTATTAAGTTGAACGAGTTCTTTATCTATTTCGGATATTAGCCCCTTATCAGATATACAATTTGCAAATACTTTCTCCCATTCGATAGGCTGTCTTTTCATTTTGTTGATGGTATCCTTTGCTGTGCAGAGCTTTTTAGTTGATGTAGTCCCACTGGTTTGTTTTTGCTTTTGTTGCTTTTGATTTTGTTTTCAGACTCAGAAAGCTATTGCTAAGACCTATATCAAAGAGCTTAGTGTCTATGTTTTCTTCTAGTTTTATGGTTTCAGATATTAAATTTAAGCCTTTAATCCATTTTAAATTAATGTTTGCATATGGTATAAGAAAGTGGTCCAGTTTCATTCTTCTGCATGTGACTGTCCAGTTTCCTTAACACTATTTGGCGAAGAGAATGTTTTTCCCCATTGTATATTCTTGGTCCTTTGTTGTAGATTAACTGACCCTGTGATTATGGGTTTATTTCAGGGCTCATTATTCTGTTCCATTGATCTACGTGTCTGTTTTTATAACAGTACCACACTGTTTTAATTACTGTACCTTTGTAATAAAGTTTGAAACCAGGGAGCATGATGCTTTCTGCTTTGTTCTTCTTTTTCAAGACTGCTTTGGCTTTTAAGACTGTGGAGCCTTTTATGGTTCTATACAAAGTTTAGAACTGCTTGCCTTATTTCTGTGAAAAATGCCACTGGAATTTTGATAGAAATTGCATTGAATCTGTATATTGTTTTGGGTAGTATGGACATTTTAAAGATATGAATTCTTCCAATCCATGAGCACAGAATATCTTTCCATCTCTTTGTGTCTTTTTAAATTTTTTTTCATTAATGTCTTGTAGTTATCAATATATAGGTCTTTTACCACCTAGGTTAAGTTTATTCTTAGGCATTGTATTCTTTATGTTGCAACTGTAAATTATTTTCCTAGTTTCTCCTTCTGACAGTTCATTATCAGTGTGTAAAAATGCAGCAGACTTTTTTTATAACTTTTTTTTTCATTTTCATTTTTTATTTTTTTATAAACATATATTTTTATCCCCAGGGGTACAGGTCTGTGAACGCCAGGTTTACACACTTCACAGCACTCACCAAAGCACATACCCTCCCCAATGTCCATACCCCCCCCCCCCGTCTCCCAACCCCCCTCCCCCCAGCAACCCTCAGTTTGTTTTGTGAGATTGAGTCACTTATGGTTTGTCTCCCTCCCAATCCCATCTTGTTTCATTGATTCTTCTCCTACCCACTTAAGCCCCCATGTTGCATCACCACTTCCTCATATCAGGGAGATCATATGATAGTTGTCTTTCTCTGCAGCAGACTTTTGTGTGTGTTGATTTTGTATCCTGCAATTTGACTGAATTCATGCATTAGTTCTAGCAGTTTTCTGATGGAGACTCTATGGTTTTCTACATGTGTCATCTGCAAAGAGTGACGGTTTTACTTCTTCCTTGTCACTTTGGATGCCTTTTATTTTTTCTTCTTGCCTGACTATGCCTGGGACTTCCAAAACTATGTTTAAAAAAAAGTGGCAAGGGTGGGCATCCTTTTCTTGTTCCTGACCTTAGAGAAAACACATTCATGTTTCCACCATTGAACATGATGTTAACAGTGGATTTGTCATATATGGCCTTTACTACACTGAGGTACATTCCCTCTATATTTGCTTTGCTGAGAGTTTTTTATCATAATTGGATGCTAAATTTTATCAAATGTCTTTTCTACATCTATTGAAATGGTTATGATTTTATCCTTCATTTTGTTAATATGCTGTATCAGTTTGACAGGATTGAAGATGTTAAACTATCCTTGCATCCCTGGAAAAAATCCCTCTTGATCATGATGTGTGATCTTTTTCATTTATTCTTGACAGCAGTTTGCTAATATTTTGTTGAGGATTTTTGCATCTACGTTTATCAGGGATATACGTATAGAATCTTTTTCTGGTTTTGGTATCAGGGTAATGCTGGCCTTGAAAATGAGTTTGGAGGAGTTCCCCTTCTATTTTTTGGAAGAGTTTGAGAAGACTGGTATTAATGCGTCTATGAATAGTGAAGCCGTATCCTCCTGGACTTTTGTTTTTTGGCAAGTTTTGGATTACTGATTCAACCAGTCTGTCTAAATTTTCTATTTCATCATGATTCAGTCTTGATAGATTTCTTTTTTTCTAGGAATTTATCCATTTTTTTTTCAGGTTGTCACTCATTCCTGAAAGATATTTTCTCTAGGTAGAAATATTAGTTCAAGCAATTTTCCCATGAAAATTCCCCCCCCCCAAATCTTACATAGTAGTCCATAAGTAAGGGAGGTCCAGAATTCTTTTTGTTCAACCTGTTCCCCACCATAATCAACCTTAAGTTCGTCCTGGAAATGCTAGGGAGGACATTGTTACAAATCAAATTACAAAACAATTTAAGCAACACTGCCCGGGCCCTAAGGAAATCCAAAGGGTTTTATCCAAATTGGTAGTATCCATCATGCTCCATTCAGGCTAAGTAGTCCCTGAGTCACAGGTAGGGGCTCTTCTGGCTCAAAGAGGCCGGTGGTACTGTAGGGGAATAAATGAATTCTTATACTCATGGCAACCACAGTGGGGACATGAACAGTTGTGCAGGTTACACACTATTCCAAGGCTCCTGGCCCAAGAGGCAAGTGAGTTCTAATGTCCAGTACATGTTCTGCTCTTCTGACTGGGTCCCTGGGTTAGATTAGGTTACCTTTTTCTAATTCACACAAAGATTCTACACAGGCCAACAGTGACCCTATGACCAGGATGAAATATCATGATCACTCTACCTGCTTTTCTGAGCTCAGTCTCTACATTCCCTGGGCCTCCTTGTGACCTGCAGACTTCATTGTAATTCTGACCCCAAGAAGGGACCCCCTGGATAAGGGACCCGAGTATTCAGATCTAGAAGGGAAATTCCCCATGGAAAACAAGGAAATTGGTGTCTGGCTTCTATAATTTAGCTTCTTACAAGGCAGTGTGTGTGTGTGTGTGTGTGTGTGTGTGTGTGTGTGTGTGTGTGTGTGTGTGAGAGAGAGAGAGAGAAGAGAGACAGAGACAGAGAGAGACACCATGTGTTAGCCTCCCTGGACCCTACAGGATTCTAGGAACTAAAGACCTGACCTTGGGTTCTCAGCCCTGAAATCCCTGAGAGGCTCTTGGGAGATGCACCCAGCTTTCTCCATTCAGACCTCCATCCCATCTTCCACTGCTCCAGTGACAAAGCTCAGGATGAAAACCAGCCAACAAAAGAACACGCTGCCAGGAGGGCTTAATGCTCCCTGTCAGTCTCCAGGGCTGTGGGGAGCAAGCAGGCCGTGGTGATGGGAAAACACACATTGTTTGGGGGCGTTGCGGATACAGTACAGATTATTTTTAGCAAATTGTTCTGACTTAGTGAAAAACCTGAAAGATAGTGTTGATAATCATCCTTACTTTAGTGCCACAGATGGTGCTGCTAGAATTAGACACTTGTTTCTGGGTGATTCTGCTGTTCCTATAAGAAGACACCTTGCCTGATGCAGAAATAGATCACTGAAGGTTGTCTTTATTTTTTAATTGAGGGCTCAAGTTTTTACTCTTTACCCTTAAGTATTAACAATATTTGTGAGGAGAAAATAAATTATTCACATGTCTCTCATGCTAATATTAGCCTGAACATAAATGAGAGGTTTGGGCCTTTCTTTTGTTCTCTAATCCTAGTGACAACCAGGAATTATCCCCTGCTGCCTGCCTTTCTCCTCAGAGGTACTTCCTGGGCCCTCAGCCAAGCCAGATTCCCTGTTATCTCCTTTCACCCTGCACTCTCTCTCGTATCAGTGTTTTTCAGTTGTAATTATATTTATCTGTGAGACACTTGGACTAATGTCTACCCCCGTCCCCCGCCCCAGGCCCCAGACCATAAGCTCCACAGGGAAGAAACTTAGTCCCTTACCCTGTCCCCAGTACCTTGGACGAAGACATCAGTGAAATGCAAGAATGAATTGGAAAGCCACTACCAGAGACAGGAGCGTGGGGAACCCTCAGCTCCAGCTGTCTTCACTGCTCACCCACCCATGGGATCACCACGCAGGCCAAGCCTTTGGCTGGTATTGGATTTATCTCTGTGCACTTCGATTTTCTTGTCCAATGATTACTAAAGCATGTCCAACTTATACCAAAGAGATATCATGAGACTCTTAGTAAAAAAATGTGAGTGAGATAAGACTGAAGAGGGTGAAGTAGGTAAGAGTTGAGGGTTCTATTATGAAAATTAGAGTTGGGGCATGTGGGAGAGAGAACTGGAATTCCACTAACATAATTCTTTGGGAGTGGGTGTCTCCTTCCCAGCCACAGCCAGAAGCACAAGCTCTCCCACACAGTAGGTGCCTAACCAGTGCACCTCCCATTATCACCCGTGGAAGGAGACTCCATGATGGCTCCCAAAGACCCCACCTCCTGGCAGGCACACCCTTGTGTAGAGTTCTTCCATACTGCACCAGCGACTGAAAGAGCCTGGCAAAAGTGATGGTGTGACATTTCTGAGATTAGATGGTAGATTAGCACTGTGGCTTCCTTCTTGGTTGCCTATTTCCATACCTCTGTCTTTCTTTATGTCTGTCTGTCTCTCTCTCTCTCTGTGATCACTTGCTCTGGGACAAGCCTTATTTTGAGCAGCCTTTTGGAGATGCCAGTGCGGTGAGGAACTGAAACCAACAGCCATGTGTGTGGGGGAGCTGGACAGCACCTCCTCTAGGCTTCATCAAACCTTCAGAGACCACTGCTCTGGGCAGCAGCATGACTTCAACCTTGAGAGTGCTTGAACCACAACAGCCATCTGAGCTATTCCCAGAAACCATATTCGATGATGCATGTTTGTTGTTTTAAGCTGTTCAGTTTTGTGATTATTTGTTATGCAGCAATAGGTAACTATACTCCAGCCAACTACACCTCTGCCTCCTGGCTGTGCTGAGCCAGGGCTGGAAGCTCGGCCTCCCTCATAGCTGCTTCCAGCAGTCTGCCCTTCTTTCTTCTTTCCGTATCTCTGTTCCTCACCAGCCCCCCTTCCACCTGAAGACGAGCCCTTTGGCCCTGACTCAGCAAAAGTCACCAAGAGGGGCCAGTATAGATTAAGAGAGAGGAAAGGGCAAGGCTACGAAGATCTGGGTATCAGATAACCCTAGGAAACACCCTATTTCTGACCCTGGCCTGAGAAGGAAACTGCACCTTGCTTCCTCCTCCCCCAAACTAGCTTACTCTCACTTCCTATAAAGAGGGAGGGGCTTAGTCAAACTTCTCTCCCCTCCATCCTTCCAATCCCACCCCAAGGGAGCTGGGCCACAACTTGCTTTGTCCACACTACCTGAGGCCCATCACGTTCCTAGTCTGGTCATGAAATCCTTCCTCTGTCCCAGCACCAATGATGGTATTTTCGGGAGGCCAAATATTCCATCAACAAACCCAACTGTTTGTGATTTGAAAAGAATTCCTGCAGAAAAGAGAAGTGCCCAGGATTTCTGCCTCCATGGCACTCACCAGATAGAGGTTTCTTCAATTTGTTAAATACCCCAATTCTCTAGCATCTCTTTGATCCTCCTGCTGCTGACCACATCTCACTTCTGTCCCCACATCTTATAACACACCACTAAGAGAGTGGTCAGGTGACAGGAGTTTCCTTTTCCTTTTCCAATTAATTTTTTTTTTTTGAAAAAGGATCTTGGCGTGTGATTGTATAATCCAAATGATTTAGGCTCACAGTGAATTACAGCCAGTCTCTCCCGGTCTCTCATCCAACAGTCCCACTCCCAGGGGCCCTTCTTTCAATTTTTTTTTTTTTTAAACTTGCTTCTGAAAAAAATATGGAAATATGCTTATTTTCAAATTATATTTTGACAATATTTGTTGGCATTCTATTATAATTGTGGAAGATCAGACACTCATAGTCCACTGTGCTCTCACTTTCCTCCTTCACCCATCATCCTAATACATTTTTATATTATAATTTTTGGTTGAATTAACTGTTAGTGTTCACATTATCAGGACTATCACTAATTGCACAAACAGCATATAATTGAATATGTTCCTTTCTCATAATCCACCCCTCCACACCAGAGAGAAATATCTCTTTACTATTTTCAGTGCCCTAATGGCTAACTACCCCAAATGCTTCTACACTTTCATCAAATGCCTATCAACAGTTGTTTCAAATGTCCTAATGCACCAGATAACCTGGTAGATCACCCCCTTCCCTGGATGCCTCCCTCCCAGCCCTTTGACTGGGACCCTTGGACTCCCTGACCCTCTGTTCAGGTATGAGCAGTTGGTCTCTTGGCCTGTGGTACAAATTGTTACCTTGGGAATTCTCTTAGCTTTTCTGTCAGGCTGGGTCTCTCACTTCCTGCAGCCCAGGTCCTTCTCTTTCTTGGTTTACATGTTTGTTTTACTGGAGCATATTCTCTAGCATCTTTCTGGGAATGGATATATAGAAGGTGAAAGTTTTAAGATGTTACATGCCTAGAAATACTTCATACTTCCAAGATAATTGGGCTAAAAGCAGAACTCGAAGTTGAAAATAAATTTTCCACCAAATTTTGAAGGCACAATTCCATTGTCTTCTATCTTCCAGTGCTGCTGTTGTAAAGTCTGCCACCATTCTAATTCTTAAACCCTTGTATGGTTTATACACCTTTCCTTTCAATCCCTGTTTCTAGGATTTTCTCTTGATCTTTGATACTTTCATATTTCATGAGATATACCTTGGTGTGGAATTTTAAAAGTTCACGGTCATGGTATTTGATGAGCTTTTTCTGTTTGAAGGTTTCAGCCTTCAGTTGGTAATTTTTCTTGTATTATTTCTTTGAAATGCCTTTGTTTTCTCTATTCTCTCTTTTTGTAACTCCAATTAGTAGGACACTGAATCATCTGGACCTAACTTCTAGCTATAGTTCCTTTCCTACCATCAATCTCTTTCCCTTTTTAATTCAATTAATTAATTAAATTTTTATTTATTTTAGAGAGACAGAGAAAGGGATCATGTGGGGAGAGGCAGAGGGAGAGAGAGAATCTCAAGCAGGTTCCGCTTAATCATGGACGACTCAACCTGGGGCTCATTCCCATGACCCTGAGATCATGACCTGAGCCAAAATCAAGACCCAGATGTTTAACCAACTGAGCTGCCAGGCACCTTTCTTTGCCTTTTTTGAAAAAGGTTTCCTTGACTCCAACACTATCTCATCTATTAGAAACTCTCTTTTTTATGCTTTGATGAGCCCTTCCTTCTAGAATGCTGATCTTGTCTCTCAGAGGAAGGATCTCTGCATCTCCCTGAGAATACTAACGACAAGAGTTTCATTTTGAGCCTCTGTTCTGCTCCCTTCTCTAACTCCTCTGAGCGCCTTTCTTCTGTTTGTTATTTAACTCCATTCTGGCAGCATCACTCACATGTTCAGGGATCCTTGGCAATCTGTTCATAGCGGAGAGTGAAGTACTGAAGAGCTCTTTGAAGATTTTGGGGGAGGAGGGAATTTAGGGAATTTTAGACTGGTAGGTGGAGCAAATTTCTTTGTCAGATAACCTTCACATGTAAGCATTTTTAGGTCATTTCCTAGGGACATATACCCTGCCAGGGGCACATAGATCTGCTGCCAACTTCCCGGGAATAGAGTCAGGGAGTGTCTCTTGGAGGTCTTCTTTTGTAGTCTTTCTTCCTATACCCCAACCCTTTTCCAACCCAGAATCTCACCCCTGCTCCCTGCTATTGTTGGGGTCTCTGAGCCCAGAACCATTCCTCTCCAGTTTCTTTAGAAAACAAACCTCCAGGCTTGTCTGGAGATTATAGTAGAGGATCCTGGAATCCAACTGGCTTCCTAGACAGAATTTGGATCAACCCCTCTTTTTGGTCTCCCTACTTCACCCCACTGCCTGTAGTGCCAGTTGCCTTCCATTGTTTCTGGGTTCCACTGATTGAACAGGCCTGATTCTTGGCGGCATAGACCCTGTCTCCACCCTTACAGGTCCTTAGGTCCTGGGTTCCTCCTGTCCCACCCCTTTACATCTCAATCTACTCACCAGGAAAATAGGGATAACAGTGGTTCCCATCCCCCAGGTTGCTGCAAGGAAGAAATGAGTTCATAGTGGTGCCATCACTATTATGATGGGAATTGTCAGAGCAGCCCCTTGGACAAGTTCTGTCCCCTAGGGCATGTTCTCTTTTGCCCACACAGGCCCAGGAAGAGGAGCCAAGCCCAGGGATGCTATGAAGTGCTCGTGCTCAGTGTACAGAGCCAGGGAAAGCTGGTCCCCTCCACGTGCTGCCAGCCCCTGCCAATCCACACAGGATCCAGTCACCAGCCAAGCATGCCACCAAGGGACATATGAACTTGGCTGTTCCAGTCCTCCCTGTGGCTTTGCTCAGCCACCTCCCTCCAACCCATGAACAGAAATATGCACAAATGCAAAATAACAATGATAATCATATGAGATGGCAGCTGAGACCCGTTACAGCTGATGACAGTTTGAGAGAAGGATGAGAAGCTCTATGCCATCTGCCCACCTGCTTTTCAAATTACTTTAACCCACCTTCGAAATTACGTCTGACTTTAGTGGGAATAATTACCAGAGTGATAGAGATGTGCGTGTGCACTGTGCGAGGGAAGGTAAGTCTTGCAGCGTGGCCTTTACTGTGCTGCTGGGGGTTTAACCCTTGAAAAGGGCCTCTCTGCTATAGCAGGCTCCTGGCAGAAGGCAGGCACAGGTGACCCTGACACAAAGCCAAGGAGCCAAGCTTGCTGCTCTGATCCAGGTTTGCCCACCTCCTCCTGTCCCTGGCCAGGGCTGTCGGGACATGAAATCTTGCCTGGAGCCTCAAATGCCCAGAGGTCTGACCAGACACGTGGGCAGAGCCTCTCTTGTCCCCACAGCTGTGCCCTCTGTAGATTGGGCAGTCATGGTGGGCATGAGTAGAAACACTAGATTTCAGGGAAGTCATTAAGTTTTGGGGCATTTCTTTTGATGACCTGGGCATTGTCAAATGTTTATTTAGGAAAATACAAACTTAATGAACATGTGATCAAAGAAAGGCATTTGTCAGTTAGAGTCCCCTCCTTCTCCTAAAGGGACAGTATTGCAGAAGGTGGAATAGCAGGGCCTTTGCTTCCAGGCAGGGAATGGATCAGGGCAGCAGGTAGGTGGGTGGGGGGACAAATCTAAAGAAAGAAGAGCTTGAGACCATTGAGACTGTGCCTGGGAGGAGGGGGCATAGGAGAGCTACCGGGAGAGGTGCCTTCTGGAAGGGAATCCTGGGCTGACCTCCTGTGTGCAGAAGATGCAGAGCCCTCCTGGGCACCCTCATGGATTCCTGGCCGGCAGGAAGTGAAGAAAGACCCAATCCTGTTCAGATGGGGCCTGTAAGAACCCACATGCAGGGGCTGGACCCTCTCCCACCCCACTCCACCTGTGAAGTGGAGAGCAGCTACCTGGGACAGCATTATTAACCCACTCTATGTCTCAAGTGGACCCTGGCCCCAGCCGTCAGGTTTGGGGACCCATCAGCAATGCTCCAGATAAGTACTTATGGTTAGGAATGGTAAGAAAATGAGTGAGATGTGAGAGTTGTGTGCAATCTGGTAGGCCCTCCCTCAGCTGCTCCTTCCCAACGGGGCACACTGGCCATGCTGGGCAGCCACCTTTCCAGGATGGGCAATGGAGATCCCTGCCCCAGGGAGCAGCAGGGTAGACCCCACTTCCAGCCCGCAGCAGGCATAAGTTGAGTTAGGGGTGGGTGGTGACCTTCCAAAGACATGGCTTTGATGGTTTAAAAAAAACTGAAAATGCACATTATGCAGGTGTGACCCACTAACATGAAGGAAGGAAGGAAGGAAGGATGGGAAATAAGTGTCCCACCACTTGCCCTAGATCCAAGCCCCTTCTCTAGAAGACCTGAGCTGAAATCAAGAATTGGATGCTTAACCACTGAGCCACCCAGGTGTCCTCTTTTTACTGATTCATAGCAGCCCTTAGCCTGTGACATAGTCGCGTATATTATGCACATGACGTTATTCTTGTGTCATAGACATAAATAGACCTTGTTCTTTTTCATGACTACATGATAATGCCATATTAAGGATGTGCCATCATTCTATTCTCAGTTTATCACTTGTCTTTTTACTTTAATCAGGATGTTCTCTGCCATCCAGAAATATCTGGCTCTTATCTAGTAGAATAAATCAATTTTGCTGTTTATGTCCTCAGGGTTCTGTAACAAGTGCAAAAAGGTCACCCCCTCCAATATTACAAATGGTTTTCTCATTTTCTTCTGATATTTTTATGGCTTCCATTTTCCTGCATCTAAATCTTCATTCTACCTGGATTGCTCTGGAATATAATTTAGTGGCAGAAGGAACTGTTTTATTTTTTCTGGACGGCTAGCCAGTTGTCCCAGCACAACGTTCTGCAGTGAATGACCTCACAGGCTGAGTGTCACCTTGGCTACATCCTGGATTCCCATGTGTATTTGGCGGCCCTGCACTGTAAATGTCCACCTGACCCCGGCGGACCAGCGAGAAGCTGCCCCCGGCTCCCAGTCTTCAGGCTCCCGTGTCCTTCTTCAAGGTGGGCCTCCATTCTTGGAAGTGCGACAGTAAGCTAACGTGTCTCCAGGAACTGGCATTCCCAAGATGGGAACGTCACCACCTGGAAGCGTGTCTGCCCATAGCTTTGCACCCCGTAGTCAGGCCACTGTACCCTGAAGGGAAATTGCCCCCTCACCACAGCCCCACCCCCTCCCAACACAAGCATGACAGTCCCAGCGCCAGGGCCCAAGACCCAGGCCAGCTTCGAGCTGCCCCTGTAGGCCGAGGGAAGGCTGCAGGCACGGTGAATGGAGGCAGGGCAGAGGGGTTACCACACTTGCCCCTGGAAGGCCAGAAGGCAGACAGTGCTGGAGGAGGCCCCAGCTTCCTGCCTCCTGGCCTTCCCATCCAAACCTTCCCAGCCTCCCCGCAGGACCCCACCATTCATATTCGAGCAGCTGCTCTGTGCCAGGGCTGCACCGGGTGCTGGTGGGTCAGCAAAGAGACATACCGCACAGGCCTGCGTTCCACAGAGGGCTGGCATCGTGGCCCCGTGAGGGGTGGCGCTCGGTCAGCAGAAGCACCACGTGAACCCGGGGAGGGAAGGTCACTGCAGGAGGAGAAGGCCTGTGCAAGCCTGAGGCAGTTGGCACCAGACAACGCAGGACCCAAGGACAGAAACCCAGGCTGCTCCCCACCACAGATGCACCAGGAGCCCCAGACCTGCGAGGGCAGGGGTGCCATCTGGGACCCAGTCAAGCTCTTGCCCGCTGTTGGGCTCAGGCTTCTATTCTGACTTCACAGCTGAGACTCCGTTTTCACATCTATAAAATGGGCATAATGCTGTGAAAGACAGCCCCTGACATTGGTGAGAAGTGTCCCCCTAGACCCGTGAATCCTTAGACCAGCAAACACTATTTATTCAGTGGGTATAGACAGGGGAGGGTAAACTGGGCCCATCCACCAGCCGACTCTCTCTCTCTCTCTCTCTCTCACACACACACACACACACACACACACACGCTCAGTTGGAATATCTTCTAGGCATTTTACTAATTCAATCATCACAGCAACGCTTCATGAAAGGTTTATCTCCATCACAGATTTCAACACGTCCTGTCCTTCTAGGATTTACCACAGCACAAGATCCCAACGCAACCCCTCTCCTTCTGGGGGAATGCGCCAGGATTTGGGGTAAAAAGTCAAATTGCACCTGGTATTTGGGGTAAAAAGTCAAATTGCACCCTCGCTTCTGCTCCCAGGGGAAGTGACAGGCGTGTATCAGGCCCTTGACAATTCCTGGCTCCCACGCACTCATTGCTTTTCCTACAGAACCACCCACCTTCTCATGATGCCGGGGTCCTTGGAGGAGGGACCTGCCCGTTTGCTCAGGCAGGGAGGCCCGGTGTGTGTGTGGTGGGAGGAGTTAGTGCTGCCCTTCAGGTGCCCGCCAACCCTTCTGTGGCCCTAGCAAAGGGTTCGAATTCAAAAGGGCGGGAAGTGGTCGCTTTAAATTATTTCAGCTGCACTGAGGTATTTGAGAGTCAGACCAAATAAACATTTGCATCTAAAAAAGGCAAAACAGGGTCATTTGAAATGGAGAAAAAAGCCTTTCCCATATCCGGAGGGTGTGGCTAGACTTTCCAGAGAAGCAGCACTGGGCCTGCTTTGGTTTTGCATCTTTGCCAAGGCGCACAGCTCAGACCCTGCTTCAGGACGGATGCATATACTTTTAAATAGAATGTGAGCGGATCTAAGTTTCCTTCCCCTGATCTGCTCTAAGGTGACTCCCAGGCCCCTGCAGCTGTGGGAACAACTTTAAAATGTGTACTTTTCATGGGAGGGTGACCATGACCCACTTGATGTGAGTGACCACTCAGGACCAAGGCAGGGAAGAAGGGCGGTGCTCCCCAAGCTCCCAAGACTGCCCACAGCATCTTCCACACACAGTCTCAGCCATCTAACTCCTGCCCAGGATGCCTCCTAGCACCCCCTCCTCACTTGGGCCCAGTACCCAAGAGATGCGGGTCTGCTTTTCCGGAAAGTCTGGACTGGAACAAAATGTGGGCATCACATTCTTTTCCTTCTTCCTAGCAATTGTGCCCCCAGGGCTTAAATCCTATCCTGTAAATTAAACCCAAGAGGAGGGACACCTGCTACAGCACTCTGTGTACTGTCCCTCCAGACTCACGGCAGCATCTCCACCAACGCCAAACTCCAGACGACAGCAGGCACAGGTCACCCGGGCCTCCCCTGACACACAGGTGCTGTCATACAGGTAAGTCTCCACGTCTAAGCCATCCACCCTCAAAGCAATCTTGCTTTGGAGGAAGCTGACATGACTGCCCAGTCCCAAGAAGAAGCCTCTCCTGTCTGGGGCGTCTCATCATTAAACCCAACTGTGGACAACTGAAAATGCTCTGTATGACCAGAAAGGCCATATATCCAGTCAACCAGTCCTCAAATGCCCAGCCAACTCTGGGCTCCAGAATTAAACATCTCTGTTCTTTATTATTTATCCTGTGAAAGCTTCCTACCATCTGCCCCATTTTGTGGTTCTCTGGACCCTTGGCAGTAGAGACTGCCTGCTTTCTGAAGTGGTAAATAAAGTTCGTATCCCCTCCATTGTCTTTAATCATTCTTAGCAATACAAACCCCGGCCCCCTTCTTCCCCTTCTGCTCAGGCACCGAGTCCTTGCTCATTCGTTCATTCATACATTGTGGACATTGGGCTCAAGATGGCTGATGAGCCATATCCAGGTACTTCTCCACCCTCAGGTCCTCTGAAATACCAGAATATCTTGAAAAAAAGAAGAAGAAGAAACATCCCTGGAAAACTAGGAAAAGTGCCACTTGCAGATCAGAACATTGGAGAATTTCTGGAAGATAGAAAGCAGATGGGCTCAGATGAGCGGGGAAACCCAACAGAGCAGAGGAGCCCACAGTGCCAAGCAGATGGGAAACCCTAACCCCCATCCTAACCCTGACTGCCCCCCCTCCCCCAATCTAGAAATGGAAGAAGTAGTGGCATGGAGAAGGAGTCTTGGGACATGGATAAGGTGATTCTGTGGACGGCTCCCCAAACAGCTAGGACAATGCCCCATTTGCCTCCAGGATAAAGCCACAGTGCAGCTTTAAAATTGACAGCAGATTGTTGCTGGGTGGCAGGGGGGTGCCCCCGGAGACAGAAGCAGAACCCAGCCCATGCAACTGCAGCCAAAGTGAGACAGAGTGCCCCCAGATCAGAGGCCCTGGAAGGCGATTTGCCCTTCCGAGTCCCTGCCCACCTCCATGACACCAAGTGCCCGGAGGGCCAGGGTGGCTGGAACCCGAGTGGACAGTCCCTTATAGAGGGGAGGTCTGCATGTGTCAAGATATCCTCCACACAGCATGAGTGACCCGTCAAGACCAGCAGTTCCCATATGTACTGTTCTCAGGACTCCTTTCCCCTCTTAAAAATGCTTGAGGTCTCCACAAAGGCCTACTTTATGGGGAAAGCATATTGATATTTACTGTGACAGAAATTATAGAATACAGAAAAATTTTCAAATCTTTATTCTTAAATGATAATGAAGCCAATACATGTTAACACGAATAACATAACATTTATGAAAATAGCTCTCTTTGTCTAAGAATAGCTTCTTCGGTAAGATGAGTGACATGATTTTGTATTTTTGAAAATCTCACCAATGTCTGGCTTAATAGACCGCTGGATTCTCACACCTGCTTCTGATTTCAATCTGTTATGGTATCACACGTTATCTAGATTCTGGAAAATGCTGCTGAACACTCGTGAGAGAAAAACACGTCCTTGTATTCCTATTAAAGAGTTTTTACCTTGTGGACCGCCTGAAAGAGTCCCAGGCATCCCCTTTAAGAGCCATCATCCTGACACTCATTTATAAAGGAGGTCAAACAACCAACAATCCCCACACGCTTGAAGGAAACCAACAACTTGCCAAGGAAGAACCAAAAAGAACCCTGGAGAAAACAGGGTAACACAGGAGTCAGAAAAGGACATTAAAATAAGTATAACTAATATCCTCAGAGAGGTTTGAGAGGATATAAGCATCTGTTGGCAGGTGGGCACAGAGCAAACACACACACACAAACACACTTTTCCTACATGAGCTTAGTAACCAGGTAGGAGACAGCGCTTGCAATGGCAACAAAAAATCATAAATTATCTAGGCACAGACCGAACCAAATTTTGGAGGACCTGCATGAAGAAGATTTTAAATTGTATAAAAGAACATAAACTGAGACACACTGTGGGAATCCCCAGTATTAAAAGGTGGCAGCTACATGAGCTGCTCAGCAAGCACCCCTCCACATTATACTGGATTGAGTTGGATTTCTATCACAAGCATCAAGAGTTTTGTAACCCATATATTCTCTAGGATGAAAGCCTCCCAAAAACAAAATGAGGAGACAGGCAATTGACAACAAGAAAATGTTTGGAACACAAACAACAGTCCAAAGGCTAAGGTACCTAATTGGCAAAATTCTTGGGGAGGAATAAGAAGACTTAAGGCGCAGGGATGTGCCTGTGTGTTTGTGTGTAGGTGTGTGTGCAGAGAGAAAGATTTTAAAGAATTGACTCATGATTGTGAAAGCTAGCAAGTCCAAAATCCTCAAGGAAGGCTGCCAGAGATCCCAGGGAAGTTTATGTTGCAGTTTGAGCCCAAAGGCAGTCCACAGGCAGAACTTCTTGCTGAGAAGGTGTCTTGCCTTTTTTTCCTCTGAAGGCCTTCAACTGGAGAGATGCAGCCCACCCACATTATCTTGGGTAATCTGCTTTCCTCAAGCACGACTAACTGAAATTTAATCTCCCCAACAAAATATCTTCACAGCAACATCCAGAATAACGCATACCCAAATATCTGGGCTTTGTGGCCCAGCTAAGTTGATATATAAAATTAATCATCTCAGTTTCTTTCTCAGATTACAGTTCTGGGATGAGTCCCTGCTCTGCTCTGCTTGGGACCCCAGGCTCCTCTCCTCATGTCATCACCCTCCCGCAAGGCCACTACTCCACCACAGCTGGGCTGTGACCACAGCCAGATTCCAGGCAGCTTGGAGCTGAAACAGCTAAAGTCTCCTCTTACTCTGTTGGTGGGAACCTCATGAGGACACACCTACCTGCAAGGCAACCTGGGAAATGTAGTCCAGCTCAGCAACCTGGAGAATGTAGTCCAGCTTAGTACCTCTGCTCCCCTATAGCTCTGGTTATCCTAAAAGGAGAGAACGGATTTTCCCAGGAGAGAATGGATTTTACTTGAAGTGAGTAGTTTCCGCTCCCACCGCCCCATCGTAGGGAAATAAACAATTAAACCCACGAAATTCTTTTCTTTGCCTTATTTTCTTTTTCCTATCAGACTGACAAAAATTTTAAACTTTACTAATCACTCATCGTTATGTATCAGGAGGGTTCCTATGCCACAGCAAGAGCCCCTCTACATGAAAATGGATTTTATTCTGAAGAGCGCTCCTAGAATCTTAAGGATGTTAGAGCAACTGGCTGGGAAAATGAACAGGGGTCAAGAGGCCTCTGCAGACCAATGGTAGCAGAAGCAGGCTGGTTCAGATGCTGTGGCCACCATGTGACACTGATGCCACCACGGGACTGGGCCACAGCCAGGCCATGCCTCTAGCCCCATCCCTGCACACCCTCTTATAGACCTGGCTGGGATACCCAGTGCCCCAGAATTCTTGGCCCAAATGGCACCACTCCCACTTCCAGAGCCTGTGAGCATCTTCTCCTGATCTGGGGGCATCCCTCCTCCATAGGCCCTGGGCTGAGGGAGACCAAGGGTTGGGGTTGGGGAGGTTAAAGTGTGGAGCTTGGACCTACATGCTGGGTGTACCGCCGCTTCTGTTTCTGAGCATTCGCTATTTATCTGTCAAAACCTCAGTGCAGAGGGCCAGCTGTTCCTCTTCTGAGAATCCTGCATTTGTTGCAGAAAAGAACATAGTCTTAGTGGAAAAGCAAGTCGTGGAACTGTATGCATAGAGAAGGAGGACAGCCCAGTTGTTAACTTGCAGGCCCTGGAGTTAACTTACAGGCCCTGGGCTGAAATCCTGAAACTGTCACTTAGTTAGCTGTCTGACCCTATGCAAGCCACTTGACCTCTATGCCTCAAAACTCCTCATCTCCACAAAGCAGAGATGACAGCAATAAATCTCAGAGGTTCGTGAGGATGAAACGAGATAATACATGTAAAGTGCTGAGCCCAATGCTTGGCCTTTGGTGAACATTCATCATCCTTTAGCACCTCTTAGGATATCCTGACCTTATATCTCTACAAAGCAAATACCTATGGGTCCATGCATGTTGGTGTGTGCCCAGAACTGCACACACTCAACCATCACCTGGAAGGGGTGGAGGGGGGAGGGTGTAGGGAGGAAAGGGTCCACACAGATGTCTTCTTATGATAGGTCCATTTATGAATTCTTTTAGCTTTCTCTAGCAAGTAGTTCACACACGTGAGCAGGTAAGAAATAGGGAGTGGGGCTAGAGACTAGTGATCAAGAACTAAGCAGAGCTGAGGTTCTGGGACTGGAGGGCTCTCCCAGGTGGGAGGCACTCAGAGAGGGGCACCCAGGTGTAGGAGATATGTTCGCTATGGGTACCTCCCAGTGCAGGCGGACAGTTAGTGTTCACCACTCTCCTTCCTTCCCTCTGCTTTTGTTGCATTAGCTGGGGGCCAGAAGTTCCCCAAGTAGACACAATCATTTGCTGAGCAGGGGTCTCATCTGAAATTAGCCTTGGGTGAGGTCCAGGGTCCATGAACCTAGCTTAGCGTGAACAGCAGTCTAGGAGCTATGGAGACACAATGGGTGTGCTGAAAGAAGACAGCGAGCGGGAGTCAGGCTCAGGCACTTGGACACAAAGAAAGGGGGAGGGGATGTTGGTGGAGCCTAAGTCCCAGATCCCTTAGGTCTGGGAGGCAGATGCATGCAAGCTTCACCCATTTCAACTACTCCGGGGTTGGGCTGGGCCCTGGGCACAAACAGGGATGAGATCCTCCCTCTTCCTGCTCCTCCCTCTCCAAGTCCTCTTGCCCCCCCCCACCACGCCCATCCGCTGCCTCCCCCTTTTTCCCCTTCCCTTTCCTTCCCAGCTCCTTGACACTCCTCCCCTCCCCCTCCCTCTATCCCTTCATCTTCCTTTCCTCCTCCTCACTTCTCCCCCGCACCCCGCCCCACTTTTCCCCACCCTTCTCCTTCCTCCCTGCTCCCCGCCCCCCTACCTTCGCCCCCTAACCCTGCTCCCCTGCCCAGAAAGCCCGGTCGCGGCTGGGGGTAAAGCTAGGTGGGGCTGCGGCTCCTCGCCCCGAGCACCTGCCCGGTGGTGGCCGCGGGGGTCCCGGGCAGGGCGGGCAGGCGGGAGGGAGAGCGTCTGTGAGTGTGAGGCGTCTTGCGTGGACCACGCGGGGGTTGGGGGGGTGCAGAACGGCCCTCCTGCCTGGCTGGGGGATTCGGACACCATCCGGGGCAGGCGTGCTCCGCATCCTCTGGGAGGGCGCTCCGCAGCCGGCCCGTGCGGGGGGTCCGACCGCGCTGAGGCCAGCGGAGCGGAGACTGCCTTGTCCCGGACGCCTGTTCCGCGTCGCCCACAAAGCCGGCACTTCAGACCCGGGTCCGGGTCGGCTCCCTTCTCCGGAACACGGTCCCCGCCACCACTCCCTGCCCCCTAGTGTCAACCACAAGCCTCAGCATCCTGGAGGCCCCGCCCTAGAGTCCTTCTTCTAGCATTCCTCCCAACACCTACCTGGTCCCCTGACCCCCAGACCACTGCCCATCTGCCTAGTTGTGGGAGCCCTGGCTCTGCTCCAGGGGAACCTCCGAGGGCCTGATGCCAGGACGCCCCCTTTCTTCGGTGCTCCTGTGGCAGTCCTCCTGCCGGTGGCCCTGCTGGGGGCTACCCTGCGGCTTACTCAGCGCCCACCTGGCTCTCTAGCAGTCCCGGCATGGCTGCCCCTGTGGGCTGTGCACAGGTCACTGCCCTGGTGCCAGGCCTGGCCAGGGAGCATGGAAGTGACAGAATCTTCCAGGCATCAGCCCTGGGGTCTCTTCCCAGCAGTGTCCTCCAGGGGGCAGATGGTGTCAGGGGGAGAGGGTTGCATCCTTGCACTGCCACCCCTTGTCCTGTATACCCTGTGAGCCACACAGGTGGGTGTCACACTCTACTGTCCCTTAACACTGTGAACTCTCCTACTTTGGAGCTCCTTCTGGAACTGAAGCAGCTTCCTAAAAAGTCCTGTGCTTTGGTCACCTGACCAGTGCTTCCCCCTTGTCCCTCCCAGAAGCTTTCTGAGTCCCTCACTGAAATGCTTATCCATCCCCTGGTTCCCACTGCAGGGTCTGAATCCCTTCGTGCTCATGTTGGGCCGCCGCCTGTCTGCTGCCCCTGGGAGGCAGTGTGTGTGGACGCTGGGGCTGAGGGCATGATCTCCATCACGGCTGGAGCATAACTATGCGTCTTCAGTAGCCGCACACCACCACCTGGGCCTGTGTGAGGCAGAGTCCGGGTTCCTGGAGCTCAGAGACTGGCCGGCGTTTGCTTCCCACCCCAGGCTTGTAGATGGACTGCCATTAGTTCACAAACCCTCCACAGGGTCACTGCAAAGGACAGTTGGAAGTCTCTCCCAGTGGCAGAACGTGGTGGTGTGGGCGTGGAGAAGTGAGGGCTAGGAGAGGAAACTGGAAAAGGGATATTATTTCGTATCTGGGCAAGAAGGAACTCTGGCAAAGCCAGTCAGATCTCTCCCAGGCATCCAGGCTTCAAGTCAGCCAGAATTACCGATGATGGGGCCATCCTTCCTCTGTCATAACTCTCTCTGGGGTGGGTGGGAACAAAAGGGTCCCACCAGGCTACTCCAGGCAGGCCCTCAGCCTGTCAGCACCCACATCAACCAGTCACAGGTGCTCCAGAGTGAAAAGAATCTTAAACCCACTGGGCCCAGGACTCCCAACCTCCTCACCATCCCTCCCACAGAACCCCTGTTTGGAATACTCTTATATATTAAATGAATGGCAATTAAATAGAGAAAAATGACGTGACTTCTGAATGTGAACCTTTGGGAGTTGAGGAGGGGTCCTGGAGGCCCCTCAGAGGAGCAAAATCTGGGGGTTCCCCCATTGCCCCCCAGGACACTCCCATGTATTGGCACCCGCAGTGTACATTCCAACACTGTTTACCAACAAAGCAAGGGTTGCCAGTTCCTGCCAATCTCTGCCCCGAGTGACAATGCGGGCTGCACAGAGCTCTACCAGCTGGCTCTAAGGCTCGGGGACTTGAGATCAATCCTCAAACACAAACCCTGTGAGTCTCTCAGGAAACTCAAGCTGCTCAAGGGAAACGAGGCAGACAGAGGCCCTGCTCTTCTGGTTAGGAGAAAGGCTTCAATTTAGTTTCGCTTTGTTTTTATTTGACTTTTTTGGCTACAGGCCCTGTTATCACCTTTTAGAATCTTCCTTCCTCCCTGTAAGTGCCGGCTGAGGTTCAGAAGTTCTCAGGGAAACCGTCATTGGATAATAAGACCTGGAAGGGCCTTTTTCGTGAAGAAATTTTTCTTTAATGTCTGTTTATGGCTGGGCGCAGTCTGCGGCTTTATGTAGCAACATCTGATTAAAAGATGCGCAGCATATCCCGGGGCAGGATCAAATAATTGCAGCGCTTAATTTTCCCACATGATGATTAATGAACGATTTGCTCATTTTGTCTGTGTGGGAAAGAGGCAACATTAATACACTTGGACCTGAACACTTTTCAGAATTGCTGTCCTGACACAGAGTGACACAGGGCTTGCTGTCCCTACTGTGATTACTCTAGGCGCTGAAAAGCGGAACAAGTTTTTGGTGCCAAACAGCACAGCAGGGCGTGGAAGCAGGTATTCCCAGCGTGGCAGAACAAATATTTCTTCCCCAAACATTAGATAAACAATGCGCCCCACAAATCAAGATCATTTGTCATTAAAGCTCTCACCATTACTAAGGTCTTAGACCTGCTACAAGCCTTTATCTTAGGTAAGAGAAGAAAATATTCCTATCTGTCCTGTATCTCCAGTGGAACTTTTCCTACCTCTGACTTTGTAGGAGATCAAAATGGCCTGGCCCATGAGACAGGAGAATGTTTAGTAATGAATTTGGTTATGGCTTGGCTGTGTTACATCACAGAGCTCAGTGTCCCTCTCTGAGTTTCAGTTGCTTTATATGTTAATAGGGAAAAGCATTATTTCCCTTCCTTCTTTTTCCTTCAGTTTTTTTTTTTAATGGAAAACTTTTATTCCAGACATAAATGTAGAGAGAATTGGAAAATGAATCCTCGTATATTCCTTGCCAGCTTCAACAATGATCACCTCTACTCACTCCACCCAAGCCAATCCCTAAACATCAGTAATTTCATCTGTAAATATTTAAGAATTATATGTCTAGTTGCTTGAAACAGCAATCATCTATTAGATTATGATTCTATAGTTTGTCCGTTTGGGCTGGGATCAGCCGAATGGTTCTTCAGTTGGTTTTGTCTGGCTCTCTCATGCAGATGCAGGTAGCTTGTAATTTGACAGGGGCTGGACGGTCTTTGATGGCCTCACTCACATGTCTGGCAGTTGGCCAAAGTGCCTCAGTTGTCTACATGGCCTCTCCAGGAGACTAGCTTGGACTTGCCCCCATGGTGGCAATATTCCGAGATTTTCCAGTGAGAAGAGAAGGCAAGCCCCAATGTGTAAGTACTTTTCAAGCCTCTGCTTGTCTCCTGTTTGCTAATATCCTATTTTTCCAAAACAAGTCCTGTAGCCAAGCCTGCAATCAGTCTGGGGGAGGGGATAGAAATGTACAAGGACATAGAAACAGGAGGAGAAATTCACTAGGGGCCATTACTGCAGCAATCTACCACAAGAATATATTTCTAAAACAGAAGCCCCTCTTTTTAACATAACCACAATCCCATTATCACAGCCTACAAAATCAACTAGCCATCTTTATATTGACAATATCTGCTCAGTCTCTAGAGTTCTCCAATCGTCATATAATTATTTCTGTTTGTGTTATTGTTACTTGTTTATAGTTGGTTTGTTTAAATCAAGATCCGAATAGGCCTACACTTTGCAGTTGGAAAAGTCTCTTAAGTCTCTAAATCTGTAGATTCTCTGTTCTCTCTCTCTTTAATGTTACAATACTTTATTAAAGAACTTGGATTGCTTTTCCTTTCCTGAAGAATTTCCCATATTCTGGATTATATTGTTTAGTTCCCTTGGTGCTGGTTAACATGTTCTTCTGTTCTCTGTACTTCCTGTTAGATGCAGGTCGATAGATCAAGAGAATCCATCAGAGCCCAATGAAAGTTTTTTGGCAATGTTTCATAGGTAATGTGATGCATTTCTACTGGCACATACATAATGTCTGGTTCTATCTTTCCTAGTGGTGTTCAGATTAACTAGATGATTCAGCATGTGTTTTCAACAGGACCGACCAGATTCCAGTCAATGATTCTGGTCAGCAGTAATCACGGTCTGCATCCATTACTTCCTTAGTGATTGCAGTGTGAGATTTTCTAGATTATGGATGATAATTCCATTCATGGGAGTTTTAATCCAGTTGTGTTGGCATATAGTATAAATTTAAGGTGTGTGGGTTAGTGATTTGACTTACACATATCATGAAATGATTATCACAATATATTTAGTTTTCACCTATCAACTCATAGCAATACAAAAAAATAAAGAAAAAATGTTTTTATTGTAATAAGAACTCTTAGGATCTACTCTTTTCGCAGCTTTTATATACCCCATTCAGCAACATTAACTATAGTCATTGTGTTGTACATTATGTCCCTCATTCATGAGTTTTGAAATCATTTTAGTAGGGTGTAAGAAACCAAAATGTGACTCCCAAAGCTCAGGAAACTAATGAAAAAATAGACAAATTGGACTATACCAAACGTGAAAATGTCATGTATCGAAGGACACACATAACAAAGTGAAAAGGTAACCCACAGATGGAAAGAATATTTGTAAGTTATATGTCTGATAAAGGGATGACATCCAGAATGTATAAAGAACTCCTACAACTCAACAACAAAAAAAGCAAAGAACCAGATTTAAAAATGGCCAGAAGACTTCAACAGACATTTCTTCAGAGAAAATCTACAAATGGCCCATAAGCATGTGAAAGGTGCTCAATATCACTAATCCATAGGAAAATTCAAATCAAAGCCTCATGAGAGGCCACCTCATACCCTTTAAGATGGTTGCTATCAGTAAAACAGAATATAACAGGTGTTGACAAGATGTGGGGAAACTGGAACCTTAATATAGTATTGGTGGGAATGTAAAAGGGTGCAGCTGCTATAGAAAATGGAATAAAAGTTAAGTGTTTTTTGTGTGTGTCCATTGTTCAGCTTGATGTGTGATATTTACTCTTTTACAGGGTGAAATATATTTATCATTAAAAAAGTTTTGCAAATCCTGGTTTGGTTGATCCCAAATATAACTTTGGGCACCAAGATTTTGTAATTCTGTGCATTGTTTAGAGAAACATGCCCTTGGCTTTAGGGACAAGCCCTCTTCTTCCAGTGGTGAAGTTCTCAAGCATCAGCAGCTCACCTTCCTTGGCATTCACCTGTCTCTAAGGCAAGTGACAGTGGAAGAAACAAGACCTAAAAAGCCCCACCCTCTGTTTGGCAGGTCCTTCCATGTCAGTGGTTTTATATTAGCATCTGGTTATATCTGTTTCCAGAACTTCCTTCACCTGTTGTGGCTCATAAATACTACTGGGGTTACCATCTAAGCATCTCCAGAGAGCCCTGGATGACCAGAAGTGTTCACCCTCAGAAACCCCACTCAGAGCTCATTTGGTGGCCACAACATCCTACTGACTAATCTGAAGTATTTTCAGGATTCTTCAGGGATATATTGGCTGCACCAAGCCATTTATGGAGGCTTAGTCACTCCCACTAGTTTTCATGTGGAACCTGCAAAATTCTTATAACCCTGAGTGATGCCTATCCCCACACCATTGCCCTTCTGAGACCAGATCCATTGGGAGACCAGGGCCCCCCAAAAAGAGTCAAAAACGGCTCAGCTGTTATGCTTTTCTGCGATTGGTTCAGGGTGGGCATGGCCCAAGAAGAGGCCCAGAAGAAGAACATTTCAGGAAAAGGTTCCCTTAGTAATGAGAAAAGTATACATTTCCTTCCCATGATGGTCCTATGGAGTGTGGAATGTTGAGGGTGCAGGCCCCAGGACCAATGGAGGAGAATTTGGGATGTGTTGACGGGGTCCAGCAGATGATAGGAGAGACCTCACCCCAGATGGCATGGCTGAGTCCTGGAAATCACCTGCAGTCACTCTCTCAAGTTTCTCATGAAGGGGTGTCCCTTCACCAATACCACTCATAACTAGATGTTCTGAGGCTTACAGCCAATGGTATTTGACTAAGAGGGTCCTTCTCTTTGTTTGTAGAGAGACACAAGCAGAGATCATCTTGGAGGCCTCTGGTAGGCCCCACACTCTTCCCACTTTGGGAGCTCCAAGGGTGGGTGAGATTTGGTGCCTGTCAGACACAGGCAAGGAGGAAGGATGTCCTGTCCATTGCAGTGCCCATCACAGCAGGAATGAGAGAGGGTGGTGCAAGCTGCTTATTTTGTAATTAACAGAGGGGAGGAAGCTCTACAGAAACTAGAGCAGTTGTAAGAGTTCCACCCAATCCTTTGCCTTGCCCTGCACATACATACCCCATCATGATTTTATTGTCATTCATGCTATCACCTGATCAGCTCCATTAAGGCTTTATTGACTTTTATTCTCTCAGGTGCTGTCATTTGTGTAGTAATGACACTGAAGTCCTTGCAAGAAAATTCAATTGAAATACACAATATTCCTAACATGATATAGGAATTATGCTCTAAAATATAATTTCATTGTCTTAGGTCTTAATGACCACTTAGCCAGGGTGCTTCCAGGTTTTGTAGAGTCTGAAGAATTTACAGTTGTGAAATCCTTTTAAGAATTAAATGCTGTAAATACAAAATTCAGTAAAAAGTAAGTATTTATAATGGCAAAAATTCACAACAAATTACAAACATGAAAGAGCTGAAAAATACCATAAACATCATAAATCTAGAAATGTGACATAGAGTTTTTTATTAATTAACTGCCTGACATCATTATATATATTTGTTTTCTTACATTTTTGGCGGGACTCTTTGGTCACCTTTTTATATGGCAGTTCTTTTGTCATAGTTTCCATAAAGTTTATAAAAAACAACTCAATCTTTTATCTGGCACAGAGATCAGTAAACTTTTTCTGAAAGGACCAAACAGTAACTGTATTAGGCTTCCTGGGCAGTAGGACCTTTGCCACAACTACTCAGCTCTGCAACTGTAGCATGAAAGCAACTCTAAATGATATGTAAATAAGTGAGCATCCTTGGGTTTTAATACAACTTTATTTACAAAAATGGGTGCCATCCTGGAGGGCAACATTAACAAGATGGTGGGATAGGAAACTCTAGACTTTGTTCTCCCACAGACACAATAACTTAGCAACAATATATTGCCAAAAAATTCTTTATTAGAATACCAGAAACCAACTAGGAAGTCATAGCACCCTAGGCAAGCCAAACACTAAGCACAATTACATTGAAAGAACAAGAAAAGCCACCTTATTTAAACCACATTAACCCCTCCCTCAAGGTGACACAGTTCACTGTCAAGCACAAGTTCCCAACTCGAAGTTTCCTAACTCTCCTACCACAAATAGATACTGACACAGCTTGTTATGATCAGTAGCAAAATGCCCACCTTCTGGCTTCTCCCTTGGAAGAGAAAGAAAAGAGTGAAGCATTTCAGCTGTGGTTGGCTTCCCAAGGAGCTAGTTTCTGTCTTGGCTGACTTGGAGGGCTGATGGAACTAGTATACCTTAGATGCCTGGGGGTCACGGAGAACAAAAGAAAGATCAGGGACTTGGTGCAACTCCAAAGAACCTGCAGTACTACAGCCAGACACCAGAGGAAGCAAAAGACTACAACCTCCTGAGAATAAAACCAGCAAACCTACCTATTACAAAATTACACACATAAACCTGGAGAGGACACATCCCCACAAAATGCTTGAGAAGCTCTCTGAATGCCTAGCCAGGCTGGTTGGTGAAGATCTTCCCCCTCTACAAAGCCAGTTCATAAAGACTGGGAGAGGTGACTGTTCTTTCAGATGCACAAAACACAGCAAAAACTAGTAAGGCACTTGAAGAAACAGGGAAATATGACCCAATCAAAGGATAAAACAAATCTCCAGAAATAAACCCTAAAGAAACAGAGATCTATGAATTACTTGACAATTCAAAGTAATTTAAAGAAACTCAGTGCAACGTAACAATACAGATAGACAACTGAAAAAAAAAAATCAGGAAAACAATGCATGAACAAAACGAGAATATTAAAAGAGAAACTATTAAGAGGAGCCAAACAGAAATTCTTGCACTAGAGGAGATCAACATCAGATTTGATCAAGCAAAAGGAAGAATTAGCAAACCTGCAGACAGGTCATTTGAAATGATAAGTCAGAGAAAGAAAAAGTGAGGAAAGTGAACAAACCCTAAATGACATATGGGACACCATTGAGTGTCCCAATATTCATATTATAAAAGTCCCAAGAAAAGAAAAGAGTCAGAAAACTTATTTGAAGAAATAATGGCTGAAAATTTCCCAGATCTGAGGAACAAAATGAACATCCAAATTCAAGAATCTTAAAAGGCTCCAAATAAGATAAATCCAAAAAGGTCCACACCACGACCCCATGTAATCAAACTCTCAAAAGTCAAATACAAAGAATCTTAAAAGCATGAATAGAAAAGGGACTTATCACAAACAAAGAGCTCTCCCAAAATTATCAGCAGATTTCTTAACAGAAACATAAACCAGAAGGGAGCTGATGAAATATTCAAAGTGCTGAAAGGAAAAAAGAAAAACAAAAAACCTACAAATTAAAAATCCCAATGATATATTTTTTTCAGAAAAAAAAATTTTAAAAAGCACTCTAAAATTCATATAGAATCTCAAAAGACCCCAAAAATCCTGAGGGGAAAAAAAAATCAAGTCCTCCTACTTTCTCATTTCAAAATATATTACAAAGCTGCAACGATCAAAACAGCATAAAAACAGACATATGGATCAATGGAACAGAATAAACAGCCCATAAATAAATCTTTATATATGTGGTCAAATAATCTTTGACAAGGGCACCAAGACTATAAAATGTAGTCTCCTCAACAAACTGTGTTCAGAAAACTGGATATCCGCATGAAAAGGAATGAAGTGGAATCCTTACACCATATAAAAAAAATCAATTCAGAATTGAATTAAAGACCTAAATGTAAGTCCTGAAACTGTAGAAATTCTAGCATGAAACATAGGGGAGAAACCTCAGGATACTGGATTGGCATTGACTTCTTGGATATGATACCAAAGCATTGACAACAAAAGAAAATTGAACAAATGGGACTACATCAAGCTTAAAAACTTCTACATAGCTAAGGAAACAATCAGCAGAGTGATAGTTTACTATATAATGGGAAAATATTTGCAAACCATGTATCTGATAAGAGTTTAACATCCAGAATATATAAGGAAATCCTATAGCTCAACAGCACCAAAACCAAATAACCCAATTTAAAAATGCACAAAAGACTTGAATAGCTATGTCTCCAAAGAAGATATGCAGATGGCCAGTAAGGTGACAAAAAGATATACAGCATCACTGATCACCAGAGAAAAGCACATCTAAACCACAACGAGATACCACCTCACACCCATTAGAATGGTCAACATTAAAACAAATTAGAATATAATAATTGTTGGTGAGGATGTGGAGAGATTGGAAACTTTATGTACTGTTGGTGCTAATGTAAAATGGTGTAGCTGCTATGGAAAACAGGATGGCATTTCCTCAAATAATTAAAAATAGATTTACCATATGGTCCAGTAATCCCCATTTGGTAGATAGCCAAAAGAATTAAAAATAAGATCTTAAAGAGATGTTTGTCCTCTCATGTTTATTGCAGCATTATTCACACTAGCCAAGAAGTAGAAGCAGCCCAAATACCCACTGATGGACAAATGCATAGAGAAAATGTGGTCTATACATACACTGGAAAATTATTCAGCCTTAAAAAGTAAGAAATCCTGTCATATGCTACAATATGGATGAAACTTGAGGACATCATGCCAAGTGAAATAAGCCAATCACAAAAGAACAAATATTGCATGATTCCACCCATATGAGGGATCTAAAGGAGTCAGCCTTATAGAAACAGAAAATATGTAGTTACCAGGGGCTGGAGGTAAGTAGGAAAGGGGAGTCGTTCAGTGGGTATAGAGTTTCAGTTTTGCAATATGTAAAAGCTCTAGCAATCTGTTGCACAACCATATGCACATAAAGCTAGCATACCATACACTTAAAAATGGTTATGATGGTAAATTTTATGTTATGGTTTTTATGTGGGCCACAGTTTGTTAGATAGTCTAGCATTAAAAAAAAAAAAGAAGAAGAAGAAGTTTTGTAATTGAAAGTTCAGAATATTCGGGATGCCTGGATGGCTCAGCCAGTTAAACATCTGCCTTCAGCGCAGGCCATGATCCCATGGTCCTGGGATGGAGCCCTATGTTGGCTTCCCCGCTCAGTGGGGAGTCTACTTCTCCGTCTCCCTCTTCTCTTCCCCCTCGCTCATGCTCTCTCTGTCTCTCCCTCAAATAAATAAATAAAATCTTAAAAAAAAAAAAAAAAAGAAAAGAAAGTTTAGAGTCTTCATCTTCATAATCCATTGTTGGTAATACGTACATTTTTAAAGACTCAAATTGCCAGCTCCTGTAGCAGCTTTCTTCCCTGTATGAACTGTAAGATTTCTGGGCATTTCAAATTTTCTTGTGTAGAGATTCATCTTAGACACTCTTTGAAGTGTGAACTCCTATTTATCAATTTGTCCCTATTACTGGCATGTCACTGATTTGGTGGCAACTTTACGTGGTGTTTCAACCGGAGGGATCACTGTCAGGACAAGATACATCTAAGACACTAAGACATCCTCCCATACGATGTGATGTATAAATAATGTAACGACACACACAGTCCTCACAGCTAATAGTAATGCTACAAGCCTGCCCTATGAACCCAGCCATTCTAATAAATCCTACTTCTTATAATTCCTAGCCCTAGGCCCACCCAGCTTTCAGAGATGGGTGGTTGGGAGAGCCAGGGGTCTTGGTGGATGCTGCCCAGTGTGACTGTGATTACTCACCTGCTCCATGAACCTGGGACCTCAGGTAGGAAGGCTCCCTCCTCCTGCCCAGAGCTCCACCACCTCGGCTCTGCGGGGCTCAATGCTCCAGCTCTGAGCCTGCTTGCCCAGAGATAGCCTTTCCTTGAGGCCGAGCAGCCCTTCTCCTATACTCCCGTGGAAGGAGCCACCAAGGCTTATCAGGGGTTGGAGGAGCCTAGGTTCACAACAATGGGAGGAAAACCATGTAGGTCCAAACCCCAGCATGGAGAACACAGCACACACTGTGATTCTGGCTTGATACTGAACCCCCTGAATGAACTACCAATCCCTTTCAACTGATCTGGTTCCCCTGAACACTCTTCTGATCCATACTTTAAGATGATTTCTCTTCCTTAGTGGTTAGTGGATTCACATAGAAGAGACGGGGTCAAGGGCTAGCCTCCGGGACATAGACCACAGATGGACCTCTTGGCTACCCAGAGCTTTGGTTCTCTAGAGACAGTGAGGGCCTGCTCTGTGCTGTTAAGGTGAAGCCAAGACAAGATCACAGATAGGGAAGCCTGTGCCCCACCTTGGGCTCTGGCTTGGGTTTGTGTGGCCCCTTTGAGATGGGCTTCCTGTCCCCTGCTTCCTGCAGCTAAGTCTCCTGCATCCTTCCAGAAACCTTGCTGCTCTCTACAGAAATCCACCCACAGAGGCAGGAAAGCTCATCACCCTGGGATGCTTGGCCCGTGATGGTCCATCCATTTGGTGGGGGCAGGGGCTGGAGTTTCCCCCACCCGTGCCCAACACATCTTCTGGGGTTCCTCACAAGAGGAATGTGGGGGTCACATCTTCCTGACATCTGCGCTAACATTCGAAACAAGCTTCTCAGTGTGTGGCCTCAGTCTGGAAGGTTCCCTGACAATTTCAGGGCTTTCTGTCTCTCACTCCCTCTGCCCCTCTCCAAGGAGATGAGGAGCGTATATTCAGCAAGTCTGGCCTGGGGCAAGAAGGATACAGATTTTATCACACCAAGGGCTGTTATATTTTTGAAAAGGAGGCTTGGTGGCAGCACCAGGGAGAATATTGCACTTTATACTTTTATTCAGTAATAAACCACACTGTTTATGAATAACAGGCATGGTTCCCTGGTGCTGGCTGAAAAGCCTTTGGTAGACTCCAGGCACCCCCAGGCAGGGTCTGAGGTCCTTCTTGCTCCCCTGTGTGTCTCCCGGGGCCCTGGGGCCTGGCAAGAAGCATTCGTTGACTAGCACTACATTGTTCTGGACACACAGTACAATTTGTTACATAAGATTAGAATACGTTCCAACATTTGATTCCAACATGGCCATTTCCGCAGTTAGAATCCAGCCGCAGCACGACTTTGTGTGAGGTTGAGAAGAAAAATCTAACCCATAGGATCTAGATTAGGCAGCTCCTCCTTAGGGTCAAAGTCCTCATAACCAGGGAGCCCAAGTGACATCTCCGTCACCGGCCAGATGACAGGCCTTCCAGGCGGCCTCCCTTCTCCTGTCCTGGAGGAGAAGCCAGGCAACGTCTCCACCGGGGACCTGGGGTAAAGGATACCCAGGGGATGCTGGGTATAATGGTCCAGGAACTGAGCAGGGTCTCCGTGGGTGGGCCATGACAGGCAGGCTGACAAATGACCTTTTCCAGGTTTTATGACAGCTGTGTGGTTGGGGCGCAGGTGGCCATCCTGAGAGGCAGAGAGGAGACAAGAGTCAGGTCAGGCTGTCTGGTGACCCGACTCCACTGCTTTCTGGGTAGGTAACCCGGTGAGTTGGTCGGATGCACAGGGCATTTGTTCTCTCCCCTGTAGAATGGGGGTAATAACAGCATCTCCTTCCTTGCATTATAGCAAGGTTTGAATGAATTGATACAGTAAAGCACTTACATATACTAATATTATGTTAACGAGATGTATGACTGATGCTGGTAAGCATATATTAGTGCTAGCATTAATATCTGGGTGAAAAGAGGCTAACTTTCAGCTAAACGCCCCACATTACTTATGGGTAGTACTGACCCCTGTCACACTGCTCATGGCTGTGAGCCTGGAGCAACGTGGAGGGATGGATTTGTGAAAGACACCTGCTCTCAGATCCATATGGCCATCACATAGACTTTGGGGTGTCATCCCTGACCCAAGGATGAGCCGCAGAGACCTTGGAGTCATGGGGGGAAATGAGAGGGAGCAAGAGGGACAGCAGGCACATCTCCCAGCCAACCTTCCAGAAGGTTCTGCCATGCACTAGCAAGGAGGTCGGCCCGTGGCATCAGCTGCCATTATTTCTAAGTCCATATATCCATGCTCCAGGAAACTGTGCAGAAAGTGCACAAAGTTCCTTGCTGAGCGGATCTGGTTCTTCTCAGTGCTTCTTGGTTGAATAACTTCTCTCTCCCTATGTTGACAAACCAAACTGGGGTCCCATCAAGGAGTGGCTATCTGGGGTTTCAAGCTTAATGGGGGACAGTCCCGCCAGCCCTCAGCCCAGAACCTGTGCCTGGGAAGGGTGGAGGAATAGCTGAGAGTGGGGAGAGCCCAGGTCGAAGCAGAGGAAACAGGAATGGGACAGGAATGACATCATGGGGCACCAGGAATGACATCATGGGGTACCTAGGCAGGACCCCCCACCCACTGCCACCCCAGTCCACCACACCCACTTCTCAGACCCTCACAGAGACATGGCAGCATGATCCTGAAGGAGTTGAGGCCTCAGATGGCCAGGACAGCACTGCCTGGGTGAGCCCATCGGAGATGTGGCCTAGACACTCGGGCAGCACGGGCGTGGTAGCTGAACAGCCAGATCTGAGACCCGGGTTCTCGGCGGGGCTCTGAAACATTCCTGTTACAGAACACAGAGCAAGCCGTCTACTCCCTTCAGATCGAGGCTGACTAACATATGAAGTCAGAAGCCCAACCCGGGGCTCCTGGGAACAGAAGCAGAGCCCCAAGGGAAGGCATGGCTAGGGGGAGGTGGGGAGAGGGGGCTCCCGGCCAAGCGTAAAGTTGATTTCCAGGCTTCCTGCTCCCCAGTCAGCTCTGCACGAACTCTTTCCAGCTGAAACACTGGCTCCTTCTTTCAGGCAAGAAACACCCAGGGTGGGCTTGCCAAGAGATTCTTGTCAGAAAGTGGCTGACAGGCCCCACCTGCTGGTGACGGGGCGCGGGGCTGGGAGGCCCTGGCCAAGCAGGAGGGGCTCCTCAGAGACAGGGCGCCTCCTCATCCACAGCTCTGGGGCCTCCTCTCTTTTTCCCCTTTAAATCCTTTTGCTTTACTGATGATGAAAGTCACTTACACACACACACACACACACACACACACACACACACACTTCAAAAGAAACCAAGGTCCATTTTTGCTCAGTTTTAAGTGCTGGTAAATTATAAGGTCCCTTCATGGAAAGAAAACTCTGAGAAGCGGTGACCGTATGTTCTAAATGTTTCTAAGTGAGCAGGAGGTAGTGAAAGAGGCCCGGAGGACAGGCTGCCCTGCTCTGAGTCTTAGGCCCCGGCGAGGGGCTGGGAGCAGCTGTCCTGCCTCATCCTCAGAGTCTTGGCCAGCAAAAAGAGGGGCACTACTGTCAGTGGATGATATTCCCCCTCTCCCATTTCTCCTCCGGGACCTTCCACCCTCCTCCCGAGAGCCAGGAGCCCAGTGAGACCAGGTGGAGAAGCTCACTGTGGGGCCCGTAGCTTCTTCTTGCACTAAGGACAGAGACGAGGATGTCACAGATGTGGATCTGGAGTGAACGGAGGGGAGACAGCAGGGAGAAGGCAGGGGAGATGGATGTCCTCTGATGGCTGCCTCAGGGTGGAGGCCAGCAGTGGAGAGTCTGAAGCCCAGGCTCCCCCCCCCACGCCCCACAGCTCCAAGCCCACTTCACTTGGAGATACTTGGGAAAGGGGGCTTCTGGGCAAGGCCCTCAGAACCTGGATCCCCAGTTTCCCTCCTCGTGGCACCTCAGGAAAGTCATAGCAAGAACTGGGGAGAATTTCCCATCCGGGCAAGGTCAGGGAGCCTTACATGCTTCCCCAGCTACTTCCTGAGGACACCAGTCACACTGACGTCTGGGTCTTCACTTTGCTGAAGGAGACTTTAATAGCTGAGAGCTAGAGTTAATGGCTTGACCCAAGGAATCGGGTTCTGGAGGCAAAGATGAAAGAAGGAGGTAAGGCAACCGGAAGGCAGAAAAGAGCCTTGAGAGGCACGTCTAATAGGGTGTTCGTTAAGGGTTTCCATGAGGCGTGATACCAACTTCACCCACCATCCATGAAGGAGTCAGGAAAACCTATCCACCTGGGCTTTTCTCAGTGTGAATGTGTAGTTGGATGTCGGGGAGATTCGCTAAGGAACCAAGAATAATTCAAAGGGTGCGGAGTGAGCACCAGTGGCTGGCTCGTTACAGTGAGACTGTTGTGTAAGAAGCTCATGAGAAGTGTGTGAATTCCTGAATGCCACTCTCTCGCATACCGGGAGCAGGTGCACCCTTCTGGGCACACGACAAGTAAGCTCAATGTGAGGGTATGTAGGGCATCTGGGAGTCTTGAGGGGACCACTTGGTACACAACTGTTGATGTAGGAGCTCATGAAGGATCCTGAGGGCTGCATCAATCAGGACGGGGTAGGCTCACCTACAGGAACGAAAGACTGACATCTCGGACCAGGGTTCAGTATCCTTGGCCGTTGGGGGAGTCGCAGAGGGTAAGAAGCTTCCTTGAGTCCACAGTGGGGACTACTGCCCTGTTAGACTTCCCTCCCTCATCTCCATTTTCAGAGTCATGCCCATTGGATTTGGCCCCAGGGGGCGGTTGATGACTTTGACAAAGAGCGCTCTCTGGGGAGAGATGAATTCAGAAGCTCACTCTAAGCAGGTCAAGAAAAGTTACTAGCAAGAAGCGCAGCTAATAGATGCACAGGGAAGGGGGTAGAGGAAAGGGCAGCCTCTGGAGAAAGGCTCAGCACGGGGCAAGGCCATGGACATGTGCTCATTGGTTTGTTTGTTTTTTTTTTTTTTAGATTTTATTTATTTATTTGACAGACAGAGATGACAAGTAGGCAGAGAGGCAAGCAGAGAGAGAGAGAGAGAGAGAGAGAGAGAGAGGAGGAAGCAGGCTCCCCGCTGAGCAGAGAGCCCGATGTGGGGCTCAGTCCCAGGGCTCTAGGCTCATGATCCAAGTGGAAGGCAGAGGCTTTAACCCACTGAGCCACCCAGGCGCCCCTGGTTTGTTTATTTTAAAGGTTGAAGACTCTGAGCCTGTTTGAGCGTAGGTAGAAATGATTTCATAGAATCAGGGTAATTAAACCATGCAAGGAGGAATAATTGTGGGGGTGAAGCTCTTGGAGGAAGGTGCGGGGAAGGGACACAGAGGGACCAGGGAGGGGCTGGTCTTGACAGAAGCAGAAAAGAGAGAATGGTTGATGGCAGGACAGGTGAAGGGAGACAGATTTCTGGACTCTTCCATCTGCCCTGCCAACCAGGACACAAGGCCACAGCTGAGAAGTAGCAGGGAAGAAGGGGCTGGGAGTTAAAGGTAGAAGGCAAGCTAGAAGTCCTTGACTAAGGGAGGAGGGAGGCAAAGGCACCAGGGGAATGGAGTAGGAGTCCGTGCAAGTGAGTGACCATGTGAGGTCAACTCTATGGAAGTGGACTGTATCCACCACCCTTGGCAACCTGCAGCTAAATTCATTAACTCATCACACATGCTTCCTTGCATGAGAGGCAAGAGGAGGAGGGAGGGAGGAGGAGAAGGGAAAAGGGAAGGAAAGCTACTTTGATCAAGCCTTTATGGGGCGCCAGGAAGCAGGCAAAGCCTTCACCATGGCATCCCTGTGAGGTCAGAGTGAAAAGCAGACTTGGAGAGTCCAGGAAACTTGCCCCAAGCCACACAGCCCAGGTCAGGGGGCAGATGGGGTAACGGGGTGATGGGCATTAAGGAGGGCACGTGATCTGATGGACACAACTAATGACTCATCGAACACTACGTCAAAAACTAATGATGACTGAGTTTACTCCATAAACAACAAAATGGCTCCCTCTGCTTCAGTAGGCCCCTACAATAGGACCCCAAGCTTTATATGAGTGGGTAATATCTTGATTACAGCCTATTGAGACCCTGAGCAGAGGACTTACGCTCAGACTCTTGACCCACATTGGCTAATTGATTAAAAAATCTCAATTGTGGGGCACCTGGGTGGCTCAGTTGTTAAGTGTCTGCCTTTGGCTCAGGTCGTGATCCCAGGGTCACGAGATGGATTCCCACGTTGGGCTCCTTGTTCAGCAAGGAAGATGCTTCTTCTTCTCCCTCTGCCTGCAGCTCGCCCGGCTCATGCTCACTTTCTCTTGCCATCTCTCTCTTTCTCTGTCCAATAAATAAATAAAATCCTTAAAAATAAAAAATAAAATAAAACGCCATTGGTCTGGTATCCATTTTAGAGAGTCCTACATCCTCCCCTGGAAGTTCCCTCTCCTCTTCAATTCTCAAAAAATTCTCCCCAGACTTGGGCACAAAGCTTCCTTGGTAAGAGGAAGACAGGTTTCCACCATTGCTGTATCTTGCCAGCAAAGCCCAGTCCAACATAAAGGGCCACTGTTGACCTTGTGTCCCCTACAGGGGCCCATGGCCCTGAGAGGGGGGAGGTCCCCACTACCTGAGACCAAGTTTGCCAGGAACACTGCCCACTGTGCCCCTCACCACCATCCCTCTCTCCACAGTCCCCCTCTTAGAGCTACAGCTTCTGAGGCCCCTTGGCCACGTGTCTAAATATACAAAAAGTCATAAATTGAGCTACTATGTCTAAAACTCTAGCTTTAAGTTACTAAAACTTGGCAAAGTATCACAGATGGCTGAATTTAATTACTGTGCATGTCTGGGCGCACTGCTGATGGATTGGGAATGTTTGCATGAATAATAAAGTCATAATTCATAAACCACTATTTATTCCGTAATGTCTATTTTTCGCTCCTTTACTTCAGCAAAATCACTAATTATATTGATATAACAAGACTCTCACAGATTTTTACATTCAAATGATAGGCTGCCAAATGAGACAACCTTTCTGGAGTCAAATAGCTCTCTTTAATCCACCTCTACTTGGAGACAACTTCGCTCTGCTTAGGTGGTAGCAACTGGAATTATCACTCAAATTCTTCTTCTTTTTTTTTTTTTTAAGATTTTATGTATTTATTTGACAGACAGAGATCACAAGTAGGCAGAGGGGCAGGTAGAGAGAGAAGGGAAAGCAGGCTCCCCATTGAGCAGAGAGCCCGATGTGGGGCTCCATCCCAGGATCCTGAGATCATGACCTGAGCCGAAGGCAGAGGCTTAAACCACTGAGCCACCCAGGCATCCTATCACTCAAATTCTTAAAGCAATGCTTAGATTTGGAAACCAACTGCAAATTTTACAAATTGTGATAAAATATTGCAGGGGGTCACATGATAAGTTTTTATTAATGTGGAAAACATCACAGAACATTTTTTAAGATTTTATTTATTTATTTGACAGAAAGAGAGAAGGCAAGAGAGGGAATACAAGCAGCAGGCTTCCTGTGGAGCAGGGCCCTCAATATGGGACTTGACCCCAGAACCCTGGGTTCATGACCTGAGCAGAGGGCGGATGCTCCATGACCGGACCACCCAGGCGCTCCCACAAAACATTTTAGTACTTTCATTTTATAATGAAAGTTTTTATAACTTACATAGTGTTTTTCACTCATTCGTACTGTTCTCTTGAAACAGTAGCTAGATCCAGCATCAAGCATACAGTAAGTCACCAGTATTATACACACACATTCAAGAGGAAAGGTTTTGTTTTATTGTCTCCAGGTTTTGGATGCTAATCTTTCTGCGTTGTTTCCCTAACAATGCACTTATATGGTGGATAGTATTCCTCTGTGTTTACTTAAAAGCAAAATAAATAAATAAATAAATGAAGGAAAAAGAAATTATTGTGGAAATATGTTGATTTTTTCTGCAGGAATTTTTCCTTTTGCCTCTGCCATGCACTGCAAAGATATCTCCTACCTGGAACCAATTATATGTGAATCTTGGGGATTTCCACAACCCAAGAAGGGAACAAATTTAGACTACACATCCATGTATAGCAGGATTTTAAGATCGTCCCCAAGATTCACACCTTCTAGTATAAACCCCCTACTATAAATCTTTCCCCATGACTGTGTGTGCAGAACCTGTGAATACAAGAGGATGTCACTTCCAAGATAGGGTCACTAACAGTTGGCTTTGAGTTTATCTAGAGACAGACTAAAAAAAAAAATTTTTTTTAAATAAGGGAGAATATCAAGATGATCTTGGGTGTGCCTTACCTAATCAGAAGAGGCTTTAAAAGAAGGTGATGCATCAGAGTCAGAGAGAGAGAGAGAGAGAGAGTCTTCTGCTGGCCTGGAATAAAGCAAATTGTCAAGCTGTGAACTGCCTTTGGGGTCCGTGTGACTAGGACCAAGAGTGACTTTGAGAAGTTGAGACAAGTCTCTAGCTTGCCCATAGTTAGCAAAGAAATGGGAATCTCAGTCTTACAACCCCAGGGAACTGAATTTTGCCAACAACATAAATATGCTTGGAATAGTGTTAGGGTCCGTAATCAAAGGTGGGAGACTGACACAAAGCCAAGGTCAAGCAAAGCTTTATTTTGCGCCAAGCATCGAGAATCAAACTGACCTTCCAGGGCCATCTCTTGCAAAGAGGTGACCCCTCCCAGCCTCACAGACTACCTTTTATAGAGTAAAGGCCATGTGGTTGAGCCTAGCCATGCACAGGTGGCCAATTGAATTACAATTCACCCAGTTATTTGAACTAGCCTATCACTCTGGTTAGAATTGGTGCCCAAAAGGCAGGACCCACATTCTTGGGTGGTTAGGGAGGTGCTTTCCTGATTGGATGTCTCCACCTGGCTTGACTCGTCCTTGTATTCTGGGCTCTGTTACCTCCCCCTTACCTGACACGTCCTGCTATATGGGCTCTGTTATCAGGGCCTGGTCAGTCATATTTTTTCTGGTTTCCCAGACTTGTTTCTAAGTAAGTTCCTCTGGCGGGGCAGGGTCAATCTAAATTTACTGCATAAACAACAAAATGGCTCTCTCTGGCTAAGCAGGCCCTTACAGGGAGTAGATTCTGGAAGGGTTGGGCAGGTAGTTGTAGGGGAAAAGCCCATGTGTCAATCCTTGGAGAATTCTTTCCAGACTATTTCCCTGAGGGAAAAGAGAATGGAAAATAGATCTCCTCTGGTCTGCAGAAGCCCTGGGCTCCTCTCACTCCCAACATAACCTCAGGGCAGTCTCATTCCTGCCAACACCCTTCCTCTGAGATCATCTTACTGAGCCCTCTCAGCTTCCAGGGTCATGGTCTAGAATTACCTGCTAATGTGTCCTGCTGCTCTGGTCTTAGTCAGCAACTCCCATCCTCTGACACCCAACCCTCCTCCTGATGGCCAGCCAATGAAGATGGCTCCCTTGGGCTGTGCCAGGCCTGGCTGTGGCTGTGCCCAATCCATCATCCTGCCGAGCAAAATAAGAAGGGAAGCAGAGGTCAGAAGCTGCTTCCAGCCACTGCCTCAGTCTCTCAGGTTCAATGTAAATGTCCTCTGAGAATTCTTCATAATCCCTTTTTCCCTAAACTCCTAAATTATGGCCTTGTTAGTCTTTCAGAGTACATTTCAAGGGAGGATCCAGGTGTTTAGGGGATTTGTATGTTTCAAGAAATTTGTCCATTTCTTTTAGGTCATCTAATTAGTTGGCATACGATTGTTCATGGCATTTCTTTGTAGTTACCAAAGGGATTACGTTTAATGTGCTAAAGTTATAAGAACCTAATTTAAATTTATACCAACAACTTCAATAACATACGAAAACTTTATGCTCTTGTCCTTTCTTTGTGTTACTGATGTCACAAATTACATATTTATACATTGTGTATCAAGCATGAGTGATGAATAATTGTTCATGCATTTGTCTTTTAAAGCAGGTAAAAACAAAAAATGAGTTACAAATCAAAAATTACAATAATACTAGGTTTTATACCTGACCATGTATTTAACTTTATTTCTTCATAAGACTTCAAGCTACTGATATGGGAAAGAAACTGAGGGTTAGAGAAGGGAGTGGTGGGGGATGGGGTAACCGGGTGATGAGCATTAAGGAGGACACGTGTTGTGATGAGCACCAAGTGTTATACACAACTAATGAATCTTTGAACCCTACATCAGAAACTAATGATGTACTACACATTGGCTGATTGAACATAAAAAAAAAAAAAAAAAGCCCTTTTGCATCAATGTGTAGGACTCCCTTATGCATTCTTGCAGAGCAGGTCTAGTGGTAACAAATTCTGGTTTTGTTCTCTGGGAATGTCTTGATTTCTCCCTCATTTCTGAAGGACAGTTTTTGGTGGATAAAAAGTTTTCAGTTGGCAGAGTTTCTTTTCTTTTTCTTTTTCTTTTTCTCTTTCTTTCCTTCTTTCTTTCTTTCTTTTTTTTCTTTTTCAGCACTTTGAGTGCATCAGCCATTGTCTTCTGGCCTCCGAAGTTTCTGATTGGATATTGGCTAATGATCTTATTGAGCATCACCTGTGTCAAGTCACTTCTTGCTTATTTTGGGTGTGGATTTCATTGAGTTTACCCTACTTGGAAACTTGCTAAGTATCTTGAATTTGCAGATTCACCTCTTTCATCAAATTTGGGAAGTTTTCAGCCATTATTTCCTCAAATTTCTTTCTCTCTGGGACTCCAATAAGGTGTATATTGGTCCTCTTGATGATATCTAATAACTGCCTAAAGATTAATTCCATTTTTAATCCTTTTTTTAAATTTTTCTCTTCCTCAGACTTGATAATTTCAGTTTCCTATCATCTGGTTTGCTGATACTTTCTTCTGCCCACTCAAAACTGTTTTGTACCCCTCTAGGTGAGTTTTCATTTCAGTTATTGTATTTTTCTGCTTCATAATTTCTTTTTGGCTCCTTTTCCTAATTCCTATTTTTTTATTTCTATTCTCATTTTGTTCATATCTTTTCCCCCCTTGTCTTTGTGCCTGTCTTCTTTAGCTATCTGAATGTCTTTCAGATAGCTGATTTAAAGTCTTTGTCTAATAATGTCTACCATCTGTGCATCTGCATGGACAGTTTCTGTCAATTTCTTTTATTCCTTTGGATTGGTCATAATTTCTTGCTTCTTCATATGCCTTGTATTTTTTTAAGCAATATGATTTTTTCTTTTCAAATCTAGATATTTGGATCTTTTTTTTTATTGTGTTATTTTTGTCACCATACAATATATCATTAGTTTTTGATGTAGTGTTCCAAGATTCATTTACATATAACACCCAGTGCTCCATGCACTATGTGCCCTCCTTAATACCCACCACCAGGCTTACCCATCCCCTACACTTCTCCCCTCTAAAATCCTCAGTTTGTTTCTTGGAGTCCACAGTCTCTCATGGTTTCCCTCTCTCTCTGATTTCCCCCAATTCACTTTTCCTTTCCTTCTCCTAATGTCCTCCGTGCTATTCTTTATGTTCCATAAGTAAGTGAAACCATATGATAATTGACTCTCTCTTCTTGACTTAACTCACTCAGCATAATCTCCTCCAGTCCCAACCATGCTGATGCAAAAGTTGGGTATTCATCCTTTCTGATGGCTAAGTAATATTCCGTTGTATATATGGACCACATCTTCTTTATTCATTCATCTGTTGAAGGATATCTCGGCTCTTTCCACAGTTTGGCTATTATGGACATTGCTACTATGAACATTGGGGTACAGATGGCCCTACTTTTCACTACATCTGTATCTTTGGGGTAAATACCCAGTAGTGCAATTTCCAAATCATAAGATAGCTCTATTTTTAATTTTGTAAGGAATTTTATAAGGAATCTCCACACACAATTTCCAAAGTGGCTGCACCAACTTGCATTCCCATCAAAAGTGTAAGAGGGTTACCCTTTCTCCACATCCTCTCCAACATTTGTTTTTTCTTGCCTTGTTAATTTTTGCCATTCTAAGTGGTGTAAGATGGTATGTCAGTGTGGTTTTGATTTAGATTTCCCCTGATGGCTAATGATGATGAACATTTCTTCATCTGTCTGTTAGCCATTGGTATGTCCTCATTGGAAAAGTATCTGTTCGTTTCTTCTGCCCCCACCTTTTTAAAAAGATTTTATTTATTTATTTGACAGACAGAGATCACAAGTAGGCAAAGAGGTAGGCAGAGAGAGAGGAGGAGGCAGTCTCACTACTCTCACTGAACAGAGAGATGGATGTGGGACTTGGTCCCAGGACCCTGGGATCATGACCTGAGCCAAAGGCAGAGGCTTTAACCCAATGAACCACACAGGTGCCCTTCTTTTGCCCATTTTTTGACTTGATTATCTATTGGGTGTTGAGTTTGAGAAGTTCTTTATAGATCTTGGGTATCAGCCCTTTGCCTGTAGTGTTATTTGTGAATATCTTCTCCCATTCTGTGGGTTGCCTCTTTCGAATCTTATAATGTGGTAACTCTAGAAATCAGCTTCTTTCTCTTTTCCAGGGCTTTCTGTTTGTGTGTGTGCACTTTATGTTATAGGATATCTCTCTGCTGGGGATCAACCTTAGATGAAATCTTAAGATTTTTTCAGGTTTTTTTCTGAGCCTGTGCCTTTCCTTGATTTTGCGTGGCAAGTTTCCAACCCCCACACCCCATAGAGTGGTTGTTTTTATCTGTTCTGAGCCTTCAATGTCTGGATCCGCAAGTGAGAAAAAGAAAAGAAAAAAATCAGGTACTTTTCCTTTAAATCCCCTGAAAACCACTTCAGCTCCTGGGTTTTGAAACAGTGATGGCCAGCCTCCATGCCTACACCTCAGCAACCAAATACATTAGCCATCAGGACAAGGTCTTTATTGCCTACCCTGGCTCTATCCTGTGCTCCTAGCACACCAGGAATGCAGGCTGGTTGAAGACTGATATGTACACTAAAAGCTGAAATTGACCTAAGCTGACCACAGTTTACCAGCCAAGTTTCTCCTGTAAGCTGCACTCATTCGACTGGACTCCAGAGTTCCAGAAAAGTTACTTCAGAAGGCTTTTACCAGTACAATTATTATGTAGGTGGAGAGATGGGTTATTGGTGCCTGTTACTCCACAAACTTCCCTTAATCGTTTTCATCCTTTCTTATAACTTTTATTTTTTTGCTGACATTTTCCACTTTCTCATTTGTTTCACAAGATTTTGTTATTAATTATTGAGTCCTCTTTATGATGGCTATTTTTAAATCTCTGTCAAGTAAATCCAATATCTGATTCATCTCAGATGGGCAACAGTTTATTTGTTGTTCTCATTTAAGACCAAGTTTTTCTGATTTTCCACATGACAGGTATTTTCTGTATTCTGGTATTTTCAACATCTTGGCTATTGTGTTCGAAAGCTCTGGGTCCTATTTCCAATTTTCATTTTAGTAGACAGTCACCCCGTTTAGCAATGCAAGTGTGACCTACTTTTGTGGGCTGTGGTTCCCATGACAATCTGATTTTCAGAGCCTTTGTCATGCTTTTTTAGTCTGCTTGGTTTATCTCATGTGGCTGGGCTCTTACTGGTCCCTACTGATGCTACTGGAGGAGGCAGAAGGAACTTCCTCAGACCAGACCACGTGGTGCCTCTAGGTGGGGGAAGGGAGTCTCCAACCTGTAGGGCAGGGAGTGTTACCAGGTCTGGACATTTGTGGTGGCTGGGCAGCACTTTCCTTATGCCTGGATTCCCCCTCAACAATGCCATCTACTGCCCAATGTATTTCACTCTGTCTCAGTTTGGAGAGACACAGAGGCTTCCCAAGCTGAGTATTTGTTATGGAGAGATCCTCTTTGACGGTGCCTCCAGGTTGCATGGTCTCCAGGTGTAGGACAGGAGTCTTGGATCTGGTGGGAGGAAAAGAGTGCTTCTCCTGACCACTTATTATCATCTAAGCTTCCGATCAGTCCCCCTTCCAGTTCTGCTGGACTCTCCTTGTACTGGCTGCTGGAATTCCTGTTCGGACCAGGAAGGAAAGAGCCTACCTGGGTCACTTGCTATTGCTACGTTAGTGGTCAGAAACCACTGGGCCAATGTCATCCTTTTTTGCTGGGAGAAAGGGTCATAAGATGCCTCACCCCTTTGTAATTTGTCCAATTCTGGGGCCTTTGACCAATATACTTTCATCTCACAGCCATTCAGAATTCTCCTTTGGTTTTCTTTAGTGTTATTTCCGGCGTTTATAATTGTACTTGGTAAGGAGGAAGAGAGACAGAAGTTTAAACCATCTTGTCTAGACAGGAAGTCTGGGTCTGATTATTGTTTTAAGCCACTAACTTTCAGGGCAATCTTTTGCATAGCCAAGGTAACCAGAAATTCTTTAAGAAAAAAAAAAATTTCAAAATATCTCACTTATGTAGATTGAGTAAGCAAATCCTAAGGAATATGGGGCTAGAGCACTCCCAGGGCCTTGGGAGGGTCTTGGGCAGAAGAGGCCATGAAGCTGGAGGTTCATCAGCTTCCTTGTGGACCACTGCTCTGTTCCTCATCTTTGAATAGCAGCAGTCGGCCCTTCTTCCCAGGGCCCTTGAAAGGCCTTGCTGATAATATATAGGAAGCGTTGGCACATGGATTCTGCTTGGCAAGTTATTGCCCTCTCTTTGGCTCCATGCAGTTTTTAAGTCTCGTAGTTACACATGTAATTAGGCGTTTTATCCATGGAGTACATTTTACAACTCTCATATAATTCCCCATTTTCATTAAGTCTCAGTTTAAGCTGAGATCAATATCACTAAGTGAGAAAGATCAGGGGCTCATTTACAGTCAATGTTATGTGCTTCTAGTAAACTTTATGTCCCTATTGGGTAACAACATCTTTTGTGAAGAAATTTTCCTCAGATTTGGTCAAGCAAATCCCAGATGGGGGATTATCGTCTGGAAGTGCATTTGACAGCCCGCATATCAAGGAAAACTGAAAAACAGACATGGCAAGTGGGGATACTTTTTTCAGTAAGTAGGAGCCTGGAGGTACGTGGTCTGGATGGAAATAGTGGCTCTGTGCCAGCCTCAGGGATCCAGGCTCCCCCTGACTCTTTGTTCCCACCAGATTTAGTGAATGGCCTTGATTCTCACATTTGAAAATTAGCTTCCCCACCTTCAGGTGGCAGTTTGAGGGTGTGCTCTAGGGGACAAAAGGGGAGAGGAAAGAGAGGAAGAAGGGCACCTTATCTGGAAAGCAAGAGTCCCTGCCCACACTCTCCCTCTCCAGGAGACTTCTCCTTGTTTTATATCTCATTGGCCAGAAAGGATTCTGTCACATCATCCCGCTTAGGAGGGGAGCACATGCTGCTCCAAACGTTTGTTCCCTTCTGTGATAAAAAGAGAAAGGAGAGCAATGCTGGGGAGGTCATCAGTTTTGTGCAGCTGACATTGAATTTCCCTCTTACGGTCTAATGACTTAGTCAGTCTTGTGTCCTCCAGGCCAAAGAATCGTATAGCTCCTTGCTCCTCAAGTATGGTTTAGGGACCAATAGCACCGATATCCCCAGGAGTTTATTAGAAACTGAAGAGGAAGATCCCCAGGAGACTCACATGCACAGGGCAGACTGACACGCACCCATCTACCTCACTTTGTGTCTTGCAAAGGATGTTATGGTGGTGGCAGACATGGTCCCTGAAATCACAGATCAAAAGCCTCCTGCTTCGTGCCTGGTCTCCGGGGGTCCACACTGGTTCTAGTGATCCCCATCTGAATCTATCTTGTTGGAGAAGTAGAGTGTAGATGTGAGGGTGTAGGCAGTAGGTGTAAATGGTAGAGTGTAAATGGTGGGACCCAGACAGTCAGTGTAGACAGCAGAGTGTAGATGGTAGGGCACAGGCTATAGGTGTAGACAACGGGGTGTCAGTGCAGGTGTTACTGTGAGAGCCAACAAGAATGGATTGAATGCTCACAGCAGGATAAGATGCCAGTGCGGGGCTGTATACTTCACTGCCATTACATTATAATTATAATTATTAAAAATTGAGTCTCTCTACATACTTTGGTATTTGCCTTCATTCCCTTTTATGCATCCAGCTGAGTAAGTGTGGAATGCCACTGGATTGTAATTGGAGAGCTGGCTAATTATCCAGGGTAATGTTGGCTAAGTTCACAACCAAATACTGCTTCCCAAAATAGTAGAATTACCTTTTTTTGTTCTCAATGCCGTCAGTGGGTCTAACTGATGAATATAAAGATTTCAGACGTAGGTATCCCTCTTCCTGCTCCTTAAAGTCACCCCTAAGAGCAACCAGATACCCTGAGTGTGGGGCCCAGTTTGGGAACTGGAACTCACCAGTGCTTCTGCTGGCCATATTCAAGGACCCATGAAAAAGCCAGGGGTGGTTGTAAACAACACCAACCCAGAGCATCGGTGCTGAGCCTGGGCCCTGATTAAAGTCTGCTGCTCAGACCTACACCTGTGTCACTGGACTTCAAGCCTCTGCACATGGGGCATGGTACCCACGGGCTACCCTGGGCCAGAAGGTACACGTGAGGCAAGGGAGGCGGAGCTCTCAGGATCAGTCCATGATGGATGCCCCCAATTCAAGGCTCATTTGCTACTTCTGTGGAGGGAGAGATTATGGCTCCCCTTGGGTCATTTGCTCAGAAAATGGCCACCTTGATTGCCCAAGAAGAACCCTGCTCCTGGCATGCTTGCAGTTGGGTTTCTTTTCTCTCTTTCTCTCTGGGTTTCTATGCTTTCAAAGACAAGATGCTGTTTCTAAAGTTCCAAGTTTTGAAGATTTGGAGTACTTACAGGCACACATGAGGTCCTCAGTGAGTTCAAAGAAGACAGTCTATGGGCACAGTTTCTTTTGTAGAATGCCCATTTTAAGAACCTGCTGGGATTCTACTTTCTCACCCGATGCAGAACAGGGTACAATGCACCAACAATCAGATGTCAGTTAAATTATGCCATGTCCTTAAAATGAGCTTTTTGAGGGCACCTGGCTGACTCAGTTGGTAGAGCATGTGGCTTCAATTTCGAGGTCATGAGTTCAAGCCCACGTTGGGCGTAGAGCCTTCTTAAAGAAAATACATTAAAACATCATCTGAAAAAAAAAAAGAACTGGGTGGGAGGGATGCGGTGGCTGGGTGACAAACACTGGGGAGGGGATGTGCTATTGTGAGAAAAATAAATAAATTAAAAGTTCTGTTTTGTTTTGTTTTTTAAGAAGAACCTGTACCCCTGAAACAAATAATACATTATATGTTAATTTAAAAAAAAAAGAAAAAAGAAAAAATGAGCTTTCTTGCTCTTTCTTAATAGAACACAATTACTAGGATCTGTCAAAATTCAAAGGGAGTGTTTCCATGGGTTCTGCATGGAAGGAAAGTGCTGTGTTTTTAACTATGCAGACCCCAGGAAGGAGCAGGAGCAAGGAGAGGTGACTGAGCCCTTCCGAATCCCTGCAAGTGTCACCGGGCGGCTGGATGACCGTGCACTTCCTGACTCAGTGGGACCTGCAGCTCCCTCTTGCCAGGCAACAGAGAAGTCCTTGGGGGCTGTGGGTCACTTCTCAGACTTTTGAGCCCATCCCCCAGCACTGTCTGTGACAGCACACAGCAGGTGCACGGGGAACACTCACTGATGGGTGGAATAAGAAGAGAGGTTGCTTGCTCATTGCCAGAACAAATTTGGGAGGAAGAATAGGAAATTCACCTTGCACTGGGGGCCACGCCCACAACTGTGGGTTTTCTCTGGGACCAATGAAGCTCAAATGCAGGCCGTTCTGTGGTATGGCCCCGGCCAAGACCCTGCACCTAATTAAGCATTTGTGAAGTTTTTAGTCATTTCCTTCAAGAGGGTCCCCCTAATTGTACAAGCTTTGGGCCTCACTAAGCCCAGACCTGCCCTTATAGATACACTTAGAAACACAGGAAAGGGAGGCTGAGATGAGCGGCGACACTGCTTAGGTCTGATAGGTTGCAGACCTGGATGTCATTGCAAGTGTCCCTGAAACCACACGGGCCTTGGCTCTCTCAGGATGGGCAGGAAGGAGGATACACTGACTGGTGGAGGACTGTGACAAAAGCGCCTTGTAGAATTCTCAGCTGTGGGTGAGAAAGCGAGAAGAGAGAGTGGGGGGTGGGGGAGGGGAGTGGCTTAGGATGAGTCCCCTCCAGCAAACCAGATGCCCAAGCCCCTGCCCAGGGCTTTACCACGGCATCACACACCCACCTGAGCGGCAGCCAAAGGGTCCTGGCAGAGGGCCTGGAAGGGAGATCTCAGTGGTAGCTGGCCTTATTTTCTAGCTCCCTATGAGAATAAGGAGGGGTGTGTCCACAGTCCTTGCCATGCTCCATGGCAACGGATGAGCAATTAAAACAGTAGCCTTGTGGGTTAGTGTGAGCAGGAAAATGCGGCAGGGTATGATCTGAGATGCTTTATGATATGGTATGATATGATATATGATATATGACATGATATGATATATAATGTGATGTGATATATTCTTGGACATGAGGTGTTTAGGACAATGGCAATGTCAGCCCTCACATGGTCCTTTCCTTTGGGATTACCTCCAGTGCTAATCAACCCACAAACAGACCTGGAATCCAGGGCAAAAGAGATCACTGGAGTGGGCCCCAGTCCAGCATGTCTGGTGTTCTAATAAGAAAGGAAATTGGAACACACAGATACACACACACACACACACACATACACACACAGAATGTCATGTGAACATGAACACAGAGACTGAGGTGATGTTCCTACAAATTAAAGAATCACAAAGATGTCCAGCAAACCACAGAAGCTGGGAACGAGACCTGGAACAGATTCTCCCTCCCAGGTCCCAGAAGAAATGGACCCTGCTGATACCCTGGTCTTGAACTTCCAGCCTCCAGAACTGTCAAGACAACACATTTGCTGTCTAAGCTGCCCAGGTTGCAGTGCTTTGCTACGGGAGCCCCGGGAAACTGAGCAAGATGGGAATGCGGCGTAGCAGGTGTCGGCTGTGCTGTCTCAGGTGAGGAGGACACGGGGTCTGGTGCTCCCGCTAGCCCAGTCTCCCACCGCGGTGAAGCATGAGCAGTCGTGAATCATTTTAACACCTTGCCTTCCATCCACACCCGCATGGGCCCAGGAGCAGCCTCTAGGATGCATGGATTGCCTTTCTCCTGACCTTGGTCTCCTGACCTGGAAGTTGCAGGTGCAAGGTCCACCCCCTCTTGCAGTGAGGGGGAGAGGGCAATGTCCAGTGTCCCGCTCCTTGGATGCCAGGCATGGCCTGGGGGAGTGCAGGTCCTGGGCCGGGCTGTGAATGGGAACCACGCGGGCCACGGTGGGGAGGCAGAGCCCACACCACTGACCCGGCTCAGCCTCTGTGCCTGCAGAACCCCGGGCGTCCACCCCCCGCCCCCCGCGGGGACGACCCCCACACGGGCAGGCCCAGGCTCTATCCCCATGACACCCGGCCCCGCTGGAAACAGACTTGGGCAGGGCCTGCCTTAAGTTTCCAGCCTGTCCTTTCCTTTCGTGGCTCTCCTTTGCCAAAAGAAGGACTTCCCGTGGACGCCAGACCAGTCTCTGCTTTCAAAGCTGATGGGAGTGGCCTCCTTCCCGCTCACTTTCCACATGCGTGTGTCCGATGGGCTGACATTTTCATGTTCCTCCTCACGGTTTACAAGCTCAACCACACTGTGGAATTGCACGGGTGCTATTTTGCCCCCAAAGGAGGGCTCCTGCCGAGCTGGGGTGACCGGCAGGCGGGCCTCCTCAGCTGCCGCCCCACCTGCCGGCCCTGCTTGCCCTTCCAGGCAAATGCGATTCTGAGCACGATCTTCCCACCCACAGACTCGTTCACCTGCTCGCTCTGGACACAGCGTTGGTTCTGAGCTCCCCTGGGCCCTAGGCCAGACGACCACGCCCCAGAGCGGATGCCACATGGGGTCAATGCACGTCCCTCTGAGGACTCGGGAGACAGAGTGGCAAGCAGGGAGCAAGGCAGAGCCGGGCTGGAGGGCTGGCAGGACATGTGGCTCCACAGGAACACTCACAGGGCGGCTAAGCGAGGAGAGGGACCCTCCCTGGGGGTGTTCAGGACTGACTTTGTGTCCCCTAAAAATTCATGTCAAAGCCCTAACCTCCAGGGTCCCAGGACTCAACTGTATTTAGAGACGGGGCCTTTAAAGAAGGGATCGATGGAGACCCGTAAGGGAGGCGCCCATCCAATCTGATGGGGGTCCTTGTAAGAAGAGGAGAGTCAAACACACCCTGAGACACTGGGGTGCTTGCATGCGGAAGGACGCCCGGGGGAGGCCCAGCAATCAGAAGGCAACAGTCTGCAAGCCAAGGGATGAGGCCTCAGGAGGGCCCCCCCGCCGCTGACCCCCTGGTCTGGGACTGTGGCCTCCGTCCGGGATGAGGAGAACCACATTTCTGTCATTTACGCCACGCGGTCTGTGATATTTGCCATGGCAGCCTGTGCTGACAGACACGTGGGGTGGTTCTGGAAAGGTCTCCTGCTTCCAGGGAAGGCCTGGTCGGGCGCATGTTCCGGGAGAAGGAAGAGCTGTGGGAGTGAAGCTAACCCCCGGCTCTCTAGACAGCTGTGTCCCCGCAGACAGACACGGCCCTCCTTGTGCCAAATGAACCAGTGTTCCTGCCCCTAAGAACTGACCACCTCTCCTTATTCTGGACTCGGTAACCACCTTTGTGCCCTCAGGAGCCAGCAACACCATCCGAAGCTTCCTCTCGGGCACTCCCTGCTCTCACCACCCCAGACACTGCCTAGAAGTCTTGGAGGAAAATGAATTTTTAAATATTTATAGATGATGGGTGGCTCAGTCCATTAAGCATCTGCCTTCAGCTCAGGTCATGATCTCAGGGTCCTAGGATCGAGCTCCTCATCGGGCTCCCTGCTCACTGGGCAGTCTGTTTCTCCCTCTCCTTCTGCCCCTCCTCCCTGCTTGTGCTCTCTCTCTTTCACTGTCTCTCTCAAATAAATAAATAAATAAATAAAATCGTAAATATATATATTTATAATTATATATATATATATTTATAATTATATATATATATATATGCAGTTGTTTGCAGTACTGGGGCATGGTTACAATTACTTAGTGGGACGCCTCCTTCTAAACAGGACCCCCCAGTACCTCACACTGAAACCCATCTTGCCCCTGCCTTTGCTTTGAGGGAGCCGTGTTTTTCTGGAGTCATTCCGCATACTCTCAAGAGTAACCCTCTGTCTGACAGGACTCTCTGCACCAGGACTTGGGGAGTCCTCAGACAGCACCCCCAAGGGGGGTGGAAGTCCCCCAAAACATCCCCCCTTGGGTCTTGACGACCCCACAAAAGGGAAACAATATGCACATGGCATTCCATCCACCAGTACCCGAGGGACTGGTGGCTGTCCCTGGGGCTGAGGGCTGAGGGCTGGCGTGGGGGATGGGGCGCACAGTGACCCAGGACCAGAGATACGGGATGTGACCCAGAGCTGCCAGGCCCTGGAGGAAGCTAGAGGGCAGAAGAAGCTTCTTCCAGCTTTACCAATACAACAGGGTACTTATGATGTCTTTTGAAAACCGTGTTTATTCACTGTCGTGTGAATAAGTAAAATCTTTTGAAGGGGGATTTGGAATATCTACAAAATATGCAAGGACAGGCCAATAAACCCAGCAGCGCTGATGTTTCTCTTGCAGATAGATCATCACAGAGTAATCAGAGAATTGTACACTTACATTGATTAACGGGAGAAAGATGTTCGAGACACCAGGTTAGGTGAAAAAAGCTGACGTCCTCTAGAAGCTCCCGAGCCTGTGTGGGCAGATCGGGGAATGAAAGCTCTGAAGGTGCAGAAAACATTTCTTGTGGGATTTCCAGGAAACTAGTGAACACTGGATACAGCTCGGGTAGGAGTTCTTTCCGTCTGAAATTCTTTTTCTCTGATTATTTACTGGTTCATGAGGCGTTTTTGCTTTTTTAAAAATCCACATTTATTGGAAAAACTTAAAAGCAGGAAGATACGAAAGAGAAGGTATGATTCCCACCACCCAGAGACTAAGTGCCACTATCAGTTTGGAATTGATCGGTTAATTCATTGGCAAATTAACTAACACATATTAATTAATGAATTGACCAATTTTTAAAAATGAATTAATATACATCCATGTACTTGAACCCTGACCCCCTCTCTGGGCCGGGAATTCACGCACAGCCCCAGCAGAGTGCTGTTGTTGATGACCTTGATCAATCGGCCTGCCCTCCCATTGCTGAGGCTGTCCAGGGGCCTCATCCATGTTCAGTACAGATCTGCCACCAGGCTCCTGCCTGGTTCCGTGTCACCTTCCCCCCAGGCCCGGGAGTGGACCCGGGACCACAGCGCTGAGTTCTGTTCCAGCTTTGCGTCTGCTGCTCCCACAGACACTCCCACCCCCGCAGGCACCCAGCAAAACCTTCTGTTCTTTGCAAACATCACACTCCACAAATCAATGTTGAAAACGTTAGAATGAAGTGGCCTACACTTGTCACCGTGGAGACAGCCACATGCCGGCCTCAAAGCCTTGATGGTTACAGTGATTCATGAGCCTGAAACTGTGGAGTGGTACACAGTTTACAAGAGACCTCCATGCATATTCTGAGGGCCTCTCACTCCCACTGGGGGCTACTCGGGCTTCTCGGGCTATGGGAAACCAACGAGCCCAGGGTCCCCACGCTACCAGGTGGGTTGACCCCAGGTTGGCTGGCACAGAGCAGGCAAGGCACTATGAGCAGGGGCACCTGTCTCTGGTCCTATGCCAGGGGCAAGTGAGTGGCCAGATGTGCCCGGGATGACCGAAGCCTCTCCTGCCCCCTCGGGCCACTCTCTGGTACAGGTGATGATCCCCAACTTTCATTTAGGTGCTCAGCTCTGGCCTGGCCCCACATGCTTGCCTGTAATCCTGATTTAGGATGCTCCAAATGCAGCACGTTTAAGCCTGGGGAATGAAGCTGAAATAATAACATTTGGGCTTAGCGTGAAGTTAATTCATTCCACTCTTTGGGGTCTGGAGACCCTCAGCGAACGCAGGTTTCTAAAGGCACAGTTAATGGCCTGAGCTCTCATGCTCTCAGTGATTGCAGGGCATTCCCAGGGCTTTCACCTTCTGGTGCAGCCTGAGCTCCGCCCTGCGGGGAGAACCCTCCTGCCAAGCTCTCTGAGCCTTCAGCTCGCTCCTGGTGCTTCTGCAATGAGACCTTTCTCTTCATTGGTACCAAGCCGGCAAAGACCTTCTACAGCTCGCTCCTGGTGCTTCTGCAATGAGACCTTTCTCTTCATTGGTACCAAGCCGGCAAAGACCTTCTACACATCCTGACAAACTAATGTATACGCTTTTAAGGAACAAACTAAAATAATCTACAGAGGGAGAAGAAAGGAGAAGAAACAGAGAAGCATAAAAGAGAAAGTAATAGAAAGACACAGAGATAGAAAATAATAGAGATAGAAAGACACAGAGATAAAGGGATTCAGACACACGAATGATGTCCTGAAAATTAGAGGCTGCTGCTAACGCCAGACACCCAGATGAACAGGTGAATACACAGCAGACATTGCTGATCGATGACACTGTTCCTCCTAGGCCCTGGTTTATTTCAGGCATCTTTCCAACACAAAGACCGGGTACGCATGACCATCTATTTGGCAGGAAGTTCTATCAGAGCAGGGATTTTGTTCTGCCTGGTAAATCTTTCCATTTACTTCCCTGCTGGCAAGAAGGCAAGCTCCTTGAGGGCAGGGATCGTGTCTTCAGGAATGAAATTGAAGACATCCATCACGAAGGCTCATTCTTTCTGAACCAAACCCTCTTGTCCCCACCCTCAGTTCAGCGGCTCTGCCCACAGATTCCTGGAACATAAAGGTGAGACTGAGGGGCCGTGAGTGAGCAGGGAGGCAGTTAGAGGCAGCCCCATACAGGCCAGCGAGGATTTGGGTCAGTCCTAAGCTCTGAGGGGCTTTAAGCAGAAGCATTACATGACCAGATCTGCATTTTTAAAAGATTACTCTTTTTTGCATAGGTGTAGATGGAAGTGGGGGCAGGAGTGATCCAAGAGACCCAAGAGGGGCGGTTTGCCACATGAGGCCACATGGAGTTTGGACCTGGTGTTGGGGTGGAGAGGAGTGCACAAGCACACGTGTCCAGGAGACCACAGTATAGGGCCCCAGGGAACGAAGGTGTCCCAGACGTCTGGCTTTGGATCTTGCTGGTGAGGGGCCATCACTGGGCGGGAAACCTGGGGGAAGAGAGATAGATCTGAGAGCCGCGGGGAGACACTGGGCTGAGCTGCATATCTTGGAGCTGTGCAAATGGGGAGTCGGCCGGGAAGCTGGGCACAAGGTGCAAAGCCCCTCTGGGAGGCCAGGCTTCCAGGGCGCCCTTTGGGGATTATCCTACAGGATGGAAGCTGAGGGCCAGGATGAACTTCCCTGGAGTTGGAGGTTGAAGGGAGGAGTGGGCAGCATAGGCCTGGGGAATGTATCAACCGGGTTGCTAGATCCCATGATCAGGGCATTGAGGATTTGCCTAAGGATGAGGACAAAGTAGGACAACGTGGGGAAGCAGCCTCCAGTCCTTCCCCAGTCAGGCTTAGCAGCAAGAATGCTCTCCCCTAATCAGCTTCACCAGCAGGTTTCCCACCTCAGTCCAGACATCTCGACTCTTCCAGCAGCCCCGGCCGAAAGCCTTGCACTGCCCCGACTTCTGTCCCCGTCCTCCGCATCCTGTCCTACAGCACATCCTGTAGGTCTTACCTGCACTGTCTCCCCAGGGTCAGCACGTGTACCTCTCTGTGGCCACCATCCCACTGGCTGGGCTCCCTGCTTCTGCCCTGGCACCCCTGGCTAGTGACCCCAAGGACCACGATGGTCACTTAAAACTGCATGTCAGGGGGACGCCTGGGTGGCTCAGTCAATTGAGTGTCCGACTCTTGGTTCAGCTCAGATCATGATCTCAGAGTCATGGGATCGAGCCCCGTGTCAGGCTCTGCACCCAGTGGAGTCTGCTTCAGATTCTCTCTCTCGCCCTGCGCCTCCCCCTGCTCACTTTAAATATATATATATGTTGAAAATATCCATAAATATACTTTATATGTGTGTGTATATATATAAGCTTTATCTAAAACTACTGCCTATCAGATCATGGGCTGGGCAAATCATGGGCTGGACAAAATGAAGTCCCCCACCCCACCCCTTCTCCCTGTTCTATTTTGCTCCCTGATGCTTACTGGGTCTGCCTCCCCTCCCACGAGGACAGCTCTAGGAGCGCAGGGTCTCTCCCCTGCCTGTTCACTGCTGTGTCTCCGGCATCTGGTGTGCACAGTACACAGTCCATGGTAGAGGCTCAGACAGCATCAGTTGAATGATTGAGAGGGGGCAAGAGTTGGAGGGTGGGAGCAGAGGACTGGCCCAGCTGTGCGAGGGGCAAGGGCTATGTTGGAGAGAGGCCAGAGCTGGGACTCCAAGAGGCCTTAAGCCAGACCCCGATAGGTGCCGATGGTGCATCTGGGGCCATACAGCCTCCTGGGGCAAGAAGCCAGAAAACCAGGGGGACTCCAGTAGCTTCTCTTTTGTTTGATTGACTCAGAGCCTGTGTGTCCTTAAAAAAATTCACACATGACCTTGGGAATGCATCACTGTTCTCTCTGAGACTCCGTCTTTGGGTGCAAGAGGCCGGACCACCCAGTCTTGCAGGTTGCAGGTGACGCTTACCCAGGAAGGAGGCAGGAAGCTGGGTGGCAGCGACGGCAGGCTCGGCATTGACGCGTGAGGATGGGGAGCAGAGCCTCAAGAGCAGCCCTTCAGGGAGCACCCGTCGTGTGCCTACAACAGAGCAGCAGGCCAGGACCTCGGACCCCACCCCCCTGAAGGAAGGGAATCCTTTCACAGCGGGGAGAGGCAGACACTCTGGAAACAGAAATGACAGAGCTGCACACACGCAACAGTCGGAGAATGTCTGCACGGAACTGACAGGCCATCCGACACAGGAGCGACACGAGACACCTACTAACCAGGGAGGCCGTATACACGGACAGCCTGGGGGAAGGAGTCGTGACCCGACAAGCCGGGGCTTTGGTGCCGATTTTGCTCCCGGACTCAGGAGTGTGCCCAAGTGGACACAGGGCCTCTGAGAGTCTAGGTGCTGCTCTCCCAGGGGACTAAGACGCCAGCTGTGGGGCTCTGCTCTCGAAATGTGCCTTTCCGAATGCCCAAATCCTTCCCATTTGACTACCCTTTGCAGCCACCACTTTCTCAAAGGAGATTTACTTTCAATCACCATTTGCTAAATCTGCCTCCATAAACCATGGGGGATGGAGGGATTAAGCCTGATTCCAGATGTTATAGAAGGGCCCAGGAGAGCCCAGGGGCACGAGTCGGGCAGGAGCGGCTTGAACCAACACAGGCACCTCCTTGGCTGGCCTAGCCGACGGCCGGCCCCGCCCCAGACTCCGATCCCCTGGCCGGGCCCTGTGGGGCTTCGGCTGCCGGCTCTCTGCCCCTGCCCGTCCAGGGACACAGGAGGCAGGCTCATGGGCTCCCTGAGGAAGATGAGCAGCTCCTTCAAGAGGGGCTCCCTCAAGAGCTCCACATCGGGGTCACAGAAGGTGAGCGAGCTTTGCCTGGCAGATGGACGGAAGTCCAGAGGGACACTGGTCTCCAGCAGCACCAACTGGAAGGCTGGACAGTGGACTCTGTCCTTTGTAGACCATGCTGGGAATGGGGTGCTGGGTGTTCAGAGCTCTGGTATCAGGACTCCTTCTGGGGAGCTGGCTTCCCTTTCCTGTCCCCTCCCCGCTGCTCCCACCTCATGTACACAGCCCAAGGCACCCAGGAGGCCTTTGGGGGTGCGAGCTGTGCCAATGGGGTGCTCCACAGCTGCCCCCACTGCCTCAGCAGCTGTGAGGCTTCAAGTCACTTCCCCTGTGCTGATGCCACCCCCTTACCCTTTGTTCTTTATCACCTGTTTGTGGGGCCACCGGCGGGGGCTGCAGGGACCCTCAGTAAGGGTCAGAAGCATCTCCGAGGAACTGGGGAGGGCCGGTGGCTCCCAGGACTCTGAGCAGGCTTTGAGGAAGTTGTTGTGAAGCCTGACCCCATCTCCCCCAACCCTCCTCCCCACTCCTCCCCATGGCCCCTGTCATTTGGCCTTGCCAAATATGTACTGATTTGAATCCTAGATGTTGTACTTTTTCCATGCGAGTGGAATGTGGCCCCGAGCACCCAGGGCATTCACTTTGTCATGCAGCCTGCTCTCCGCCATAGTTGACCCTCTGAGTGCAGGTGTCCTGGACTCACCCTTCTGCCCTGATTGGCGCTCAGAGGGCTGGTCAGGGCCAGCCAGATGCCTCGCCCAGGCCGCACTGGAGGCCTCCGGTGCTCAGCCCATGGGACTCAGAGAGGAGCTCTGCTTCTCCTGGGTGCTGTCTACTGCGCACAGGCGGGAACAGAAGTAGGAGCTCTATGTGGGCAGAGAGGACGAATTTCACTCCCTGAGCAGCGGCGAGGTGCCAGGCAGAGCTCCAGGAGCTGGGGTGGAAGCCAGGAAAAAGAGTGAGGCCGGTGAATGCCCTGGAAAAGGTCACTTACCTGGGCAGGACACAGAGGGGACACCACGTGGGAATGGCTTGCCACCTGCAGGCATACAGTCTCCCCGTCTATACCAGGCTTCAGTCTACCTGTCTATAGATGGCCGTGGGGGGAGGGGAGGTTGGCGTAGGAGGTACTGTGAGTCTCTGACATCCCAGAGCCTGAAAATGAAAATGGATAAGATGATAGTCTTTCTTTTTATTTTTTTAAAATTTTTTTTTAGAAGATTTTATTTATTTATTTGACAGAGAGAGACACAGCGAGAGAGGGAACACAAGCAGAGGGGGTAGGAGAGGGAGAAGCAGGCTTCCTGTCCAAGCAGAGAACCCGTTGCGGGGCTTGATCCCAGGACGCTGGGATCATGACCTGAGCCAAAGGCAGAGGCTCAACCACTGAGCCACCCAGGTGCCCCGAAAGTCTTTCTTTTTAAATATCGAGTTAAAACTCACCTCTGTTTCAAGAATAGGAAAGACGCATCCTTTGGGGGCTCAGTGGGGGCGTCGGTCTATATGCTCATTGACGTGCCCATGTTTTTCATGGTTTTCAGAGACAGCCCACACTCTTGTCTTGCGTGATTTATTATTTGCAAATCCACTGCAGCGTTTGGTGGAACCATACGGCTCCACGGGACCCCTCCTCTTTAAACAGAGCCGGCTCACACTGTTCTTTCTGATCAAGTGTGAAAAGGAACAAGCTTTTGTTGTTCTTAAACTTCAAATCCCCTATTAACCTGTGCCCGGTATCCCGCCTCATGTGTGGGGTTGCAGAAATTGCAATTGGTAGGGTCTGGGAGCAGGGAATTCAACAAAAGAGGAGGGCAGGAAAAGCACTTAAACTTTGATGAAGATTGAAAAACGGCATCCCATTTATAGATACACTCACAACCGTTCCTCCAGGATGGCCCACTGTAAATTATGAGTCTAAAGACAGGGATGACGACGGCCGCCCAACCCCCACTCCTTCCGAGGCATCTCTGCCAAATTCCTACAAAAGCTGCACATAGTTAAAAGTCTTAATGGCATAATTTGCCCCGAGGTCTATTTATAGCCAGCCCTCAAGCTAAGAAGCAAAATGACTAATGCAAGAAGGGAAGACAATACCCATGGCTTTTAAGGAAGCTATGCTTTAAGGAGGTGCTAGGAATCATCCACAAAATCACGGGGGCAGAAAGCCGACTGTTTTCACTCTGTTTTCTTGCATACTTGGCTCTCTTTGATGTCACTAGCTCGGTGCTGTTCCCTGTTTCCTAACCAAAAGCCACATCTGTCCGCCCAGTGTTTGCTGAAACACACCAGCTGCTCCCCTGAGAAAAACCCAACACAAGCTACCTGTTACATAATCTTTCCAAGGGTCAAGTTGTCTGGACCTTTAGGCGTCAAAAGTAGATTTGGCCCTTGGTCGCCTCTTCCCACCTCTGAAAGTCTTCCTTTGGTCTCAGACGGGAATGCCCAGCATGGCGTCCTGAACCAATGAAGCCAGCGGTCTTTGAGGTTCCTACAGCTCCATCCTGCTGGCAAAAATAGTCGCTCTTTCAGGAAAAGCCTCAAGTGTTCTTGTGGGAGGTGGAAAATGTGACCGTGATTCCTTGTGTGGTGCTTTCATGCCTGTCTACCTCTTACTTTGCTGAAAGATAAAGTTTGGAGTCCATGGTCATGGTCTTGAGCAAAATGGAATAATCGCACAGCCCAGCAATTATACCCTAGTGTCTACCTCGAAAAATTCAAGTACATGTATGCAGTGAAATGTACACAAATGCTCATGTCAGCATTGTGTGCTATAAAAAACCAGTGTATAAGGGTCTAGGTCAGCTTTTGTTTATTCAAGCGATGGAATACTACACAGCACTTAACACAAAGGACCCTAGCCACCTGTATCAGCATGGATACCTTGTTGAAGAAAAAATTGACCCCCGGAAGTGCACTATTTATAGAAAATCTAAAACACACAAGAAAATCCCACACAAATACATGCATTCCCTCAGAGAAGAGGTAGTTAGCTCTAAGCTGTATCTCCAACATGCTTGTGCTTTCTCGCTCTCTCTTTGTGTCTCTCCCTCCTCTTAAACACCAAAGAAAACATGAAGGCCACGCGAGGAAAGTCACAACATCGGTGACAACAGAATTGTGGGGCTTCACCTTCCTGTGGCAGAGTCTTGTTGCTGATTTTGAAAAAAAAGAATGTTCTTATAACTTAAACATATTTTAATACTTTCTTTCTTTTTTTTTTTTAATTTTATTTATTTATTTGACACAGAGAGAGAGAGAGAGAGCAGGAACGCAAGCAGGGGGTAGTGAGAGAGGAAGAAGCAGGCTTCCCACTAAGCAGGGAGCCTGATGTGGGACTCGATCCCAGGATCCTGGGATCATGACCCAAGCTAAAGACAGACGCTTAACGACTGAGCCACCCAGGCACCCTTTTAATACTTTCATTTTTTAAGATTTTATCTACTTATTTGAGAGAGAGCCCAAGCAGGGGGAGGGGCACAGGGAGAGGGAGAGGCAGGCTCCCCGCTGAGCAGGGAGCCCAACATGGGGCTCCATCCCAGGACCCCGGGATCATGCTGAGCCAAAGCAGAAGCTTAACCAACTAAGCCACCCAAGTACTCCCAAAATGTTTTAGTACTTTTAAAGTAATCCAGGGGCAGAGTGAGGGTAAACCTTACTGTCCTGCCATGGGGACCGCCCCAGCTCCTTCTACAGAGGCTGAATTCTCACTAAGATGAAAGCCTTAGAACATTAGAAAATTAGAAAGTCCTACAGAGAAAGGCATTGGCGAGGTGGCCCTGGGCGATCTGAGTTCCCTCCTCTCAGTCTCTCTGTTTGTTCTATAGCTTCAGGCAGGGCTCAGTCCACCAAGCTCACCCTCCGCAGCCCTGGCATCCTTCAGAGCCCAGCTAAGGGGGCTGGACGGGGCATGGGTGGGGGGGGGTCTTACCTTGACAACCTTCCTCACTAGGACCAGGTCCAACTCTCCATGAGACAGGGTCATCGCACCTCCTGACGACGTTGCTGGAAGCTAGGACAGTCCCGCGGAAACTCACACATAGCCTGTGTGGGGAACCCACTCGAATGCAGAATTCCATGTGTAAATCCAAGACAGTTTTCATTCTGAGGAAGGAGCAGACCCAGGCAGCCTCATTTCCTTGTTCTTTGGGACGAAGGGAACAGATCGCACCGCATCCGCCACCTGTCTCTCTCTTTCTCTCTCTACTTCACTATCGCATGTGGAGTAAAGTCCGAACTCTGCCTCGGGTACCGGGCCAGGTGCTGTCTTGTTAACTTGTCAGTCCGTGGAAGACCGATGCTTTCAGGAATGCAATAAAAAAGAATGACTAAAACATGAAGTTCTCAAAAGGTGTACAAAATCCAAGCCCTAGGATTGTCTTTTTATTAAATTCCACAGACATCCATGGATTCCTTCAAATTACTACGCTCGTGTCCGAACCTTGGCCCCTGTGTGCTACATTCTCTGGACAGGGCCCCTTGGCTCTCTGTCTGCAGCCTCTGTGCTCAGAACATACTTTGAGTGCGAGGGAGCAGGGAACGCTGCATCTCCCCTCCCCATGGAACAGGGGCTCCGGTCTGCTTCCAAGCCCAGGTGAGAGGCTGGCCCGAGGAGCCTCCATCCAGGCTCTGCTGTGGCTGGTCTCTTAAAAAGGAGCCTCATTCCAGGAGCCCTGCAGAGTGCTTTGTACCAAGTCCTGGGAGAGCTCCGACAGCGAGGCCTGACCCACCAGCCTCAGAACTGTGTGAACACAGAGCTCTGGGGGGGCGTACCCTGGCCTAAGAACTGGCCCCAGACCCCATGCCCGTGTCTGAGAAGCATTCTCTAGGCAAGAGGTCTCTGGGAGAAGTGGCATGGGGCCTGAGTGCTGTGGTCAAGGGCCCCTGAGTTGAGTTGGGGGCGTGCCACAGAGGGTCCCCAGCTTAAGGACAGGACACGGGACAGCAAACACTCCATTCACCCACATGACGACTGTCTTCCTTGGGCCTGTTTATCCAGCCCCTCTCTGGGACTTGGTATGTCATTCCCGTCTACCAATAGGCGCCAGCAACCTCTCGGATTCCTTCCTGTTCCATAGTCTCCATTTTTAGCCCAGTGGCAGAAAGTATATTTACATGGTTCCTCTGCTCTGAGGGGCAGAGGCCTCAAACTAGGCCAGCAGGTGGGAGGCAGGGCAGGAAATGGGTTAGTGGTGTTTCCCCAAAGACCCTGCCCCTTGAAGCACCAGGGAAGGAAGCACAAGGGAGGAGACAGCAAGGAAAATTTGCAGTGGGACGTGGGATGCCGCCTCTGGGGTCTATGTATGAAGGAGTAGGTTGTGGGGCAAAATAGCCAGCTGGGAAGGGGGAGCAGGGTGTAGAGGGGTGAGGGGGTGAAGGAGCTTGACAGCCCTAGGGGCCCACAGGCTGACAGCCGGGTCTGGTCAGGGCTGAGACACCACGGCGCTGGTCTGTGCTGCTTGCTGGCCCAGGACAACATCCGTCCAGAGCCCCCAGGCCTCTGAGATGCCAACACAGCCTCCATACCTTCCTTGGAGTAAATACTCAGGAGAACTGCTGTGTCAAGGTGCTACATGATCTTGAGCAGGCCATCCCCCCTGGGCCGAAGGAGGTAAGGGGAAACTCTTAAAAAGAGACAACGAAGGGCAGAAGGCAACCCTGTAAATTCTGGGGAGGACTCTGGCCAAGAAGGTTGTGAAACATATGGTTGCTTTGTTCAGTTAGCCCGAGAATGAGGGAAAGAGGATATAGGCTTGAATGGAAATCTCTAACTAGTCGTGGTGGTGGAGGGGAGCGGCTATAAGCAACTGAAACATCCTCCTGCTTCCGGATTCCCAGGAGGACCGTCCAAAGTCTAACACCAAGTAGACCCTGGAAATGACAGCCTCTGGGCATATTGAGACCCAAACCAGAGGGACCACAGAGGGCCCTTTCAGAGATTCACAATGCATATCAGTCTGTTAAAGGCTCTGATAAGTCCTGCAGGAAAGCTACCTCCATTTAACCCAGAGATCCCCACAGAAACCTTTCCAGGTAAAATGGGTCACCATTTCTGGAGCTCAGTTCTGAAATGCCTCTTTAGGCTATAGGAAAAGCAGGGCTGTGAGTTAGCACCTGTGGCTGAAATGGAAAATCCACCTCATTCCTAACTTTCTGTGCAACCTTTAGCTGCCCAGGCCCTGGGATGCTATAATCTATAATCGTAGAATATTGAAATGTTTGTTAAAGAAAGAAGAAAAGTAGATTTTGCTATTATGCCCACCAACAGAATATTTTCAAGTTTCAGAATCAATGGACTTGGCAGAACCTTGTCAGGAGGGAAGAGAGATTTTAAAGATGCCTATGACCAGCCTCAGTAGCCTGTAGACCCATGGGGCTGTGTGCGGCTCTCAGTTTATTCTCAAAGTCTGACGAGAATAGTGTTTGGTCCTAATGCATATGCTACAGCACACAGAGCCAGTGAATTACTACTGAAATCCTTATGAAATCTTGGAATAACCTCGTCCCACTTTATCTAAGCTGGAATGCTATCTTCTTGGGGTTACACACGATGTAACTTGTGCATATGGCTAGATATGACCACTCAGAGACTGGAGTAAACTCTCATGGCTGGCAGGGATTTCTAAAAGCCACCTTCTCCCGCGCATCCCTCCCCCAAAGCCAGCAGGGGCCTCTGGTGTCCCTCTGCTCATGTGCTTTTCCACGCGGCCCCGAGATCCTTGGGAGCTACAGTTGTACCCATACAGCCAGGCACCTGGAAGCTTCTGTGTCCGCCAGGGTGTGCCAGAGCCCCGAGGCAGAGGGTCTGTCCTCTGGCCTGACCCTGGCCCCTCCCTCCGTTCCCCTCCTTCTTCTTTGTCCCCATTTCAGGAGCAGACCCAGCAAATGTTGTGATCTGCTTCCTGCTGGTTTCTTCAGCTCTCATCCAGGAACTGGTGCTTGCCCACGTCCGTGACCCTTCCCTCCCAGGCAGAACTTTGATGGTGGCCCTTTGGCTAAGTGCTTTCCCAGCATCTCCTTATGCATGCCATTTTCACGTGCAGGTCCACATCTCAGCCCCAGGCATTGTCCTCCCCGCCCCCCCAGAAGGGGGTGTATATGCAGGGTTGGTGCCATTTCTAGCTGTGGCATGTAGGGCGCACACCAGCTACCCCCAGGACCACGAGGAGGGAAAGCTGGAGACCCTGGGGTGCTCGTCCTGGGCTCCCAGCTCAGAAAGCCTCAGGGATCCTCAGTCTGCCCAGCTATCTTAAAGCTGACCTCTGAGATCATGCCAGGGCCATATCTGTGTACTGGTAAACCACACAGACACCTCCCCACTCCTCAGAGGTTTCTGGGGAGCAGGGTAACCTTTGCTCCTAGAGGTGAGATGATTAGTCTCCTGTACCAGCATCAAGCCCCGGGGTGGGGTTGGGGAGGCAGGGAGCCCTCCTTCCCTGGGGGGGATGACAGATAACTGGCTTCCGAAACTTACACAAGGACAGCCCTCACCAGCTGCTCTTTTGACTTTCTATTGCCCTGTGGGGGGCCTGGGAGAAGTCTGTGAGGCCCTGAGGCACTGAAATTCAGAGGCTCCTGGCTGCGTTCTTTTCTTGCACTTGAGGTGCAGCTGAGTCCGAGCGGGCCACCCCTAGGTCCAGAGCTGCTGGCCACAGCTAGAGGGTCTGTCCAGGACGTCACGCTCGCTGGGGCTTATTATTGGGCCCTCGTTCTTTCACCAGCATTTGGAAAGAGCCAGAGGCCAGGGTTCTGCTGCCCTTACAATCACTGTCGGACCCATTGCATCTGATGATCTTTGAATGGGGAAAGCACCTTGTGGCTTCGTATTTTGTTGGACCCTAGGGTTGGTCTGGGCTGTCCCCCCTTCTCCCCAAGGACATATTATAAAGCTCTTGGGGAATACTGAGGACTCAGTAGATGGCCTTGGTGATCTCTGACCCTCCTCCTGCTTCCGGTCACTCTATCATTTCTTTCATGGGTCCTAGCAAGTCTGCCAGCACCGTAACCCGGGGAAACAACCCTCTAGCACCCAGGAGGTCAGATACCATAAGCCCAGGCCATTAACCAGGCCCACTGTTTCTAGAAGGCAGCTTGGCAGCCAGTCCCCAACCCCCCCCCCCCGTGGGGTCTTGGTCCCTCTTTCCTGCTCCTTTTTCAAAGAAGCTGCCTCCCCAGGAGTGTTCTGAGGAAGGTATTGTTATTTTCCACATCAGTCCATTTGTGTCCTCAGAGACGTTCCTCACCTGAGCGCAGGTAAATATCTAGTGAGGGCCCGTGTGACCGTAAGCAGCGTCATACGGTCTGCAGGTGGGCTCACCACCATGCTGGCGCCCCCCATTCTCAGCTCAGGGACTGCACCAGCCGCCAATCTGAGAGCAGTTTGGAGTGTGGGGGTGGAAAAAAGCTGAGAAGGAAATCTTCAGTCCAACGCCCAGCTCAGCTGTGTGACCACGGGGAAGCCACTCAACCTCTCTGGGCCTCAGTTTCTTATCAGTAAAAAGAATTGGCCTCGCATGTGCCTTACTTTCTACATATTTTACGCCATAAAGAAAACAAATCTAATCGGTCACAGTTTTCATTTTTTGACTGCTGACTGAAAGGCAAACAAAATCCTACCATTAGCCAGTAAGTTGTTGGTGGGAAATGTGGCACCTTCCTTGTTTCTCTCTCCAAACCCATCATGCGGTTTTAATAAAAACAAATCCAAACAAAACAACAACAACAACAGACCCCGAATGCCAGCATGCACACTGAGCATGCACACTGAGCACTGCCCTGTACTGGGCAGTGTTCTTGGAGCTGGGGATCTGGTGACAACAAATCAGAAAACAACACTGTCATCACAGACAGACATCCTTTCCGGGAGGGTCAACCAGACAATGGATACTGCCAAGGAGAGCGGACAGCAGGGGGGCTGGAACCTCAGGGAAAGGGTTGCCACTGGACTTTGGCCCCAGGGAAGGAGGCAGAGAGCAAAGACCTGAAGGAGGGGAGGGAGGAAGCCACCCAGATGCCTGTGGGAAGAGTATTCAGGCAGAGGAAACAGCCAACACAAAGACCCTCCAGCGGAAGTGTGTCCGGCCAATAGGAGGAGAATTGAGAGGGGCAGAAGCGCAGTAGGGGCAGGGGGGAGGAGCAATGGGGGCGGGGCACTGAAGGACCAGGTGGAGCGGCAGGAGGTACTGCAGGCCCCCAGCTCTGATGGCCACCGAACATCTCTTTACTGCAATTGTTTTTGACCTATTATGAAGTTTATTGATTCAATTGTAAAAGGGAGATTGGCCAGGAAGGCTGAGCTTTGAGATTTGGGGAGAAGGAGGAGGTTGGGCGAATTGTTACTGGGTTCGGCTGGATTTCACATTCCACAGGCTTGGAAGAAATGCTTCTTTGAACAATACAGTGCTTCAAATGCATAATTGTAAATGCTGCGGTAACACCTGTCCTCTGGTGGACGACAGTCCTCGTGCACAGACGGCAAGCATGGCAGGGGCTGCCAGGTTGGGAGACGCACATGGAGACGCGACACCCCACAGAATCCATATCAGCGCCCCTCTCAGCATACGTCCAGAGGAAGCGCCACTAGCCCCCAGGATAGCCAGGAAGGGGCGACGCCCCACGGGCCACACCTTGCTTATGGCTGCTACACACACAGACGGCCACCTATATACACAGAGTAGGGTAGAAGGGCATCGAGTCCCCCAGTCGGAGGACTTGTCTTGACTGCGACAGAAGACCATCATTCTCGTCCCTCTGCAAATTAGTGTTGCATTCACTCTTTTGGGGGTACCCCTAAAAATCAGCAGATCACCACCCAACTCTGTCTTGCATTTCTGGGTATTTCATCCATATGTATGTGCGTATAGGGGGCTCTTTCTACCCCCCTCCCCCCCACCACTCCCCTGTCCACTTAGTTGTGTGCTGTGGAGCCTGCCATCCCTCTCTCTGGGCTCAAGTGAATGCGTTCTGCTGTGTGTGTATACAGGGTGTGTATGCACATCTAGGGTACCAGTCAGTGTTTGCTTCTAAAGATGCGGTCATCTGTATCGGGCTTCTCTGTGTGTTGGGACATGAGTGCTTTTCAGATGCTTAGAACCAGCCCCATTCCTTCGTTTGAGGAAATTGAGGCCCAGAAAGGGGTAACCTGCTGAACTCATCTGGGCCCACCCCATCCTGCGAGGCCCGTTCCTGTCACTCCCCAGCACCCCAGCCCCATGATAGCTCTGTTCCTGTCCATCTGAGGCGCCACCTGAGGGCTCTGCACCAGCCGCTCTCTCTCCGGGACATGCCCTGAGCAGATAGCAGTGGGGCTCACTGCTGCCCTTCCTGGGGCCACCCCCATCTGAGACAGCCACCCCCCCCCAGCCCACATCCTCCTTAGCTTCTCCTCTCTGCCCTCCCTAATCAGTACTTCATATGACGCCTGTGTGTGTTTGTTTGTTCTCAGTCTGGAGCAACAGCCCCCTAGAGCAGGCCTCTGCCCACCTCACGTCTCAGCGCCACAAACGCTAGAGAATGAACGAGCCACTTCCCTGGTCATCGAGGCCCTGCCAAGGGAAAGGAAGCCCTCCGTGGGGTCGGCCTTTGCATCCTACCCACTGGTGTTCTTTTCTTTCTGTTTGCCCGATTGCAGCCTAATTCTCAGCTCTGCAAATCCCCACCTTGGTTAAGACTATCCGAGCAGCTCTGAAATGAAAACTGAGCAACACGCAGGTGCACTCGAGTTCCTGGCCCACTGCACGTGAGCCGCCAGGAGCCGCTCAGGGTAACGAGGACAGAGGTCTCCACGTGGAAGGGGATTCTGCCGAGGACAGCTGCCCACTCCCTGGGGTCCTCTGAAGCCAAGCGCTTCATAATACTGGTAATCATGGTTGACAGCAAGAGGAGCATCAGCTGGAGCGGTGGGGGCGTGCGCCCAGCTGGGTAATCGGTGGCCCCTCCATTACAATATCAGTTAGGGCTTACTGGGGAGTCAGTAAAAGAGAATATGCCTGACTATTTATCAGCTGGGACTTGGCAGGACCCAGTGGCCACAGAAGCACTGAATCAGCTAGCCCCCCCATGCAGGGTGCCCTCGGGAGTCACCATGGGCTGGGCGGAGAAGCACCCGCCCAGGCTGCTTCAAGGCCATGCCAAGGGCCTGCGGCTGAACTTGCTGCCCATGGCTCTGCTCACGGAGCAGCCACCTACTGGCATTCCTCCTCCTGGCTCCTGAGGTGCAAAGTGTGCCTTTCCTTTCTGCTCCTAGAGCCTACTGGAGCACCTGCCCGTTTGCCACTGCCTGTGGAGCCCCTGGCATACCTTCACTGCGGTTACCAGGCTGGGGGCAGTAACTCACTGCAGGGAGCCAGGAGGACAGAGGGCCATGGAGAGGGCAGGGGAGCAGGAGTTTGTGTGTAGCTTGGAGGCCCAGGCACCCTTGGGGGTCGTGGAACTGCCTGCACCCCTCCCCCACCCCCAGCCCCAGCCCCCGATCTCCCCTCCCAGGCTGCACGACGCCCTGCACGATGCTCTGCAACCCAGGGACGAGGCAGGGAGGGCGCAGTCCAGGGTAATCCCCGTAATGGCCCAGGACATGGTGCAGCAGCTGGCCTGGCTAATGCTCCTTTAATATCTGCTTTCATGTGATTAATGGCTGTGGATAAAACCTTGAACCCCGGAAAGCAGGCCTGGCTGCTAAGCCTGGCCAAGAGCATCACTTTGGGTTATGTTGATAGCAGGGACTCATCTCAGCGATTTACGTTTTAACACAACTGTTTGAGGACAGCTGCCAAGCACCATCACTTTAGAATGGTAATAGAAGAAACAGGGCACTAAACTCACAGAGAGCGCGAGGAGGGCAAGAGGGAGATGGGCTGAGCCTGGTGTCGGGGTGTGAAAGCAGCTGGGGGACCGAAATGCCTCTCACTGACCCCCCCCATCCTCATGGTCCCTGGCCCCCTTCCCAACCCCTCCAGCCTCCACTAGTAATAATACCATGAGTATTCTGCCAGTGTATGTAGTCCCCACGTCTTTTCTCTGCGTCTGGTCATGTTGGCTTCTCACTGGGACCTGGTAAACAGCAGTGTCGTTGCAGACAGGTCAGATACCAGGCAGGGCACTGACGGAGGTCCTAGGGGACCCAGATGTACCCTGAACTAATTCAGCGGTGGCCAGGTCACGGTTATGCACCCGAGGTCCCAGGGAAGGGGTGGGACACCCAGGCAACTCTGGGCAGTGGCCACTTCCTGGCCTATATGGAAGCATCCTGGTATGTGACCCTCTGGAAATGCATCCCTTCCAGAGACCTGCCCCACCTGCGACGTGGAAGAGGGAGGTGTTTTTGTTCCCAGATCACAGGTGGGGAAAACTCAGGTTCAGAACGTTATAGAATCTGCAAGTGTTTCTGACACAGACTGAATTTCACATTGTGTTTCCTCCTGCCAGGTTGGTCCGCCAGAATCTGGGGCATTGCCCCACCAGGTCTCTGCCCCACAGCAGGCTTGCACTCTTCTCCAATATTCTGTAACCGCTAGGAGAAGCACCACACACAGGGGTCAGATGCCCCCCGCTCGCCTCTCCTCACAGGAGGAGACAACATCTCTCTCTCACAAGCACAGTGGGCTGCGTGGGGATGATGGAGGTCTCCCTCCCTTCCCTGGGCTACCTAGCGTATCTCTGCCGAAGGCCTGGACCGCCTCCTACCCCCCACCAGTGTCCTCTGGTCACACCTCCCTCCTCATCTTTCCTGGGCTTCCCTGCTGTGCTTTATTCACTCCCCATAGGCAGCCAGTTCCTGGGCCATCACCTAGGGCTGTCCCCACAGGCAACAGACCCAAACTATCCTTTGCATGTGCTGAAGTTATTTGTTGGGATTGTCCTTTATTGACATGTCTTTTACTCCTTTTTGTCCCTCAGCTCCGATTTGTAAGACGCTTCTGATCAATTGTATTAGGTCGAACCATTTAAAAACTGCCATTTGGGTGGGCCAAAAATAGTCGAATATCAGCAAGGTCCTATATTTTTTAGGATGTGAGCGAACCAGAGCAAACTCTACAAGGTCAGGTTGGTTCCGGAGGTGGCCAGGTGGGAGCAGCAGAGAGCTAGACTGACGGAAGCCAGGCTCACAGGTGGGTCTGTGGACAGGTCCAGAAAACTGGCCTGTCAGATCTTGCCAAAGTGGAGAGGGCCAGCCTACCCGGGACTCCTCAGCTGGACAGAGCTGAAGGGTGAGCACAGGGTTAGGCACTGTGAGAGTTCCCCCAATAGCTCTTGGGATGGGCTCTCCTGCGCAGTCCAGTCTGACTACCCCTGAGGCCGAGCCTCTTCTGATCAAGGGAGCTGCTAAGCCCCCAGGGCTCTCCCTCACCAGTCCACAGTGGAGAAATGACCCAACCAAAAACAACAGCACACGAAGCTGGGAAGGCTGATCTCTGTGCCCATCGGCTGGCGCTGGATGCAGACTCTTGATTGAAGCTGGAGGGGATCTTGTCAGGAATGCTCACAAGATTTGCTGGGTCCGGGTGCAAAATTAAAATGCTGACGGACCCTTGCTCAAAAATTATTAAGAATCTTAAATCGGCAAAGCAGAGCAAAAGACTAAGCCCAGAGCCCCTTTGAGGACAGGGCCCAATTGTCAGCATGGATTGCGTGCCCGTGAAGCCAGCCCTGGCTTTGGTCTTGCGCCCAGATCCTGTCTGGAGTGTTGTTCGGCGGTGGGGGGGGGGGGGGAGGCTTGCCTTCGGCATGTCTATCTGTGCCTCTGCCTGACATGCAGGTGGCTCTATGACTCATGAAGCAGGGAAGCCGTGGCACAAGCCGGTCACCACTGTCTAGCACTGTCCTCCCCCCAGGTGTGGGCAGGAAGGGAGCTGAGGCACCTGAAATAAGAATGTCACCAAACTCCTGAGGCCCCAAATAGTATGCACACCTTCCTGAAAGGTGAAAGGGGGGTGTGCCGCAGGTATGCACCTGTGCAGTCCAGCCAGGTGAGAACAGCCAGCATCCTTGATGGTTCAGCTCCAAGGAACAGGGCTCAGACAGGAGAATTCAGAACAAAGACATGTGGGACACGTGGGGTGTTCAGTAGGTTAAGTGTTGACTTGATTTCAGCTCAGGTCATGGTTTCAGGGTCCTGGGTTTGAGCTCTGTGTCAGGCTCCCCACTCAGCTCTCTCTCTTTCTTTCTCAACACATAAATCTATCTTAAGAAGAAAATGAAGAAGAAGAAAAAGAAGAAGAAGAAGAAGAAGACGACAAGCATTGAGGTTCCACAAGAGAAAGACAAGAAGAGTAGTGGGGGCAGATTTTACAGCAGCCAGCTGGAACAGCCCAGGACAGTGAGATAGTGATGCTGTTAGCCATTTCAGTCCCACAACTGTTGCACTGTTGAGTACTGACCAATGTTGACGTGCATTGTTGAATACTGTAAATATCACTCCTGGGTGATGGCAGGTCTTGTCCCTCCAATGAAGGGTCACCATTCCCAATGGACACATTCTGGAGTTCACGGGGAAGAAGCTCTCCATCCTGTCTTCCCTGTTTGAAACAATGGTCAGCAGAATGGGGAAGGGAGGTACAGGTCTGGGGGTCTACAAATCAAAGGCCTTGCTGATCAAGATTCTGTTTCAGTCCTGGCTCTGTCATGGACCGGTTGTATGATGTGGGCCAAGTCACTACCTCCCTGGGTCTGAGGCTCCCCATTTGCAAAACAGGAAAGTATGTCACTTTTCCTTCTTCATAGAATGGAGACAGATGCCAGGCATTGACTATATTAGCCATGAAAGCCCCAACTTCCAGACTCCAGGCATCATTTTAACACTTTGCTTCATTTCTCCTAATCACGGAGGGCAGTGTCTGCTCCAAGATATCTGAGAATCCCTGGCACTGCCCAAGTCCTATTCCAGTCACAGCTGATTGCTGGAAATTCCCAATGCCTACCCACCCCCAACCTATATATTCCTGCAACTCTCCTTGTCACCATCCCTATTTTTTTTTAAGATTTTATTTCTTTATTAGAGAGAGAGCACAGGCAGAGGGAGTGGCAAAGGGAGAGGGAGAACCAGGCTCACTGCCGAGTAGGGAACCCAATGTGGGGTTTGATCCCAGGACCCCAAGATCATGACCTGAGCCAAAGGCAGACATGTAACCAACTGAGCCACCCAGGCACCATCCTATCTCAAACTTGGGTCTGAACACTTTGTGGAACACCTCTTCCCCCAAACAACCTAGCCAAGGCAGTTATATGAGATCAAGCTGTCATAAAGGCTTGGGAACAACTGTGAGACCAAAATGGAATGTTAGCATTGCCCTCTCTCTGTCCTGGGCTGCACCCACTGGCTGCTATAGAACTGGGACCTGGAATGTTAGCATTGCCTCTCTCTGTCCTGGGCTGCACCCACTGGCTGCTATAGAACTGGGCCCTCTCTGACCTTCCCTTGCTCACCTCCTTTCTTCTGTGGACTGCATTGTTGGTCTTTGTTCTAAATTCTCCTACACGAGTCTTGTCCTTCAGAACCAGTAGAATGATTTTCTGCTAAACTGAAGACTATCCATCCCTGTTGGACTGGTAGGTCTTTGACAACCCTGAATCACATCCAAATGCCAGCTGCCCACAGGAGGTGTGGAGTGGCAGAGACTCAGAAACATCATAACTGACTGGTCATCTAAGGGGATTCTGTGAGATATGCTTGGAGATGATCCCTTCTTCCACGGTCTAAGTCAGGAATCACCTAGAAACCCAAGAGAGCTTCCAAGGAGTGGGAAAACCTGGGGATTTAGCCTCATAACCTCACACATCTGTTCCACAGGCTAATTTCAATTCAAGATTATACATTTGTAAAGTGCTTTGAAAACTCAAGCCATTTCTCCTCTGGTTAGCACCTGAATAAACCTTCCAGCAATTCATCTTGTCCACACTGCCTGTATCAGCTCCCTCCTCCCAACTCCTGGCCCCCACCTCCTGGAACCCAGACCCACAGAAAGGGACCATTGGAATGTTGAATTCTTCCAAAGGATGGTAGGAGAGTTCTAAAGGAAAATGGAGAGGGAGAGGGATATGGGAACATCTCTTAGAGCCCCAGGTCCTATGTGTACATGTGTTGATCAAAGAAGGTGTCCCTAAGATAAAGGAACCCATTCCTACATGCATTTTGCTATGGCCGCCTATTGTTGTTAGATGAAATTTATAAATGTCTCTTTAATAATTTTTTGAATTGTGCTGTTCAAGTATGTATTATTCTTTATTTTTGTTTGTTTTCTTATCAATCTTTAAGAAAGGCATGTTTAAATCTCTCACTATGATTTCTTCTTGAGATTCTGCCAATTTTTGCTTTGTGTATTTCAAAGCTATGTTATTAGGTGTATATGTATTTAGAATTCTTATAACTCCACGGTAAACTGAACATTTTCTCATATCTTGGTCTCTGTTTCTTGGTCATTCTTTTAAACTTAACATCTGTTTTGCTGGACATTAGTTATGACATTTTTTTATCCTTTTGGTTTCAAGCTTGCTATATCCTTGTATTTTAGGTGAGTCTCCTGCAAATGGTATATGATAGGGTTTTAAAAATATGTATAAAGCACGAAAATTCTGGTGTTTCTCTATAGCACTTATTCCATTTATATGTAATATAAATTCTGATATAGTTATTTAAAAATACTGTCTTTGCACTTTCTATTTCTCACCTGTTTTATGTCCCTTTTCTCTCATTTTCTGCCTTCTTTTAGATTGATTGATTATTTTTATTGTTATCTTTTCCCTCCTACTGGATTGGAAACCACATCTTTTCCTACACTTTTATTGTTTGTCTGGGACTACAGCACACATTCTTGATTTATTGAGGTATAGTGTTAATTAGTACTTTTACCTCCTTCTAGCCAATGCAAAGACCTTAGAAATCTAAATCTATTTAGTACTCTCAACATGCTATTGATGTCATGTACTTTTTAAATTACTAGAACATATTTTTTAGAGCAGTTTTAGGTTTATAGAAAATGGAGCATATAATACAGAGAATTCTCATATACTTCCTCTCTCCTCACAATTTTCTCAATTATTAACATCTTGCAATATATATGGTACATTTGTTAAAATTGATGAACCAATTTGATACATTATTATTAATCAAGATTCATAGATTACACTAAGTTTCACTCTTTGTGTTGTACATTCAATGAGTTCCGAAAAATGCACAGTCATATATCCACCATCAAAATGTCATACTGAATAGTTTTCCCATCCTAAAAATGCCCTGTGCTCCACAAATATATCACTCCCATGTCACTGAACCTCTGGCATCAACTGTTCTTTTTATTTTTATTTATTTTTTTGAAAGATTTTATTTTATTTTATTTCATTTTTTCAGTTTTCCAAGATTCTTGTTTATGCACCTCACCCAGTGTTCCATGCAATATGTGTCCTCCCTAATACCCACCACCTGGCTCACCTAACCCACCACCCACCTCCCCAAAACCCTCAGTTTGTTTTTCAGAGTCCACAGTCTCTCATGGTTCGTCTCCCCCTCTGATTTCCCCCAGTTCACTTTTCTTTTCCTTCTCCCCATGTCCTCCATGTTATAAGTGGAACCATATGATAACTGACATTTTCTGCTTAACTTACTTCACTCAGTATAATCTCCTCCAGTCCCGTCCATGTTGATACAAAAGTTGGGTATTCATCCTTTCTGATGGAGGCATAATACCCCATTGTATATATGGACCACATCTTCCTTATCCATTCATCTGTTGAAGGGCATCTTGGTTATTTCCACAGTTTGGTGACTGAGGACATTGCTGCTATGAACATTGGGGTACATATGGCCCTTCTTTTCACAACATCTGTATCTTTGGGATAAATACCCTGTAGTACAATACCAGGGTCACAGGGAAGATCTATTTTTAACTTCTTAAAGAATCTCCACACTGTTTTCCAAAGTGGCTGCACGAACTTGCATTCCCACCAACAGTGCAACTGTTCTTTTTAATGCCTTCATGGTTTTGCCTTTTCCAGGATGCCACATAGTTGAAATCATATTATCATTCAGATAGTGTGATCATACAACCATTCAGACTGGCTTCTTTCACTTAGCAATATGCCTTTAAGCTTCCCTCATGTCTTTTTGTGGATTGATAACTCATTTTTTAGTGCTGAGTAATATTTCATTGTTTGGCACTACCACAGTTTGCTTATTCATTTATCTTTTGAAGGACAGATTGTTTGCTTCAAGTTTTAGCAACTGTGAATAAAGTTGCTATAAACATTTTTGTGTGTTTTTTTGTATAGATATGAGTTTTGGATTCATTTGGGTATATATCTAGGAGCTCAGTTGCTAGATCACATTATAAGACTATGCTTAGCTCTGTAAGAAAAGTCAAACTGTATCCCAGCGAGACATTCTGACCAGCAAAAGTAAATGTTTCTGGTGTTCCACATCCTTGGTAACATTTGATATTTTCTTTCTTAAGGTTTTAATCATTCTAATATATCAGTGTTGGTATTATTTATTTTAATTTGCAATTCCTGCTACTTCTGATAACATATGTTTACTTGCCATCTGTAGATCTTCTTTTGTGAGATGTCCAGATCTTTTGTCTAACTTTTAATTGGATTTTTTTTTTCTTATAGTTGAGTTTTTAAAGTTATATGTATATTTTGGGTGTAAGTCCTTTATCAGAAATGTTTTGCAAATATTTTCTCCCAGGCTCTGGTTTGTTTTTTCATTCTTTTCACAATGTCTTTCAAAGAGTAGAATTTTTTTATTTTAAAAAATTTTAACCTAGCAATTTTTTTCTTTCATGGATCATTCTTTTGGCACTGTATCTATAGTCATCTTCAAACCGAAGGTCACCTTTCTTGGATTTCTTCCATTAGAGTTTTGTAGTTTTCTCCATATTGATCTTGCCCATATTTTGTTAGATTTACTACTAAGTACTTCACTTTTTAGTGCTAAAGGTAAATGCCATTGTATTTTTAATTCCAAATTCTAATTGTTCATTTCTGGAAAAGAAAGTAGTAGACTTTGATCTATTAATCTTATATTCTGTAACTTTGCTGTTATTGTGTATTAGTTCCTTTTTTAAAGATATTATTTATTTGACAGACAGATCACAAGTAGACAAAGAGGCAGGCAGAGAGAGGGGGTGAAGCAGGCTTCCTGCTGAGCAGAGAGCCCCATGCAGGGCTCAATCCCAGGACCCTGAGATCATGACCTGAGCTGAAGGCAGAGGCTTAACCCACTGAGCCACCCAGGTGTCCCTATTAGTTCCTTAAAAATAGATAGATATAGATATAGATATAGATATAGATATAGATATAGATATAGATATAGATATATTTCAGCCTTTTAAAATTTTCTACATAGACCATCATGTCATTTGGGAACAAAAGCAGTTTTATTTCTTCATTTCAAATATGTATGCCTTTTGTTTCATTTTATTATCTGTTGCATTAGCTCTAATTTATGTATGATGTTGAAAGGAGTAGTGAGAGGAGGCATCCTGACTTGGTTCATGATCGTAGCAGAAAAGTTTCTGGTTTCTCACTCTTAAGTATAATGCTAGCTATAGGGTTTTTTGTATATGTTCTTTATCAAGTTGAGGACGTTCTTCTTTATTCCTGGTTTGTTAAGAGTTTTTATGATTTATGGGTATTATTTTGTCAAATGCATTTTCTGCATCTGTTGATATGATTACATGATTTTCCTTCTTTAGACTCTCAAGGTCATGGATTACATTAGTTGATTTTTGAATATTGGATACTCAGAATAAATCCCATTTAGCCTTGATATATAACTTTTTAAATATATTATTGGATTCGATTTTCTAATATTTTGTTGATGAATTTTTGCATATATGTTCATGAGAGATGTTGGTCTGTAGTAGTTTGGTATTAGAATAATTCTGGATTTGTATAACAAGTTAAGATGTATTCCATTTTTTTCTATTTTCTGGAAAAGACTGTAGAGAATTGGCATATTTTCTTCTTTAAATGTATTATTTAATTCACCAGTGAACCCATGAGCTTCCCATATAATCTATATAACTCATCAGTGAACCCATCTCTGTGATAATATGCAGTGTTGTCAGCTTATTAATTATTGACTTGATTTCTTGAATAGGTATAAGCCTATTCAGTTGATCTATTTCTCCTGTGTGAGTTTTAATAGCTTGTATCTTTCAAGAATTGATTCATTTCATCAAAGTTGTCAAATCTGTGTACATAGAGTTGTTTGTAATATTCCAGTATTCCTTTACTGCCCTTTTAATGTCCATTGGGTCAGTAGTGATAGCTTCTCTTTCGTAACTGATATTGGTAATGGTGTCTTCTTTCTTCCTGGTTAACCTGATTAGAGGTTGGTCAATTTTATTGCTTTTTATAAAGAACAAGTTTCTGAGTCAACTTATTTTCTCTATTGATTCCTGCTTTTAATTTCATTGATTTTTGCTCTAATTTTTATTATTTCTTTTTTTTATTTTAAAAAAATTTTTAATTTAACTTTATTTTTTCAGTGATCCAAGATTCATTGTTCATGCTTATTTCTTTTCTTGTTCTCATATTAAATTTAATCTTCTTTCTCTAGTTTCTTAAGGTGAAAGCTTAGATATTAATTTTAGATATTCTTTTATAAATAAAAGCACCAAGGCTATCAATTTTTACACATATAACATTAAGCTGAGTTACAGTTCCTCTACAAGCTAGTCTATTCACCTTTTTCCCCAGAGAGTAGCTCTTCAAGGTCCCAACACAAGAAACACAGGAAATGTACCATGGTTTGAGAGTCTGGTTCTCAGAGTTGTGTTAAGCATTAAGGAGAAAAGTCCTTGGCACAGGAAAGGCTCCATCCAATCCTCTTTCTCTAAAATCTTAATGCTCAAAAAATAATATAAAATAAAATTTTAATACTCTAAAAATAAAATGAAATAAAATTTTAATACTCAAGAGGAACATTTAGTCTAAATATCTACCAAGAAACGGAACAGAAGAAGGGTGACAGAACAGAAGAAGGGTAAATCTCAACAGGATCTGGTATGTCCAGCAGAGAAGCAGTGTGGCAGGTAGGCTTAGAGCAGAGCTCTGGAGACTGACCGCTCAATTTTTTTTTTCTGTAGTTGCCATTTACAAACTGTGATGTCTTTTTTTTTTTTTTTTAAGATTTTATTTACTTATTTATTTGACAGACAGAGATCACAAATAGGCAGAGAGAGAGAGAGAGAGACAGGGTGGAGGAAGCAGGCTCCCTGCTGAGCAGAGAGCCCGATGTGAGGCTCGATCCCAGGACCCTGGGATCATGACCCAAGCCAAAGGCAGAGGCTTTAACCCACTGAGCCACTCAAGTGTCCCAAGCTGTGATGTCTTAAACTAGTTGCTTAATCTTATAGCGACTCATTGTGTCTTATGTATAAAATGGAGACAATTATTGTATCTCCCTCACAATGCTCTTGTATTATGAATTAATTTCCACTTCACAACCCTTAGTATGGCTATTATTTAAAAACAACACAAAAACAGAGAGCCACAAATGGATGTGGAGAAACTAGAAATCTTCTGCATTGCTGGTGTAACTATAAAATCGTGCAGCTGCTATGGAAAGCAATATGGTAGTTCCTTGAAAAAAATTAAAAATCGAATCACCATTTGATCCACCAATTCCACTTCTGGGTACATATGCAAAAGAATTGAAAGCAGGGGCTGGATATTTGGCCAAACCTGTTCATAGCAACATAGTCACAGCAAAAAGGTAGAAACAACCATGTGCTCGCTTCGGCAGCACATATACTAAAAATTGGAACGATACAGAGAAGATTAGCATGGCCCCTGCGCAAGGATGACACGCAAAAAGGTAGAAACAACCAGAACGCCCATTAACCAATGAATCGATAAGCAAAACATGAGCTGTACATACAATGGAATAGTATTCAGCCTCAAAAGAAAGGAAATTCTGATCCTTGTTACAACGTGGATGAACCTCGAGGATCATGCTCAGGGAAATAAGCCAGTCACAAAAGGAAAAATATTGCATGATTCTACCTATATGAGGTCCCTAGAGAAGTTAATTTCATAGAGACAGAAAGTATAAGGGTGGCTGCCAGGGTAGGAGTTTCCGATGGAGATGATGAAAAGTTCTGGAGACAGGTGTTGGTGATGCTTACACAACAATATCAATGTGCTTAATGCCACTGAGCTGTACCCTTTAAAACTGTTAAAGTTATAAATTTTGTTACGTACAGTTTTCCATAACAAAAAAATTTAAGTTTATTTAATTTAGAGAGCTTTATAGGAAAGTGAAAAGATGTGACTATTATTAGGTATTATGAGCTGGGGATAAAGAGAAGGAGAGCATCTCCATTATTAAGGGGGAGTCTCAGGGCCACTCAAACTATGGAGAAGCCACTGCTTCTCCTCATCCTTTCTCTTCTCTGTTTCCAGGTTAAGTCCAGGACATCCTCAAACAGTTTCCAAAACCATGTGGGCGATTTCCCACTTCCCTATGCCCAAGGAAGACCTGACCCTAGGGCAGTGTTTTCTAGAGTGGTGGTGTAGACCCCTCAGAAACATTTCCATCTCTGAGCCTGTAGTCATATTTGCCTGCACACACCATCTTCAGATGGTAACAAAATAAACCAAGACAAGTGTTATCAATGTTGGGGATGTGGAAACTGTAGGTAACAAGTTAAATTAATTACAAATAATTTTCTGCATTCTTCTTTCATCTGCATTCTTTAAAAACAAAAGAAAGACACGAACTGATGATACTGAATCTGCAGGTTGGGGCTCGTGTCTTCACTTGGTCTGCATGTCTTACTTAGGTCACTCTGCAAGATGAGTGAAGGCAGGGGAAAGCTATTGACCTTTCAACAGTAAGTGGGGTCCACTACCGTCCTTCCGCAGCTCCCAGAACGGGCAGAGCTGGGGACTGGGCAGGCAAGTGAGGGTGGGCAAGAGAGCCAGATGACCCCCAGTGGAGCAGAGGCAAGGCAGTCAGGTATGGGTGGAAACCCCACAAGCATAGCCAAAGCAGAGGCTCCTGTGGGGCCCTCCAAGATGGGCTGCAGCAAATGCAAAACCTCCAGGAAAGCCCAGAGCTGTGTAGCATGATACAGAAAGAATGTCTACCCGTGAGGAGCTGTGCAGATCATTTAACACCTAGTTGAACACCTAGTAGGCACATGGGGACTCCTGCATTATGATGAGGCTCTTGGCAGGGGGGTCATGTACAGCAGGGAGCACAGGGCTGTGTGCAATTGTTCCCATCTACAGCAGCGGGTGCTAGGACAGAAGGTGCTGTGACAGTCAGAGAGAGCCACAGTGACCAGGCTGGGCTGGCTGGGAAGGGTTAATGGAGATGCTGCCCCCATGTGGAGCACGAGTTGGACCCAGAAAGCAGGGCCCAAGCTTAGCAAATGTGCTGGATAAAATGTCAAAGGCCAAGAAAGAGATGGGGAGAAGAAGGGCGTGTTTGAAGACCCCTGCACAGGAAAGGCAGTCAGCTAGTTTGGTGTATGTGGGACTAGAACCACAGAGACCAGAATTTTTTTTTTTTTTTTTTTTTTTTAGGTTTTATTTGTTTATTTGACACAGAGAGAGAGATCACAAGTAGACAGAGAGGCAGACAGAGCAAAAGGGGGAAGCAGGCTCCCTGCTGAGCAGAAAGCCTGATGCCGATGCCCAGCTCTATCCCAGAGACCAGGTTTTCACAGAAGGCTAAGTGCAACCAGTGGCCTTTGAGAGAGCCCTGGGTCCAGTGGTCACAGCCTAGTGAGAAGCTCAGGATGCAGATGCTCTCCCTAGAGTCTGAAATGGTAGGGGCAGGGGCAGGGTTACTTGTGCCCCCCTCCTCTTCCTGCTGATTTAGCTGGGAGATTCACTCCTATCAGGGACCATTCCCCAACCAGATCGTTGAGTCACAGTGGGAGCTGCTTAGGTAGAATCCACACTGGATGTGATTCCATCTCACCAAAGCCAAAAGAGCCCTCAAGAGAGACCATCAGGAAACACTCTCCAGACCTTTGAATGGGACCTCTGGGAATAAGTTTCCTCCAACACAGAATAGTTCATGAACTCCTCAGATGGTTAAGTTCATGGTTACCTGAGTCTGGGGTTTCCCAAGTCCTTCCTTTGGCTCTGAGAGATATTTAGAAGTATTTTAGAAGAAAAGTAAGACTCCAGGGCCAATGAATTTAGGAAATGCTGGACTCCATAATAGTAAAGAGTTTTCTTCATTGCATGACTTCTCAGAGCCTTTAATATCCTAATATGCACTGCAACTCTTCAAAAGGAAAAGAGACTATGCAGAACTGCCCCAATTTAATACACATGGGATCATTTTCTGAGAATGCCCCAAGTTCTTAAAAGCCCACTTTAGATGTTTAAAGAATGTTGCTCCCAGGCAGAAGCAATACTGTAAGAAGCAGCATCTCTGAGGTAGGGACTCCTCAAAGCAGACACCACTCCTCCTCATCCCAGTGGCTTAAAAAAAAAAAAGTATATTTGCCCCCTTGGAGGGGAAGGAACTGGGCATGATGAGAAAGGAAAATCTCAGCCAAGCATTTTCCCAGGACAATGGAAAATTTGGGACTAATTACTAGCAATCTCTTAAACCAAAGTGTTCCTTGTTTGCTTGCCTTCTGAGTCAACTGGGAAAGAAATAAGTATCTTTAAAAAGTAGAATGATTCAGCCATGAGACAGAAGGAAATCCTGCCATTTGCAACAACATGGATAGATCTTGTGGGCATAATGCTAAGTGAGATAAGTCAGACAGGGACAAATACCCAATGATCTCACTTCTTGTGGGATCTAAAAAAGTTAAACTTTTTTAGACTCTCAGAGAAACAGAGCACAGAGCGGTGGTTAGCAGGGGCTGGTGGGGAGGGGTAGGGAGAAATGGGGAGATGTTGGTTAAAAGGTACAAACTTCCAGTTGTAACATTAACAAGTTTGGGGATCTAATGTACAGCATAGTGATGATGGTAACAGTTCTGTGTCATATACTTGAATGTTGCTAGAAGAATGGATCGTAAATGTTCTCACCACAAAAAAGAAATGGTAACCATGTGACAGGAGGGAGGCGGTAGCTTCTAGTAGTGCAGTAATCCTTTTGCAATTTATAAAGGTATCCAATCAACACATTGTACACCTTAAACTTACGGTGTTATGTGTCCATTGTATCTCAATAAAGCTGGAAAAAAATAAATGGAATATGGATCCTTAGAACAGAAGAGTAGACACTAGAAAAATCTAAGGAAATCTGGATATAGTGTTTACTTAATCATAATGTATCAATAATGGCTCATTAATTATAACAATATACCATAGTATATATGCTTCCATAGAAATATATACCATATCTATTCTTATTTCATAATGTAAATGTACTATAATAATATAAGGTATTAATAATAGAAGAGTGCAGGGTATATGGAGACTCTCTATATTATTTTCTCAATTTTTCTGTAAATCTAAAACTGTTTTAAAAAACAAAGTCTGGGGAACCTGGGTGGCTCAGTCAGGTAAACCATCTGCCTTCAGCTCAGGTCCTAATCACACAGTCTGGGATCGAGTCCCACATGGGGCTCCCTGCTCTGCACGAGTTTGCTCCTCTCTCTGCCTCTGCCCCTGCCTCTCTGTCTCTCTATCCTTCATGAATAAATAAATAAAATCTTTAAAAAGTAAAAATATTTTTTAAAAAATAAAAAATGAATTCTATTAAAACTGTTTATTCTATTTAAAAATGAATTCTATTAAAACTGTTTATTCTATTTAAAAAAATAGAATGCCGGAATCTCTCCTAATGTTTCCACGCTTTGCAAAACTAGCTCTTAACTTCTGTAAGCTCTGTTTGCTCACATTTGTTACCCTTATCCTTAGCAGCCTGCCTTGGCCTGTTTTTCAGATGCTTTTCAAAAGATTTTTCTCAAAAGATTAAAATTCAAAGTCATTCTGCTAATCGAAACAAAGATTCCAAGTAACAAGGGCACTCTAGTCCCAGAACTTTTTGTTTAAAACTTTACTGAGATTTACTGGATGAGCCTAAATTTTTATCTGGAGTGCATTTTTGCTTTACGGGTTATTGCAACCAAATTGGTTAAAATCCAAATTTTAGTAGCTATGAAGCATTACTCAAAAGAGATGCATCTGGTAGGAAATTATCTTGAAGACCATTAGGAGCTCTCCCTTTCCAGTGAGGCATGATGCATGAAATATAAATAACTTCTGTGCCAGGTGTCAAGGGAGCACAGCCTGTAGAACTCTTCACATTCTGAGGCATCTTTCAGTGCTGATCTGTGAGAAGGCACAGCTGGCTTCATGAGGCTCATGCACATCTTTTATCTCCCAGAGATCTGTTCTTCTTATGCGTCAGCTGCTCTAAACCAAGTCACAGAGAGGTGAAATAACTTCTTGCCATGGCTCCTGCCCAAAGTTCTTCTCAGGACCACAGATATCTTAAAGGAAGAAAAGGTCAAAGTGACTTTCTCATAACTGGATTCACATTTTGGGAGACTTGCCATTGCTCCACAGCGAAGAGTATTTAAGAAGCATGAACCACAACGTATGCTTGGAATTTGGAAGTACACCGTTAGGTCCCACCAAAGGGCAGAATGTTACATTCCGACTTGGATAGATTCCAGCACTGTAACAGTAGTGTGGGATTACCACGAGTAATTCCAGCTCCTTATGTGTGGTGGGTGGACTGGTGGATGAATGAGATGTCAAGAATTTTGTGAGAAGGAAAACCAGCTCAGATAGTGCTCTTTTTTGGGAACTTCCAGAAGCTCCAGCCGTGAGGAGGCCACCCTTAGCAGCTCCAGGCATACTGCTTCTGCTTTGCCCAGACTGGCCATACCAGTTCCTGACATTTACACCACTATAAGACTTCCACAAAGCTTTGACATAATGGATGATTTCTACAGCAAAGTCACTGGCTTTATTTTCATTGCGGAGATTATTCTGGAAACTAAAAAATGTTTCATGTTTGGCAGGTTTTTCACCCATGTGCTTGTTATCTTAGCTCACGTCATCTGCCAACATTGCAACATAATCCGCTGCCAAAAGTAAATAATAAAAAAGAAGAGAAAAGAGAAAAAAAAATGAAAAGAAAGCTGTCATGATCAAACAGGAAGCCACTGTGCATTTGGGATCTTCCAACTGGTATCTCCATGGTGGGCTTTCCAGAGCCTCTGTCCTCCGTTGCAGAATGACCAGCAATGAAGACATACTATGAATTCCAGCTCCCACAAGCTTAGAGCCATGTGGAACAGAGAAGGGTTATAAAAAGAGGTTGCTATCAATATTTAACTCTTGATAAGGCTGGGAATCCTTTGGAGAATGGCCAGCATATCTTGGCCAACTTGGCTCCTGAGACTCATCAGGAAGACCTCTGCCTTCAAGAGACTGGAGTTTCCACAGCCTGTGTTCCAAATGTTTGAGGATCTTTGTTCCCCCAAGTGGAAAAACACACTGTATTTGCCAGTCAGCGGATAATTTACAGAGAAGTGGAGGCAAATTCATGGTGTCCAAAAACACTGATAGACTTGTAGGTCTCTGCCTAATCTAGTCATTCGTTTATTTTTAAAGACTACCTTTGATAACAATACCAAAGATTTTAAATTCCTCTCTAGCCTTCGTCTAGCCTTTGATAACAATACCAAAGATTTTAAATTCCTCTCTAGCCTTTGTCATTTGCAGAGGCACTGTTCAATGAAATGTGAATTTAATTTACAAAGCAAATATATCTTTTTTTAAAAGATTTTATTTATTTATTTGATAGAGAGAGAGATAGAGAGAGAGATCACAAGTAGGCAGAGAGAAAGGGGGAAGCAGACTCCCTGCTAAGCAGAGAGCCCAAAGAAGACTTGATCCCAGGACCCCGAGATCATGACCTGAGCCAAAGGCAGAGGCTCACCCCAGTAAGCCACCCAGGCACCCCACAAATAATATCTTTTTAATCTACCACCTCAGCTTCTTTATTTCAGGGATTCTGCCAATTAAGTCATTCAAAGTCAACACTGTCTTGTTTTTTGTTTTGTTTTGTTTTTTGCCTTATATGCAGGTAGCACTTACCATTATCTTGTTTAAAATGTATATAAACAATCCAGAAATATAGAAAGTGGAAACTCACCTCTGCAGCCTATCCCAGGAGCAATGTGTTGTTGTACAGATACAAGTCCTACCCCAAATAAGACTCTGAGAAGGCAGGTACTTTAGAACAAGACTTTGAGGTCAGAATTCACAAAACTTCTGCTCGGCCAGTACTAGCTTGAGCCCTCAGCATCCCCAAATATCTCCCACCTTCTCCTTTATTCCCAGCCTGGTCTTCCTCCTTCCTGCTCATCACCCGTCCTGGTCTCAGAACTATGCTTCAGGTCACAGGGTCTGCAGGCCTGCCCGAGGTCCTGCTTATGCCCCTTCCAGCTCTTTGCATAAAGTGCCTCCTTTCCTCAAATCTGCCACCCAGATATGTCCAGTTGGAGCACCTCTGCTCCTCCTGATAAGTTCTCTCTCCCATATATTATCTTACTTCTTGGCAGGTCTAATTAGAATGCTTCCTGTAGTCTGTCTTGTATTTCAAGTGTGTTTGTATAGGTGACATCTCCCATACTAGCCTATGAACATTGGAAGTCATATTTGAGTCATTCCCACACCTCTTCACAGTGCAGAAAGGATGATGACATATCTGATGAAGGGTTATCATTCAAAGTATAATAAAGAATCTATATAAATCAACACACAAAAAACAAATAATCCAATTTAAAAAAGGCAGAAGACATGAACAGACATTTCTCCAAAGACATACAGATGGCCAACAAACACATGAAAAGATGTTTATCATCACTTACGACAAGGGAAATGCAAATCAAAATTACAATGAGATCTCACCTCACACTTGTCAGAATCACTAAAATCCACACAAGAAAAAAATAAGTGTTGACAAGGATGTGAAGAAAAAGGAATACTCGTGTACTGTCAGAAGGACTTCAAATCTGGTACAGTCACTCTGTAAAACAGTATGGAGATTCCTCAAGAAGTTAAAAATAGAACTATCTGATGATTCAGCAATCCCACTACTGGGTATTTATCCAAAGAATGCAAAAATACTAATTCAAAGGGATACATGCACCCTGATGCTTATAGCAACATTATTTACAATAGCCAAGATATGGAAGCAGCCCAGTGTCCACTGACAGATGAATGGATAAAGAAGAGGTGGTGTACATATACAATGGAATATACTTGGCCGTAGAAAGGGATAAAATCTTGCCATTTGCAATGACATGGATGGAGCTAGTGAGTATAATGTTAAGCAAATAAGTCAGGCAGAGAAATACAAATACCACATGATTTCACTCATATGTGGAATTTAAGAAACAAATATTTCTTAAACAGATGAGCAAAGGGGAACAGAGAGAGAGAGAGAGATAAAAAATCAGACTCAGCCATGCAGAACAAACTGATGGTCACCAAAGGAGAGGGAGGTGGAGGGATGGGTTAAATAGGTGATGGAGGTTAAGGAATGCATTTGTTTTGCTGAACACCTGGTGATGTATGAAATTGTCGAATCACTATATTGTACACCTGAAACTAATGACATTGTGTGTTAACTAACTGGAATTAAAATAAAAACTTTTAAAAAAGAGAGAAAGGGTGATGTCAGTCGTGAATTAAATTGATGAACTATGGATAGCAAGGAAGCAGGAGGCCGAGGCAAGTAAGTGAAGTTAAATAACAAATGACAAGAGGGTGGAAAAATTTGCCGACTTTATCACAGTTACACGTTCACCATCTTGATATAAACAAGCTCTAAGAATTAAAAAAAAGATCCTATTTAAAAAATGAACAGAAGATGTGGAAAGTTCACAGAAGTAGAAATGCAATAGCACTTAAACATGAAAAGATGCCCAACTTCACTCATAGTAACATAAATGCAAATTAAAACTACACTGACCTACAGACATCTAACACACCACCCAAAAGCAGAATACATATTCCTCTTGAGTTCACATGGAACATTGTCGAGGACAGACCATATGCCAGTCCAGGAAACAAGCCTAAGTAAGTTTAAAAGGATTGAAGTCATGCTAAGTATGTTCTCCAACCAAAGTGGAATTAAATTCAAAATCAGTAACAGAAAGAAATTTGAGAAATTCACAACTATACATACACTTAAGCAATCAATGGGTTAAAAAGTCACATGAAAAACTAGAAACTACTTTAAGATGAACAAGAATGAAAACACAACATACCGTAACTTAAAGAATGTAGCTAAAGCAGTGTGAGAGGGAAATTGATAGCTTTAGACACCTATGTTAATAATGAAAGACTGCAAATCAGTAATCTAACCTCCAACTTTAAAAAACCAAAAAAAGAAAATCAAACTAAAATCAAATCAAACAGATAAAAGGAAATTAAACTAGAATGGAAAGAAATAAAATAAAGAATAGAAAACCAAAACAAGAAATCAGTGCAACCGAAAGTTAGTTCTCTGAAAAAATCAGCACAGTTGACAAATCCTTAGTTAGACTGACAGGGTGGGGGTCGGGGTGGGGGTGCTGAAAGAAGACTAAATCTACTAAAATGAGAATGAAAGAAGGGATACCACCACCTATCTAAGAAATAAGAAAGCTTGTAAGAGAATATCATGTCAACAAATTGAAAATTCAGAAGTAATGGACAGATTCCTTCAAAGACACAAATTATTAAAACTGAGTCAAGAAGAAATCGATCTGAATTGATCTACAAAAGAAAAAGTAAAGAGACTGAACTATTATTTTTTTCCTTTTTTAAAAAATTTAATTTAATCTTATTTTATTTCAGTGTTCCAAAATTCATTGTTTATGCACCATACCCAGTGCTCCATGCAATACCTGCCCTCCTTCCCACAAAGAATACCCCAGGCCTAGATGGTTTCTACGGTAAATTCTACCAAACTTGTAAAGAAGAATTAGTACCGTGCCCAAGATAAAAGAACTACAGACCAAAACTATATGGAGACACCATTTCTTAGTAAGTTGGGCAAACATCCCAAAGTTTCATGATATATTCTGTAGATGAGGCAGTGGGGAACGCTCATAAAATGCTGGTGGAATACATAATGGTAACCTGTTTGGAGGGGAATTTTATAATATTAGAAAAATTATATATCCATTTACTGTTAATTCCAGCAATCTCTCTTCTAGGCATCTAAGCTAAAGAATCCTGGCTAAGCGCAAAAGAATGTGTGGCATGGCTTTTAACTGTTATGAGACTTGTAAAGATTGAAAACCACCAAAGTGTCCATCCAGTTGAGTCAAATTTCATTCATTCACCCAAGGATTTAGGCTATAGAACTAGAAAAAGAAATGAGGAGAGACTGAGTAATTCCCAGGAAAAATAAAGATGCAAAATATTCTTCCATTTATGTGAAAAAAAAGGAGGGATATATATATATATATATATATATATATATATATATATATATATATGAAGTTAATATTATATGCTAATATTTTAAAATGGAAAGATTAAAAAAATTTCTTTAGTTCACTTTTGAGAGGCCAGACAAGGGTGAGAGATAGCTCCAGTAGCCAGATATTTCTGAATAAATCTTATCTGCAGTTTTGGTTTTGCAATAATATAAATGCTTTATAAAATTATTTAAAAAATGAAATTAAAAAACCAATTCCTAAAAATCCAAAAGAAAATTAAATAAGTGAATCCAATGGTGTCTCTAAGTTTGCAGAATAACCTCACAGAGAAGAATTATTTTAAGTAATTTTAAAACTCAAACAGGATATACCTAAGGTCAAAATGAACAATAAAACAATGTTTGAAACTGCACTTAGGAATTGTATTATTAATGGTAATATTGGCATTGTTGCTTTGAAACTGCAGCTAGGATAAAGTAAAAGACAAATTATATTAATATCATTAGGAACAAGACTCAGCATAAGTGAAAAGAGACACAAATATAAAATCAGGACATAAGTAAATTAGCTGTGTTTCTAAATTAGAATTGGAACTGTCAGTATGAATTCATGGTGCATTTTCTCTTCTATGTCTTATATCTTATACATAATTATGTTATATAATTATTACATGTTGTATACCATATGTTTATTGTATGTACATACACATATCAAATATCACCATTCTGCCAACTGCAGGGACTAGAAACACTTCAATTCAGAGGCAGATCCTGGTTTCTTTTCTTTTCTTTTTTTTTTTTTTTTTGCTAAAAAGACAAAAATAAAGACCATTTATTTTAATAAATGTCTATTTTAATGTTTTTCACAATAGAATAAATGCTTCTCTTGATGACTGCAGATAGTTAAGGCTGTTTGGTAGTATCCAGAACCACCACAGGAATGGTTGCTTTCCTGACTGGTGTGTAGTCTTCAGTAATTATAAGGAATTACTTGTCTCGAACTGCTGTCAAACCAGTAGGACTGCATTTATGCATCCATCATTTTCAGGATTGTTGGTAACCTGGGCATATTTTCCCCAAATAACTTTGCCTCCTTGTGTCACATGGCCCAACTCACTCACCTTCAGCTCAATTACCATGCCTTTGGTAATAATACCCAAAGTTGTATATAGTGGGGATGAAGGATTTTTTTTACACCAAGTATTGGCAGGCTAAAGGTGGCTTTCAATTCAGGATGTGTTACATGGGCCTTTTTGAAACATAAGCCCATTGGCCTAATGAATCTTTCATATTTAGGTGGTTTTCGAGTAAAGCCATCTCCAACAAAGCAGACTTTAGTGACCATTCTTTTCCATGCTTTCTTCTTTCTCTTTCCTGTTCGAATAACTTTTAATACTTCTGTTTCTCCCTGGGCACGAACTTTGGGTAAAGGAACTTCCCATTTTCCCGCTTTCTCTTTTCATTTTTGTTTAATCATATTAGAAAGTACTTTAGCTTGAGACTGTCCCTCCCTGTCCAGTAGATATGCAGGTACTGCTCCTTGTGGAGTCTTTTCATCATTCTTTTGTTTGGTGTTTCTCTTTTCATGCATCTTGATAGTCTTTTTCATCTGTATTTTCTCAGCATGGTGCTGTTTATGGTAGAGCTTAGCTTTCAGACCAATCATCCTTTTGCCTTCTTTGAACGTTCATGAGCCTCTCGACCTTCTTTCTTTCTCTTTTTCTCATGGTAATCCAAACGATAGCCATAGCGCTTCTGGTGTGACTCAATATATTCATTTGGTGGCATGGTGACGGCTGCAGAGCTGTGGGGTACAGCTGTCGGGGCGCAAAGAAGATCTCAGTTTTCGGTCTCCCAGACCCACGAGCTAACTCCCCAGATCCTGGTTTCTAAGGACCATTCCCCCACTACAATGGGACAAATGGCCACATCCAGGTCTAGGGCAAGAAATGTACCACATGAGCATGAAACACCTTTTCATTCCAAATAGCAAGGATGCTCTCAGAGCCTCCTGGTGTCGTGCCAGAAGGAATCAAGGGCCCGTGTGAAATTGGGACAATTTGAACAACAATAAGGAAAGTTACTGCTGTGAATTGAAATTCTTCGAGTATGTTTCCATCTGTGAATTCATACACACTGACACTCTGAAAAAAGAAACACGTTAGTCACCTTGGGATCACGCCAGGGAACCAACTCATTACTCTGGAAACCAAAACCTTTTGCCTTTCCTGTGTGAACCACACTAACCAATTTGGTCAGGCGGTTTCTCTTCATAAGTGAATTCCAGTGAATAAATGAAGAAGGAAAGCCAGAACTGAAGATCACCCTTTTGCAAGTTCTAGTGATGCAAAGGCTCTAGGCAATCATCATCAAGACACCCCCCCAAATCGGAAAAGGCAGACAAGTGGACATTAGGTGCCTCCTGATGGAAAGACACATGTCACCAGTGAGTCTTGTCAAAAAATCGCTTCTGAATCCAAACAGGTCTCAAGATCTTACTATTGGTCAGGAAATGCAGGGCACAGAGCAGAACAAGAAACATCATGGACTTGTCTCAGAGTCTCCTTTGTGGGGAACCCGAACCAAGACCCCAGAGACAGAGTGTGACTGGGACCACCCTGGGTTCCTCCCTGTTCCCCCGGTGCCTGGTTGCCTGCTGCCCACACTGGTGACCACACGAGTCACCATCCTAGTTCCTCTCGCCAACTGGGATCACAGGCAAGATGCATATTCCTTAGGCTCCTCGGCAGCTTTATTCCTGACCCATGATAAGAAATGCACCACCTCCCAGGCTGGCAGACTAATCAAGTTGGTCCCTCCCCAAGAGGCAGGACCTGGCAGCAGTGAACTACCCCATGTGTCTTCCTCGTCACTAACATCAGTGCTAATATCATCGGCTCAGAATGCTCCCTGGACACGTAAAAATCCTTACCCATGAACAACGTGTCCACAGTTCTCGTGTATCATCTCCTAGCGCCGGGTTCTTTCCAGGTGCCATGCCCAGAGAAGGAGACCTCCTGAATATGGGAATTCTGCTCAGGACCCCCTCCCCTTCCCAGGCTCTAGCTTAGCACCAGACAACAGGAATATAACGTGAGCCGCAGCTGTGAGCCACAGACATCATTTTACATTTTCCAGAAGTCGCTTTAAAGAAATAAATAGAAGCGGGTAAAAAAAAAAAATTAACAATACATTTTATTCAACCCAAAATATCTGAAATATCATCTCAACATGTAGTCAATATAAAGCATTGGCCATCTTGCGTGTGGTACACTCGGAGCACATTTCATTTCCGACTGGATGAACTTGGAGTTCTCTGCAGGCAGCCGCAGGCTCGGGCCGCCATGCTGCCCTTGGCAGTTCCGGTCGCCTGCCTCACTGGGCCAGCGCCAGCAAGGAGGGTTGTTCACTTTTGGAAGGCTCAAGATCTCCATCTCTCCATGTTCTCTGACCCCAGACCCACTATTGACTAGTGACAATAGCATCCGTTGGCGGGAGAGGCACTGACTGACGGGCTGAGACGGGGCAGCTGCCTGGCATGGGACATCAGGTTTCTATACTTTGTAGTCATGACGGAGCACGAGCCTGACACAGGGACGGCAAGACCATCACCTGCCAAAGGGGCCTCCCAGAGGCTTTCAGTCTGATTCTTGATACCCCAGGAACACCCTGCCTCTGCAATTCTGTCTCAACCTGCGCCATCCAAAATACTGTCATTGCAGATACGCTCGGACCCCTGGAGGAACTCCTGCCAGGAGCCATTTGTTTATCTAGAGCCAACCATGAGTTGACAAGGAAAACACCCCCGGTGCTGGGCCAGAGCTGCCGCCGGGTGGGTGCTGCCCTCCCCACAGGCTGTGTGTACCTGCAAACCATGGACAAAGTCACCCCTATTGGGCCCACTTTCCTGGGAAATGGTTGTCACCTTCGGGGGGAACAGATCTGAAGGAAGCTGACGAAACAAAGGGTAGACTCCCTCCCCAGAAAATGGCCTGGTCCACCTGCTCAGTCTAACATCCACCTCTGGAGGTCAGAGGCTCCCTGAGCGCCCCGGGGGGCCTCCAGGTGTGGGTATGGTCTTCTGCAGCTTTCGGTGGAGGACATGGTCCCTGGTTCAGGCTCTATCCCCTTAGGGCTCGATGGGGTGAAATTACGTTCCTGCTCCACATCCTGTGCTCACTCAGAGGCCTCAGTGTCCTCATCTGTGAAATGGAAACTGCCCTAACTGTCCTGCATCCAGTCTGTCTGCATGTCTGTCCGCTCTTCTGGGAGATGAGGGAGGCAGCCCAGGAGACCCACAGGTGTGTGGGGAACCTGGTCGCTGCCTAAAGGGTTGCAGACAGGAGAAGTTCAAGATTTGGGTTTTCTGTCTCTTGCTAGTCTGAGAAAGCTTCCTGAAATCTGGAATATCCACGCACATCCTTATAGCACACCCTCCCCCATAGCAGTTTTAGGGGCACTGTGCATACGGGTCATGCAAGCTGCTGGTAGTGTGGGGACCGTGGGGGTTAGGAGCACCCGGATGGGGACGGGAGTCATGTGGGACTCACGCTGCATGTGCAGTGGAGTTCACTGCGACCTCTGGCTCAAGCTCAGATGATCTGAGAAAGGATTATGGATGACTAGTGCCATGTGCTGCCTTCTCCAGGCTCCCTGGGGCCCTGGCGCAGATGAGGGGCTTCTGAAAGAACGATTATGTCCAATTGTCTCAATTATGCAAACCATGCTGACATTTCTAGCAGGGGAAGGATGGGCTGGGGGGAGGGTCACTTCAAAGGGAAAGTTCTAGCTCCCCCACCTCTCTCAGATCCCAAGGCTATTTTCATGGGATCCCACACCGAGCAGCCTGGCAACATGGGGCCCTGGTTTCCTTTTTTGGCCCGGGAGCGAGGTCATGGGGCCATCGCCTCACCAGGATCATGAGGGCCCCGGCACGGGCACTCACATGCTCCTCATGTGGACTTCTGCTCTTAAAGGGTGGGCCCGCCTCTGCCAGCTTCCTGCCTGGCCTGAGGAGGAAGCTGGAGAAGGTCGGGCTGAGCCCTCCCCACTCTGCCACTGTAGCAGGTAAGCCCAGGTGGGGCTAAGCTCAGGTGGGGGTGAGCTCAGACGGGAACTCTGCTTCCCAGGGCCTCTCCTGCAGAGGCTGGCTGGACAGGGGTGTATCCATTCTCAGCCAACAAGGCCTCCAGGATCATTCCCTGAGGGGACAAGCCCTGTGTCAGTCAGGTTCCAATGTGTTGCGGTTCCCTCAGAGCTGGCTTCTAAAGGTAGGTGCCAGGGGTCTGCACGGAAGTCCCAGCTGCAGAGTTTAGGCTCCTTGCCTGTCACTCCTTATCTTACCTCTGCTTCTTTGCTTCCTGGAGAGGTGCCTCTTCCCAAAAGCCCTTGCTGTCACTAAAGTTCTTTGGGGTGGGGGGGGCAGAGGCGATACCTGTAAGCCTTTATCCGCTGATATTCCAACTGTTAGTTCAAACCTCAGGGAAAAGATAGGTTCCACTACACAAGACTGCAAGGGAGGTGGGAGTTCCCTCTCACTGCCGGTGGGAAGCAGGAACGGGTTTCTGGAAGGCCATGCAGCCAAGATTTACACAGCGCTGTTTACTGCAGGGAGACACGGGAGCAACCCAATGTCCAAAACAGGGGACTGGGTTCATAAATCACGGTCTATCCACAGGATGAAATATAATGTAGCCATTTGCAGAAGGACAGAGAAGAATGCGTAATGACAATGCGCAGAATGGATATGTTTTTTATTACACACATACACGCACACACACATATGTCTATTCTATTCACAGAAAAAAGCCTCGGAATACACTGAAATTCTATCTGTTGTTATTTTAGGATGAAGGCCATCTGGGTGATGTTTATTCATTCCTTAGTATATTTCCTCTTCTTTTACTTTAATCATTTTCTATAACAAATACATTTTCCTTTCTGTTACCAGAAATTACACCTTTTTAAATTCTTTTATCTTTTTAAAAAACCTTAGCAGAAATTAGCAGGAACAGAGGGGTGCCTGGGTGGCTATCAGTTAAGCCTCTGCCTTCGGCTCAGGTTGGGATCCCGGGGTGCTGGGATCGAGCCCTGCCTCGGGCTCCCTGCTCAACGCAGTGTCTGTTTCTCCCTCACCCCTGTTCCTCCCTCCCCCCAACTTGTGCTCTTTCTCTCTCACTCTCTCTCAAATAAATAAATACATTCTTTTTAAAAACTCGCAGAAATAGAGAGTAGGGGGACAAAGAACGGGAGTATTTACAGGAATCGTTCCTGAGTGAACCAGGAGTAGGAACTGAGAAGGAAGGAAGACCAGAAAGGTAGAGAGGGGAAATAGGAGACAAATTTGCTCTGTCTGAATTAAATATTTAGGGAAGAATTAAAAAGGACACCAGCCTCTCTGGGAGCGGACTTCATACAGGCTTGACTTGAAGGAAGGATTGTCCTTGGCAATCTTCCCCAACTATCACTCTATACGGTACCTAGCAGCAGTTTTAATCATGGCATTTGCAATGGAGTTTACAGCATGAATTGGCCACTGTCTACAATGTGTTTCAGGCCCCCAGAAAATGTAATCGAAAACACCAACGAATGTTGAATGTGTTTGCTGTAATTGTTTGTGTTTAATTGGTTCTTTTCTAGAAGTCTGGAATTTTGTTTGGTTTGGCTCTTTGCATTCTCATTTGTTTGCTTTGCAAAGTTGATAAGTACAAGAAACAGAATGACATTCAGGCATTTTAAGTGGCTAGTCATCTTCCTTCTGAACTAAGTGAAAACAAAACACACTTTCTATTAACTTAAAATCCTCTTACTTGGAGCAGTTAATATTTTTAGAACTCCCTCTTTTGCTTTGGTTGAAAATATTTTTGAGAATGTCCTATAGTGTGTGTGTGCATGTGTGCATGCATATGTGTGTGTGTGTGTGTGTGTGTGTGTGTGTGTGTGTGTGTGTAAATTCTGGGCTTAGAAAAATAGAAGGGGAATAATGGAACCCACTCCATGATGCTCTTCCATAATCTAGAAGCTAATGGGGTTCAACATCTTAAACCCTCCATTAAAAAGGCAGTAGCCAGACAGTGGCTGTGATGCCCCTTTGTTCTCCAGCTCTTTTAGACTCTGCAGTCCATGAACGAATTACGGCATCCACTGGGAGTGAACAGGGTCCAGGAAATGGTTGGTTCATTGCCTCAGACACACATCACATACAGGAACACTTTTCCCAGGCTGCCACAGGAAACACTTACTAGAATTTATCTTGCTATTCTCCAGAAACCGTGCCTTCAATTGCTATCCACATCAGGGGAAGGATCCATTTCCAGTGCTAGAAATGGCTTTAGGAAAAGGAGCTAATGTCAGCTCACAGTGCTCCCTTCCCCGGCTGCCAGGCCCTTCTGTTGCTGTGTGTCTCCCCAACTTCCCTCACTGCTTCTGGCTCTCATCCTGCCTGGTCTGCTCTCCGCATGAATGTGGCGCGGAGACAGCATGTCCTGTGTCTGTTCCTTAACGGCTGGTCATGCTCGATATGCCTCAATGTAAAATTAGTGCTGAAAGGGCAGGTGGCCTCTCTCCATGGGCCACGGACCCTGCCTGGAGATAGGGCATAGGAGAGGGTACATTTGTTAGGCATGATGGAGTGGAAAGCATGCTACCAGGAATCGTGGCAACAGCATCCTTTCTCTGTTAATCATTGGAGACACTATATACAAATGCTTAAAGCTGTATGACCATGCAGAAGAGCCAAGGGAAGGTCTTGGTTTACGCACTTCTCCTAATCTTGACCCCTACCCTGCTAAGCACACTTGGCGGTTTGTTATCTGTCATTCTAAACGAGGGCACCCAGTCATGCCTGAGTCACAGACATAATTTTAAATTGTAGAGAAGCCACGTTAAGAAAAGGAAAGCCATGCTAAAATAAGGGAAATTAATTTTAGAACTTACTAAACTCCATATATCCCAATTATTCTTTCAACGTGTTGTTATAACAAAACAACTTATTAATGACATATTTTATGTCCTTTTTTTTTTTACTTCAAAATCTAGCCAAATACTACCCCCCCCACCCTTTTCCTAAGCTCTAATGTCAGACATAAAAAATGGCAGTTTTCTGTCTTGTACTTGATCTCACAGCGTATCTCCATTAAGACCAGCCAAATTTCAGGGGCTTAATAGCCACATATAGCCAGTGGCCACCATGTTGTACAACATAGCTCTAGACCTTTCAAGGTTTGGTGTTTTTTTTTTTTTAAGATTTTTTATTTATTCATTTTAAAGAGCGATAGAATGAACAAGAGCGTAAGCGGGGGACGGAGGGTCAGAAGGAGAAGCAGACTCCTTGCTAAGCTGGGAGCCCGACATGGGACTCGATCCCAGAACCCAGAGATCATGACCTGAGCTGAAGGCAGATGCTTAACCGACTAAACCACCCAGGGGCATCTCAGGGTTTGTGCTTGTACAACTGGATCATAAGAGAAAGATCTGACTACAACTTTTTTTTCCCCCAATTCATAATAGTGATATTTACACTCTAGAACTTAAAGTTCTTCTTCAGAATGTCTGAGTGTTGCACAGCCCATGATTTGTTATATTGCCATTGGTTCAACCAGTCCCTGACAGAGAGGAAAAAGAAATTGGAGGCTTCTAATCCTTCACTCAGTTCAAAATACACTGAAACAAACTTCCATGTATGCATGTAAAAGTATTTCCAGATAATAGGTCCCTAGAAGTGAACCTATTGGTGACCTAAGTGGGTCAAAGGATATATACACTTGACCCTGTGGCAGGTGTCGCTCAGCTCCCCTCCAAAAACGTACTGCCAAGAGTCTGTGAGCAGGAACCACATCCAGAGCCAAGCAGGCCACCAGCTAGCCTTGGGGTTTGGACCTTGGTTCCCTTAGAAGTAAAACCAGGGAGCTGGGCTAACCCTTCCTAAATGCCCGATTCTATGGCTCAAAGGTTGGTGGTTCCAGCCATCCCTTTGGTAGGAAGCTGGTGTCTGGATGAGACCCACCTTCAGCAGGACAGGCTCAGAGAGGCAGATGAGCAAACAAAGCTCCACACGCCCTTTGTCTGAGGTCAGCAGAAGACTCTCAGTGAAGACCCAATTCTATTTATTATACAATTACTATTACATCCTTTTCTGTGAATACAATATTGTCTATGAAGTGTCACCCCAGCAAAGGAGTAGAGGAGCAAGGACCAGCCCCAGCAGTCTGGTTCCTGAGCTGGCTGCCTGAGGCAACACATTGAACTGCACCCAGCTGACTCCGTTGGCATGCCACCCGGGGTCCTTCCCCACCCTGGTGGCCCCAGCTGTCATCACAGTCCCTGAGGGACACAGTTCCTGTTTGCACACACTGCCGATGGGGTGGGGAACCTTCCAAGGTCCTGGGAGTGTTGATGGGGGAAGCCCTGTGGATAGGGACCTAGAGAGTGGCAAAAAAGCACTGAAAAGGAGAAGGTGCCCCCCATGGGAGCCAGCCAGTCTTGGTTTTCTGATCTTCTCTCCAATGAGCACTGTACTGTACCCTCCCAGCCAGGGAAGACCAGACTGGGCCCTCCCACCATATCAGGGAGGCTCTATAACAGTGGCTTCCCAACTTGCTGGCCCTCCTCAGCAAGCCAGCCAGGTGTCGCTGGCTGAACCAGAAAGGGGAGCTATAGAGGGGCTCCCCTGAGACCCTTATGGCAATCCCTTAGTTCCCAATCAGGGAGGAACTGGTGATGGGGGGAAGGGAAGATTGGGGCACTTGTCCATCCCCAGCTGTGTGCGGCTGAGGCTTCCAACCATGGCCATGGGTCCACATTGCATTTAATTAGGTCTTCTCCCCTTCCAGTGATTCCTTCTGGTTTTCAGCCTGCAGATCTTTCGCTCCTGGGTTAAACTTATTCCCAGATACTTTCTTCTTTTTGATATCATTATAAATGAGATTGTTTTCTTAATTTCCTTTTTGAGTTCTTCACTGCTGGTGTTTGGAAACAACGGGTTTTTGTTTGCGGACTCTTCTAGAGTTTTGCTATTGTTTCATTACGGACTACATCTGTATCCTTAAACAATACATTGTTTAGCTTTGTCTGGTTTTGCACTTCGTATAAATAGACTCACACTGTGTGTGTCCTTGGGGACTTGCTTCTTTTGCTGTGTGTTATGTTTTGAGAGCCATTCAGATGGTGTGGTTTGTCTGTTTCCATGGCCATATCATGTTCCCTTGGGTGAATATGTGATGACAGACTATAGCTCCTACTGCAGCTGGCCGTCTGGGCTGCTGTCTGTTAGGGTTCTCATGAATGGGGCCATGTGAGCGTGCATGGGTGGGGGGGGGGTCTCCCGGCATACACATGCAGGAGCGTATTTGGAGCAGAACTGCCGGATTCCAGCATGTGGCTGCTCAGCTCCCCCAGACCATGCCAAAAGGTTTTCTCTCCTCTTTAAAGGGAGGAACTCAGAAGCATCTGCGCATTTTGGAGAAAACCTTTGGAATCAGCCAGAGGACACAGATGTGTGAGGAAGGCGAGGGCTGTGCAAAGCCTGGACTGGTGACCTCACCATGACTCAGTCTCCCCTCTTGATGCCCATTCACCTGCCAGAGCACCGAACAAAGCCCTGACCTCTCCACCCTGTTTAAAACCACAGGGAGGGAGCACGTGCTTTCTGCAGACCTCTGCCGCCCAAGGACGGTGGCATCTCAGTTCTGTGCAACAGGAACAGTGGGAAAGATGATCGGGTGCTCTGCTTTGCTCCTGCTGTTCCCTCTTCCAAGGGACCCTTTCCTCTTTGCCCCTGCACCCAGCTAAATTCTCCTTAGGCTCTGAAGATGAGCCAAAGGCCCCCTCCTTGCTTTCCCCAACAAGAGAAGTACTTGTTCCTGCCCTGTCCCCCTCACCGTGCACAACTTTACAGTGCCATGCCCAACTGGGAGCTCCCAAAGGCTGAGTGCACTCACCTCACCCGCAGCCAGCAGAGCCCACCAGGTAAGGGAGCTTCATTTACCACGCGTGTGAAACACACGCCCGCTGGCTTTCCGTCACATCACACAAGGTGATCGGGGGCCACAGAGGTCCCACTGAACTTTTGAAGATAGATTTTTCTCTGCCACAACCCTCCCAAGTGTAAAATGCTGATGTGTGTGGAAACACCTGTAAGTCCATGAACAGCCCAGATCAGGCCTGAGTCCTGGGTCACTGCAGACCACATTGGTTAGGACAGCCCTAGACGAACCCGGCAAAGGTGAACGGCATCTGGGATGCTCAGCCATGCCCCCTCCTCCACACCCAGCCCCCCACGCATCTCTGCACAGCCACTCTCACCACAGGCTCCCTGCCAAGACTGGTCCCTGCAGGAGTGCCCCTGTCGAAAGCAAAAAAGTTTGTATTATTTGTTTCAAGTAAGAAGATAGGGAGAGGGGCGCCTGGGTGGCTCAGTGGGTTAAAGCCTCTGCCTTCGGCTCACGTCATGATCCCGGGGTCCTGGGATCGAGCCCCGCAATGGGCTCTCTACTCAGCAGGGAGCCTGCTTCCCTCCTCTCTCTGCCTGCTTCTCTGCCTACTTGTGATCTCTGTCTGTCAAATAAATAAATAAAATCTTTTAAAAAAAAAAAAAAAGAGAGAAGGAGAAGAAGAAGACAGGGAGATAACTCTCAAAACACTGTCTCCAGTGGGGTCAGTACAGTGTATTAGGGGGGCAGGGAAGGAGCTTGCATATACATTAAGGAACTTGGACACGTTCTATTCTTTAGGCGCTTACGTTGCACTGCACATGCCCAACGTGTCCACGTGCTAGTGCACACATTGCATATTTGAAAAGTAGTAGAAAACTCCACCCATAGGAGATCTTCATAATGAGCTAAAGGTAACTTCAGGACAGCTCAGGAGGACTTCTGGGGACAGCTTCAGCTCCAGTCTGGCTCAAACTGGCTCCTGTAAGGGGCTCTCAGGCGAGACCCATCTAGCAAGGGGCTCTCAGGTGAAACACCCGGGCAGGGCGGGGGTCTCCTTGGCTGGAACTGTTGACTCTGCAAAACAAAACACATTCCTTCTTTGCTTCTGCCCTTCCCCCGTCTCCCTTCTGCTAATAATGCTTAGCCCTCTTATTTGAGTAACTTCCCTCTGCATTCTAGCTGCCAGATCCGTCCCATCCTGGCTCTCAGTCTCTCGGAGCTGGCTATTGCAAACTGACCGATCGCCACAAACAGTACTGAAATATGAGAGGTGCTTTCTGATTAATGCATGCACACTGGTCCCCAGGAGCCCCAGGAAACTGATTTAGCATGGATGAGAATATCATCAGTGCAGAGAAGGAGAATGCTGGTGAAAGAAATCCCTGGAAAAAGACAAACCCGCATTAATGTCTGACATTGTCAGAGCTGACCACAGCTGTGAGTTGGAGAGCAGAGAGTCCCTGGTTCACCAAAGCGTCCCTCATCTCGGGGACAGCTGGTCAGGGCTGGGCTTGACTCTCAGCCCTGGCATTCTACTGGCCTCCTGCTGCCTCTACCATGAACCATGAATTAGAAGCAATGTGTTCCAATGCCCATCGACCCTACCTGACCCTACCAGACCCTGGGCATTTAACAGGAAGCTGAAATCCTACCCTGGATGCTCTTCATCCAGTTCTTGCTCATTTAAGAAACTCAAAAACTATTTACGGAATACCGATCTCCGTCGGACAAGGGGCTTGAGGTTTTTCACACTAAATTGTATTTAACCCGTACAACAATCCCACCTCACAGGAAAGATCGTCAAGGCTCAGGAAAGGTACATACCTTGGCCAAGGTCATAAGTGTAAGAAACGGCGAATCTGGGAGCTGATAGGTATGTCAAAATCCAGACTCCTTTTCTTTCCCCCACACCTTGGATCGCATTTTTACTTTAGGGACCACCTTTAAAGCCTTAACCCAAAGAAATGACTTCAAGAGTAAAACTTTCAGGCTCCGGGGCAAGCCCACTGGGAAGATTCTTCTCAGGGTGTGACACCATGTAGAATACGCCCAGAAAGTCACAGGATGAAACACCATGCCCACGAGTTAAAGGGTGAGGAGGCTTTCTGGGCAATGGCTGCAGGCTGGCCGGGTCCAAGGACCCAGAGGGAGTCCTGCAGGACCGGCCAAGAGGGGTGGTGGCTTCATGCGGGAGAGAAATCAAACACAAGCCAGTAAGAAGTGAGAGCAGAGTTTATTAAAGTCATAGACCAGATAAAGACAGAGAGTCTGGGAGACGCAGTAAGGAAAGGATAGTGAGTCTCATCTTCGTCTGGGGTCTGGAGTTTTTCTTGAGGATGGTGCTCTGTTGTACTGTCTTCTCCGGCACTGGTTGAAACAAGGACAAGTCCTCAGGTGTCCTCCAGAAGGCATTTATGCCCTGGAGCCAGGGGTCTAGGTGGCAAGGTGTTGAGAGTCAGTGGTCTTGGAAAATGTATATGCTGACCTCACCCAGTCACTCTTTATGTATTATTTATGGTGCTGGAAGACTCCAAAGAAATCATTACTCCTTGACCTTTACAGGGAGGACATACATTATGGCATGGGTGAGGAGGGGGTACAAGTCCTAGTACGTATAGAAGCAGAAAAAAAGCAGTCCTTTCATGGCACTCATTTTACAATGGCCCAAAACATGCCCCCAAATGTCACTAATTTGTCATTTAAAAAAAAATTACCTATTTATTTACCAGAAAGAGAAAGAGAGAACAAGCAGAAGGAGCAGCAGCGGAGGGAGAAGGGGAATCAGGCTCCTCGCTGAGCAGGGAGCCCAAGGAGGGACTTGACCCCAGGACCCCAGGATCATGACCTGAGCCAAAAGCAGATGCTTAACCAACCGAGCCACCCAGCCTTCCCACCTAACCCATCATTTTAAAAACGTTCTTTACAAGAGTGTGCGTGTTTGAATAAACAGGAGGAAAAGTCTGAAGGGCAACTGTTAGCGAGCGTTACTGCGGGAGGCTAAGGGTTGGAGGCAGAAGGAGGGAGAATCACTTTTTAATTTAGACATTTTTCAATCTTTCTAATTTGTTCCATGGAGCACTTATTAGTTTAGAGATGCTTGTTTGCTTTTAATTCTAAGCAAAGAAAAAAAAAAACCACCATCCTCCCACCCCACCCCCACCAGCCCTTGGAAATGGCCGCCCCCCTCCCCACGCCCACCTTGTGCTCCAGGCATGAAACTTTGGGGGCCATCTCTGTCAGGAGAAGAATAGAAAACTGTGAGCTCCAGATCAAGTTTCAGGTCTTGGAGAGGTGAGCGTGGGGCCCTGTCGCTGAAGCTTCTCCGTCCTCGTCCTCGTAGGGGAGCAGCGCCTAGGCCAGGGACCTCCATGCCTCTTCATGTTACAGCAAGACACCCAGCCCCACCCCGTCCCCATCTGCTCTGTCTTCTAGAACATGTCTTCTCATTATGATCCCAGGTCCCCTTGTAGCCTGGGTACAGGGCTGTCGAAGCACCTGACTCTGGGACTCCCGAACAGACCAGGTTTGGTGACTGACAAAATCTGAAGGCAGAGAGACCAGGGGTGACAAAACAAAGGGATGTATTTCAGTGAGGCCAACACTGGGAAGACAGCAGACCAGCTTCTCAACGACTGTCTCCCAAGCACTAAAAATACTTCTAGGTTCACAGAAGGAGAACGTGGGACAAAGGTCCGTGGATTTGTGCAATGGGACTAAAGGTCAGGGGCATCATTGTCTTGGAGTCAATCACGTGGAATCTTGCTGGCATCAGGCCAGTCGCCATTATGGCTTCCATCACAGGATGCTTTGCCACTGGATCTTTTGCCCAAGTTAAGAGATAAACTGGAAAGAAGAACTTGATTCGTTAAGAAGTACAGACTAAGGTCAAAATGGAGGTAGTCTCTGTCACAGTCCCCACAGGCCTTCCTACCATCCCCCAGCAGCCGTGTGCACCACGGAGGGCCGGCCTGCCATGGTTACCGGTGACCTGTTGTGGGCACCCCGCTGAGCCATATTGGAGTCTGTGGGGGAAGGAACAATGAGTGCCCTACATACGTTTACCAAAATATCCTCTCATGTTTTAACCTGTGTGGGAGAAGTGAGTAAGAACTCTATAGTCAAAACACATGACTGTCTAAAAAGCCTCCCACTGCCCAGCATGCTGGCCAGCTGCGGTGAGCCCTCGCACACCACCCAGTGGATGCAGGTTGGCGGCACACGCAAGAGCTGTGAGCAGATTGGAGACAACCTTCGCACCATGATGCAAGGTCATGAAACAAGCAACGAGAACCTGTCTTTAAAATGCTGATATTGTGTTCACAAGGAACCCTCTGTGTGGATTTATTTTTTAATTTCATATGAAATGTTATTTATCTTAAGTACTGAATTTGGGGCACCCTGAGGTCAGTGCCTGGCCCCAGGCCTCACCCAAGAAAGGCACACCAAACCCAATTGTGCCACGCCTGCTCAGCATCTTCTGAGCACTGATTCCTTCCCTGGGTGCCCAGGTGCCAGTGCTGCCATCAGAGGTGACCTCCCTCTGACTTGTTCCCTCTACACCATGAACCTGCAGCTCGTGGGGCTGTCTGGCTTGGAAGGACCCAAACAGAGTAGCAAGAAGCGGCGGGCAGCATGGGCAGCGGATCTCCAAAGCTTGTTAAAATACAGATTCTCACACGCTGATTCTGATTCTAAGGCCTGGAGTGGAGCCTAGATATCTGCATTCTTTAAAATTTGAATTTAATTAGAGTAAGATACACACAACATGAAACGTACCAACCCCACCATTTTTAAGGGTGCCGTTCCCAGGCATGAAGGACGTGTACGTTGCTGTCCGGGCCATCGTCACCATCTTCTCCAGGACTTCATCCTCCCAAACGGAAAGTCTACCCATTAAACACGAACCCCTCATCTCCCCTCCTCAACCCCTGGCAGCCCCCATCCCACTGTGTCTATGGATTTGGTTGTTTGAGGTCCCTCGTGTAAGTAGTCATTCTTCATGACTGGCTGGTTTCACGCAGCATAACAGCCTCAAGATTCACCCGCCCTGTAGCTGGTGTCCAAACTTGCTTCCTTTTCAAGGCTGATCCTGTTCCATGGTAGGGATAGACCACATTTCATTCACTTCTTCATCTGCAGACGGACACTTAGGTTGCTCCCAACTTTTGGCTATTTCGAATAATGCTGCCATGAACAGGGATGGACAAACCTCTCCTTGACGCACTGTTTTCAGTTCCTTGGGGTATGTGCTCAGAAGTGGGATTACTAGATCGTATGGTAATCTTAAATTTCACTTTGGGGGAACTGCCAGACTGTTTAGCACAGCATCTGCTCCCTTTCAGAATCCCACCCATTGTGCACAATGGGTGCACAAGGGTTCAGATCTCTCCCCCACACTCACCAACACTTGTTATTTCCGATACTGTTTCTACAGTAGCCATCCTAATGGCGCGAGGTGATGGCTCACTGTGGTTTTTATTTGCATTTCCCTGATGATTAGCGATATTAGGTATCTTTTCCTGTGTTTGTCGGCCATCAGTGGGTCTTCTTTGGAAAATGGCTATTCTAGTCCTTTGTCCATCTTTAAATCAGGATGTTAACTGTTTGTTGTTGTTTTGGTCACTGTTAAGTTGTAAGAGTTTCTTAAATATTCCAAATGTTGATTCTTTTTTTCTTTTTAAGATGTATTTATTTATTTGAGAGAGAAAGAGGATGAATGGGAGGGGCAGAGGGAGAAGGAGGGAGAATATCAAGCAGACTCCCCACTGAGCACAGAGTCTGACATGGGGCTCGATCCCGGGACCCCAAGATCATGAGGAGCTGAAACCAAGAGTCAGATGTTCAATAGACTGAGCCACCCAGGCACCTTCAATGTTGATTCTTTTTCTTCTTTTTTTTTTTTTAAAGATTTTATTTATTTATTTATTTGGCAGACAGAAATCACAAGTAGGCAGAGAGGCAGGCAGAGAGAAAGGGGGGGAAGCAGTCTTCCTGCTGAGCAGAGAGCCCAATGCGGGGCTCTATCCCAGGACCCTGAGATCACGACCTGAGCCAAAGGCAGAGGCATTAACCCACTGAGCCATGCAGGTGCCCCTAAATGTTGATTCTTTAGTGGGTATTTAATCTGCAAGTATTTCCTCCCGATCTCGGTATTTTTTAACCACTGCCCCTGCACCATACTTTGAGGAACACTGGCACAGACCCTGGGGACCCCTTTCCAGATGCAAGTCTCTGGGCCAGGTTCTTTTTTTTTTTTTTTTTTTTTTGTCGGAGGCTGTTACATGCTTTTATTTTTTAATTTTTTATTTTTTCAGTGTAACAGTATTCATTATTTTTGCACCACACCCAATGCTCCATGCAATCCGTGTCCTCTCCAATACCCACCACCTGGATCCCCCAACCTCCCATCCCCCGCCCCTTCAAAACCCTCAGATTGTTTTTCAGAGTCTATAGTCTCTCATGGTTCACCTCCCCTTCCAATTTCCCTCAACTCCCTTCTCCTCTCCATCTCCCCTTGTCCTCCATGCTATTTGTTATGCTCCGCAAATAAGTGAAACCATATGATAATTGACTTTCTCTGCTTGACTTATTTCACTCAGCATAATCTCTTCCAGTCCTGTCCATGTTGATACAAAAGTTGGGTATTCATCTTTCTGATGGAGGCATAATACTCCATAGTGTATATGGACCACATCTTCCTTCTCCATTCGTCCGTTGAAGGGCATCTTGGTTCTTTCCACAGTTTGGCGACCGTGACCATTGCTATAAACATTGGGGTACAGATGGCCCTTCTTTTCACTACATCTGTATCTTTGGGGTAAATATCTGGGCCAGGTTCTGTTGAGGAGCAGGGCTTGAGGGGAAGAGATAAGGAGAAGAGTTGGCTCCGCTCAGCACCCGTTGGCCCCTTCGGGGAGAGGCAGCAATCCTAACCTCAACACCTACCAGCTATGGGTCTCTGGCATCAGAAGGAGAAGAGGCATGTAGGGCTATGCAGATTCTGGCACCCAAAACTGTGGCTCCCCCTCATCTACAGGGCAAAGCATCCTCCTTCAAAAACATGATCCTAAAAACATGGGCCAGCCCTGGGTCCCATGCTATAATGAGGAAGAGTGGCCACTCCCATCGGTGAAGCACAGCTTGTGCTTAGAAGTGTTTGTTGGTCTTACCCTTATGTGATCCTGGAAGTGGGGAGCAGAGACATCTGACATCTAGAGGGCATGTGACTTCCAGGCGCTTTCTGCTCAGATGGCTCTGCAGGGGGCTGGGGCTAGAAGTTGACCTTGGCCACCTTCCCTTTTCTCCCTCCATTACCCCTGCCAACCCATCATCTTACCTGAGCTCCTGATAGCTCACCCCTTTTCTTCAGGCTCAATGGAGAGCCCTCAGCTGGTGTCAAAACCCCTCATGTTCCTTGTGCATCGGTCCTCATTCTTGACCGGAGCAGCAGAGTCGTCTGCAGGGGTGGGAGATTGGATTATCTCAACACATGGCCCTTTTTTGTTTCCTCTCTTCCCTCAAATGGTGCAAGAAAAGTGCATGTGTGAGTTGGTCCCACAAGACCTTCCTTCCAGGATATCAAAATATCAGTCTGGCTCTGGGGTCTTTTGCTGCATCTGTGGGACCTGGAGGTCTTTCCTGTAAACAGTAAAAATTCAGGAGCAAATATCAAAGACTCAGTAGGCCAAGCCCAGCTGCTACCTGTATGGCTGGCCCAGCTGTACCATTAAGTACCTGATTGCTCAGTCCTGCTCTCCTTTTCTTTTCTTTTACTTTGGTTTTTCCTCCTAATGGACAATTTGCATTTTCTCAGGGATAATAACAGCCCTGCATTCCACCTAAAGGTCAGCAACCTTCTCACTTATGGTGAGGTCTGCCTGGCAGGCAGCACATGTGAGTCTCTGACATTGTGGCAGCACCACTTTGAACTAAGACGCTGTCTTCTGTGATCTGACTGCATCGAGAATGATCATTCCAAAAACAAATGGGTATGGGCTCCCATGTGAACAGGAAAACCCAATTTTGATGAAATCCACTCACTGGATCCTGGCAAGACTTTCATCTTCGCCCGTTCAGGCTACTACAACAGAACACATACATCAAGTAGCTCATCAATCTACTTCTCACAGTTCTGGAGGCTGCGAAGTCCAAGACCAAGGCAGCTGCAGACCTGGGGTCCGCGGAGGGCTTCGTGGCTCCCAGATGGCTGTCTTCTCACTGTGCCCCCTACATGGTGGAAGGGGCGAGGGAACTCTCTGGAGTCTGTTCTGTAAGGACACTAATCCCATTCATGAGGGCTCCATTTTCTTTCTAAAGTCAGTTATCATTTTCCTTAGAAAATTAAAAACACGATATGAACAATGAAGAAATGAAAGGAAAACATTCTGCATCTCCTACCACCAACACAACTTAACAAGCTAGTAAATGTGCTTCCTTTTTTCCTGGCCTTAATTGGTACTCCCTCAACAAAGAGAAATGTCTTTAGGGCAGCGATAGCCAGGGAGCAGAGACAACCCAGGTGTCCCTGATGGCTGAGCTCCCCCAGCGGAGTATTACTGAGGCATAAAAAGGAATGAAGCCCGGACACCTGCTGCATTCCTGCTACCCAGGAAGACATGCCAAGGGAAAGAAGCCAGCCATGAAAAGCTACACTTCGTATGATTCCCATTACATAAAATGTCCAGAATAGGCAAATCCATCGAGACAAAAGGCAGATTCCTTGTTGTCAGGGACTGGGGGGATAGAGGTGTAGGGGATATTAGAGAATGACTGCCAATAAGCAAAGGACTTGTCTTTAGGCATGACAAAAAAAACCCACTTTGGGATTAGATAGTGGTGCAGTTACTCAGTTTTGGGGATATACTTAAAAAAAACTACTGACTATACCCTTTAAAAGGTGAATTTTAGGGTATGTGAATTATAGCTCAATATATATATATATATATTTTTTTTAAAGAAAAAGAGAAAGGTCACTTCCTGTGGCCTAAAGATGAAGTTCTTTTCCCATGACTCTAGACTGGAGGATGGTGTTATGGTGTCCCGGGGAGGGCCCCTGGATAGAAGAGGGCTGGAGATCGGGGATCCAGAGAAGAGGGAACCCTGGACCAGGGGGGGGCTCTGATGACCCCCAGCATTTCCTGCAGGTTACCTCCTGTGGACTTGTCAATAAAGCACAGGAAATCAGATCTTGAAGCAGTTCCAAGCATTATCATGGAGTCTCGTGTAATCATCCCATTTTATAGATGTGAAAACTGAGGCCTGGTGCCTAAGAGGCAACCACACAGTGGGCCATTCCTTGGGGCTCCTACTGGTTCTCTTTGCTGTAGGGGGCAGTGAGGCAGAAGTCTCCCTGAGAGGCCAGGGCAGAAGTATCTGCCAAAACAACACAGAAATGGCCTATTGGATGGGGCTCAAGATCTCCTACATGGTGAGTGCGTGGCAGGTGAGGGAGGAAGGAACAATTGTGGAGTTTTAATCCTTGTGCACACAAAGAGGGGTGGTTTGTCCCAGTGCTTTGGTGGGGAAGTTGTTTGATTCTTTGGGGTGGAGAGTTTCCAGGCATGCAGGTGCTGCCCAGGCGAGGCCCACAGGTGCTCCCAGAAGCCAGGCAAGGGCGGGTAGGGGGCATGATTACATATGCAGGGGCACAGCCACCTGCAACTGTGCAGGGATGTCCTCCGGTGTTCCCACATAGCGAGGGCATTCTAGAGAAGCCAGAAGTCAAGATTTCCGCCTGTAATCCCCACTCGGTGAATCGAATCATGGCAGCTGATTCTTCTCTTTATACAAGGGTCAAACCAAGTCCACATGTGCACCACAGGCAGCCCCAGGATGAGGGTTTGAGGCATCTGCTTTAAATACCCACGGCAGACAAGCAGTTTCTTTTGGCTAAATTGGTCCACGAATCAGTCATTTCACTGTGAGGTTTGCTGTTAATTTTGGACCAAAAAACAGGGCCAATGAGTAAACAAAGACTTGCCTAACAGTAAACCCACTCTTATATTTGGAAGTCACAACCCAGGGCTGGTCACATCTGCCCAGGCCAAAATCCATTCCCTGTCCTCCTGGCCCTGCCTCTTGCCTCCCCCTGTCACCCTGCCCCTCCCCTTCCTTCCTGCCTCCCCCACATTGTCCAGGCCCCATCCCCCACCCCCTCCACTCGCTGCCCTCTCCACCCCCACCCCCCCAGGCACCCCATCCCAGCCCCAGCCTTCTCAAGCGTGTCCCCCGGCAAACTCCTCCTTCCTCCTGTACCTCTCCTAAAGGGTCATTTCCACTGTGTGCCCATGTTCCAGAAGGTCCAATTCTCCTGACTCCTCCCGCCCCTCCAGCTCCCACCACTTCCGGGCTTCCTCGGAAACTTCTCACAGGGACTGGTGCCAGCTGCCTGCAACGTCCTCGGGCCCTGCCTTCTAAATCTAAGTAAAGGTCCAGAGAACAGTCTGACAATGAGCATCTGGGGGACCACAAAACCCAGACCGTACAAAAATTATCTTGGTCATGTTTACAACAAGTATTTCTTTCTTTTCTTCTTCTCTTTACAAAAAAAAAAAAAAAATCATAATAAAAACCTGGTAGACCCTGGACACCCTTAAGAAGGCTCAGGATGGGATGGGGTGATAGGGGTGCAGGGTCTGGACTACTTGGGGCAGGAGTGGGGTCCTGAGGCCCCGTGCTCTTGAGCCATCATCTGGCGTGGCCCATCACAGGCGCACAGTCCCCAGCAGAGGGACCATCGTGGCTCCTGCACCATTGCCTCTGTCCTCCAACTCACCAGCCTTTCTTCTGAAGCTCCCTCCTCCGCTCCCCGGGGCTCAGTGCTAGGCCGCCTTTCTCTCTTAGTCGTGTGGTCTTTTCTTTGCAATCTCAGTGATTCCCATTATCTTAGATAGCACCTAGACAGTAAGTCCCAGACTTGTGTAGCTAGCAGCTATGAGACCCCTCTGTTGTCCCTGGAAGTCTAAGGGGCCCCTGGAGCCTGGGTTTTCCTCCTCGAATCCATTCTGGAGCTAGTCCCACTTCCATAAATTGTACCACTAGCCACCCAGGTCCACAAGCCAGAAAACCAAGAGCCATTACTGGCTTCCCTTTCCTTCACCTTTGTCAGCACAAGGTCCATTCTCTGTCCCTCCAGCCCCACCAACTATCTCCAATTGCCCTCCCCACTCCACTTTCCTTGCTCCCAGGCTGGTCCAGACTTCTTAACGCATCTTGCCTGGACCACACTCCAGTCTTGCTGCTGGTGCCCTGCATCCCCTTTGGCATCCCCAGAGGTTCATGCAACTCCTCTGTGCACCAGTTCCTGTGGCCTAAAGTCCCTGTGGGACATGCCCCACCTGCTTCTCCAGTTCCAAGGTCTGCTGCATGCCCAGTCCATGCTCCTCAGCCACCACCCCAGGTCTCTCCCCCGCAGGTCCCCCCAGCCCCCTAGAATTCTCCTCTGGTCTTTTTTGTCTCCATTTCAGTGTGTAAGCCCTTCAGCCAAGACTTCCCAACTTAACAAGCCCTCCAACTCACCCCACGTGGAGACTACAGACTCTATCACACCCTCTTCTTTATCCCCTTCGTAGTCTTAGCACAATCTTCAATTTCTCTGGTTTATCTGCTGCCTTGCTTGTTTGCTGTTCATTGTTACTTGACCACAATGGAAGCCCCATGAGGGCACAGCCATGACTACCTTGCTCGCCTCCATCCCCAGCCCATGGCCCCGAACCCAGCCATCCCCACGCTGGCCAGGTGGGGACACTCACAAAGCACGTGGAATATGAGTCTGTGGTGGCCTGGTTTCTGCCTGCACCTCACTTCCCCAGAGAAGCCTTCATTAAAACACTTATCTCACGGTGGGCCTTCTCCTGCCCCTTGCCAGCCCATCTCCAATCTCACCAGGTGAAGGATGGCACAAGAAACCTACCCTTCCCCCATTCCTCTCCCTCCACTATCCCCCCCCACCCCCATCCCGGTATCCTCACTCCCTCTGTTATGCACATGCTGTTCCTCCCACCCCACCGTTCCCTGGCCCCAGATATCTCTGACCCACCTTTTCAGATCTTACCTGTACTATGAAGTAGTAGGAAGCCCAATTTACCTCCCTATATTTACCCCCTCTAGACTCCTGGCACCTGGTGGTTTTTGAACCACCAATTGAAGCCCTGACAACATACAACCTCAATTTCCTTCATGCATCTGACTATCCTGTGATAAAAACAATGACCAGGTTTTCTCTTTAAATCTAGAACCTCCCTGGGGCACCTGGGAGGCTCAGATGGTTAAGCATCTGTCTTCAGCTCAGATCATGATCCCAGGGCCCTGGGATCAAGCTCCACATTGGGCTCTGTGGTCAGTAGGGAATCTGCTTCTCTCTCTCCCTCTGCCCCTCCCCCCACATGCTCACATGTTCCCTCTCTCTCTCTCTATCTTTGTCTCAAATAAATAAATCTTAAAAACAAAAACTAGTACCTCCCAGTTACTGTACAAGTGTTATCCCAGGTGAGGCTCAAACTATGCAATCCAATTTCCATCTCAGAGATGAAAAAAGTCACCGCTCAGAGGACTTGGGGAGCTTGACGGTGGCACCATCTCCGTGACCCCTCACTCTGCCTCGCAGACAGACTGTCCAGTGAGAGTGCACTCTCTCAGGCCAGGTTTTAATTCCCAGTGCCAGTGTTCCTATGATCTTGCCCTAAAGTGTTTAAAATAACCATTAATGATGGGCGGGAACATTTTGGATGAGTGGACAATACCTAACCTAATGGGGGGACTTGAAGGGTTTACAAATGAATCATAAGGGGCTCTGCTCTTATTCCGTTTCGAAGGACGTGCTGTGCAAGATTCCCTGGCTCTGTGTGGTTACGCTGGCAGTCTCAGTCCTGGTAGCAGAGGCTGGAGGGGAAGGAGGAATATTTGACTAAGGGGTCCTCCACCCCTTGCCTTTCACCTGCATCAGTGCGGTGCCGCCACCCAGGAGGCTGAGCTCCTCCCCCACGAGGGGGACTCTCCTCAGGTGACCCTTCTGTTCTGTGTGCACCTCGCTGGGGGAGCCTGGGCCCAGGGGCCAAGGCTGCAGTAGGCAGTGTTGATAAGTGCTGAACAGCCCTGGCAGTGTTCCATCCAGGCGGTTTACTGACTCATTTAGTCATTGCAGGGTACTGAGCACCTCCTCTCTGCCAGGCATTCCCGGAGGCGCGGGGGATAAAGCAGAGAACAGAACAGGGTTTCAGGAGAGGGAGAAGGGAAGAGAGTGGGATAAAGTGTATGAAGGACAGGGAGCAGGGCTTGGCGATGGGATGGGGAGTCAGAGAGCCTCCCTTAAGAGGGGACCTTCAAGCAGAGACTGAAACTGTGTGAAAGACTGGGCTCAAAGAATGGTTCTTGTGCCTTTTGTTTACCCTCAGAAGATTCTAGAACATTTCTGGAGACCCAGCTGTAACTCAGAATTTTGAACAAGAATGTTCTTCAGGACTGAACTTTAAAAAAAATAAGTAGTTAATACTTCAAGGAAAACACTGTTTCCCCCCAGGGAAAGTATGATAGGCATAGGCTAGGTTATTCATTAGAAGAGAGAAAAAAGATTTTTGGTGAAGCAGAGGGATAATGGATTGAGTTTGGAGGATGCCAGCTGCTGCTCTTGTCCAGGGCTACAAGCGAGCCCTGGGGCTGGGCACTCTGAAAAGGTCCCAAGTTTGCAGGGTAATGTTCAAGCCAGGGCTCTCTTGGGGTCACAGATGTCCTGCACCTGCTTGCAAAGGATATGCTCCGGGTGGGGGGAGGGACCTCTGTGATGGAGGAATTTAAATGCTGCCTGAGACAGAGAAGACATTAATAAAAACGAGAGGCACATTACTGCTTTCCAAGTCCTTCATCCACCTCAGCATATTAAATCCTGTGGGACAGGTAGCATTTCCTCTTTGGATGATGTGGGACCTGAGCCTCATCCTCCAGGAACTGGATATTGGTTTCTGATTGCACTGTGTAGGCATAGGCTTCCTGGAAGTGCCCGCTGGCTGGTTGGTTATGCGAGGTGGACTGAGAGGGAGGACAGGCAAAACCTAGGAGGGGGTGGGACCTAGAGAGGGAGTGGGGGGAGGGGCTGCGAGGGGCCGGACAGAGACAGCGTGGCCCAGAGATGGGAGGGCATTCCGTGGTCATGTGACTATAGTCTCTAAAACTATTCCCAGTCTTTCCTTGTCTTTCATGGCCTTGACATTTTTGCAGAGTATTGGTCAGTTATTTTGTAGGATGCCTCTCAGTTTAGGTTGTCTGAGGTTTCCTCCTGATTAGATATAGGTTAGGTATTTTTGGCATCTTTATTCTCCGTGCATTTTAGCGGGAGGTTCATGAAGAATATTCATTCCATTACTGGTGATGCTCACTTGGTTTCCGGGAGTATTTGCCAGATTTCTCCACTGTCAAGCCATTAATTTCCTCTTTGTCGTTAGCAAATACTTGGGAGAGATAGTATGAGATTAAGTGCCCTGTTAAATCTTCAAACTTTTACCCACGACTTTTAGCATTCCTCCAACATTTGTGGTATCCTGATACTCATGCCTTTGGAATTGTTGCGTTGGTCCCATTCCTGGCTAGGAATACCTGAGGCACTTGCCAGGGCCTGTGTTTCTCAGCGCAAGCACACACAGGCATTCCCTTCATGGGCAAATGTTGTGGCTGGACCAGCCCTTGTCCTTCTTATCATGATTGCACGATGCACTTCATGAAAACCAGCAGGAAACTTTGAGGAACGAAATTTATCACTTGCAAGCCTGAAGGGTATATGGCACACCCAAGGACCACACAGCGAAGTCACAGATAAAGATAGAGCGCAGACCTAGAAATCTACCTCTATTAGGGTGCAAAGGCTGGGGGGGGGGTCTGAGGTTTTGAGGGTTTACTCTGTATGGCTAATTTCAAGCATGAGAGCAAGAACGAGGGCAATGGTCAGGTGTCAAGGTCACCCAGGGCTTTCTGAAAGAGGGAGCTTCATGAGTGGGGGGAAGCCTGGTTCTTTATTTGGTTGTTTTGCTAGTAGCTGTGTCACACACCTACAATATGTTTACTGGAACTGGGTGCCTTTGACATGGATGCCTCAGCATTCAAAGGCTTCATGTCAGGCACCCACATTAGAATAGAAAAATTTAACATCCACTTACACTACAGTAATCCTCTCCATCTGAGTGTGGGGAGTAAGACTAGATGACTCTCTTCTAATGCACATCATACAGCAAAAGTGATGAGATATCACTTTAAATATGAGGTTATAGAGAGACTGTGACTATCGTCTTGTGTGACTTTTATGCTTCCCCCTCTGATGGAGGTCACCTGCCATATTGTGAGCATCCTGTGAAGAGGCTCACATGGCAAGAAACAGAGTGAGGTGCTGGGCCCACAGGTCTGGAAAGGAACTGGGTGTTCCCAACAACCACATGGGGGAGCTAGGCATGGGTCCTCCCCAGTGGATTTCCTTCAGATGAGACCACAGCCCCCACCCATGGCTTGATTAAATCCTTGAGAGAGAGAGAGAGAGAGAGTCAGAAGCACCCAGCTAAGCCTCCTCTAATTCCTGGTCCACAGAAACTGTGGGATAATAAACTTTATTGTTTTAAGCTACTAAGTTTGGGATCAATTTGTTATATTAAGCAATAGGTAACTAATACAATATGTTATATATACTCATCGTGTGTGTGTGTGTGTGTGTGTGTGTGTGTGTGTGTGTAGAAAGGGACCACACGCACCTATATCTATATAAATTACAAACCATGGGTTCCTACTGATCATCTCAGTTTCAATCTCCTGCTACAGGGATTTGTTCTAACCTTCCCCACCTTCCACGTTTGTAATCCTCCAATAGTGAGAAATCCAGCTCCTGCTATACACAATGTACAGATTTCTTTGCTCTATCCTAGAATACACAGAAAGAAATTTCAGAATTGCTATCCTATGTCTCTGTGAAAAGCTAGCCTACTACTCATGGGAATTCATATTTGTTAGAACACTTATTGTCTTTAATTGAAGGTACATAGTCCAAATACTATGACTCTATTTCAGAGGTGGAGGGGGTGGGGGTGGGGAGTGCCCTCCCACCTTCTCTGGGAAGTGAGGAAGGACAGGCAAAAGGGAAGCATATTTTCTCTCCAGACAGCAAATGCTCTGCTTAGCTATTCCACACAGGATTATTAGAACATTCCACATGAGAAGGGTTGGGGACATGGCTTGCCACCCCGAGCTTTCTCCCCTGGGCTGATGTAGCCACTTCCCCCTTATTGACTGTGGTTTTCAAGCAGTCATCAAATTATTTGTGGAAAAAGGTATACAGCATTTCTTTTTTGAAGGCCACTAGGGAAGTTTTTGAATAATAATCCTTCCTGTTATTCAAAAAGAAACCAAGTGACCAGCTGACTCTACGATCTTCCCAGAAAGGCTTGCGGCCCCATGGGTCCATCCAGAAGGATGAAAACCCTGATCAGACTGTCTCTGTCTCTGCATGCCTAAGACTGGGGCCAGGACTCTGCAGAGCAACAAAAGGGGCATTGGGTCCTGGCTTGACCTCACTGGGGAGAGCCTCTGTGACACGTGGGTGTTATTGCCCCGCTCTGAGGAGGTGACATCCATGGACATGAGGGAACCCCTAAATCAGCATTGCTGCCCAGGTGGGTGAGGGCCACTGACCTTCAGGTCACAGCCACACTGCGACGCTCCCTGGAGACTGTGGGATGGTGACCAAGAACATGAGGCTCTGCCTTCCGTGGTTTCTCCAAGATCTGGCTCAGGATTTCCAGGTTTCACAAGCTAGGTGACTGCATTCCCTGTGCCTGCCAACCCAGCATCAGAGACACATTCATGTTACATACACACCACATGCCACATAGCACACATGCCACATGCATGACACACACCACATGCATTGCACACACCACACACGCATACGCACTGCATATATCACACCCACTCACACACACGCTACCACACGTGCATATATCACACCACACACATACCTGTATCCCATATAATCCACACTCATACACCACACATACATCCTACACACGCACGAACACATCACACAGGCACACACAAGTACATACACAAATAGCACAAACCGCATTGAGCCAGGGCTCAGGGAGATGCAGAGAATGATGCTGGCTCCCTGATAAAGGAGACAGGTTTGCATCCTGCCTCCCTCAGCTCCAGAAAGCCACCTTGTGTTGCCAACCTCCTTCAGTGCGTGCAGGCGCCACACAGTCCAGCACTGCTGGGGGCTGGTGACCCAGCCTTCCCTGGAAGTCCCCAAGCACTCAGCACAGCACCTTGTACAAAACACATGTTCAACAAATGGACATAGAGGAATAAGACGTTGGCAAATGAAAAATGACAGCACCCAGAGCTTTTCTCTTATTAAAAACTTGTTTTATTTTACTTTTGCATTACAGGCAAACTTTTTCTATTTTTAAATAGTTTATACATTTATGTAATTAAAATTTTTTATGATTTTATGATGGGATTTCTCGTATTTCTCTTTAAATTTTTTTTTATTTATTCACTATTCCAAGATTCATTGTTTATGCACCACACCCAGTGGTCCATGCAATACGTGCCCTCCTTAATACCCACCACCAGGCTCACCTAAACCCCCATCCCCCTCCCCTCCAATACCCTCAGTTTGTTTCTCAGAGTCCAAGGTCTCTCGTGCTTCATCTCCCCTTCTAATTTCCCCCAATGCACTTTTCCTTTCCTTCTCCTAATGTCCTCCATGTTATTCCTTGTGCTTCACAAGTAAGTGAAACCATATGATAATTGACGCTCTCTGCTTGACTTATTTCCCTCAGCATAATCTCCTCCAGTCCCGTCCATGTTGATAAAAAAGTTGGGTATTCGTCCTTTCTGATGGAGGCATAATACTCCATTGTATATATGGGGCATATCTTCTTTATCCATTCATCGTTGAAGGGCATCTTGGCTCTTTCCACAGTTTGGTGACTGTGGCCATTGCTGCTATGAACACTGGGGTACAGATGGCCCTTCTTTTCACTCCATCTGTATCTTTGGGGTACATACCATGTAGTGCAATTGCAGTGTCTTAGGATAGCTTTATTTTTAATTTCTTAAGGAATCTCCACACTGTTTTCCAAAGTGGCTGCACCAACTTGCATTCCCACCAATGGTGTAAGAAGGTTCCCCTTTCTCCACATCCTCTCCAACACTTGTTCTTTACTGTCCTGTTGACTTTTACCATTCTAACTGGTGTAAGGTGGTATCTCAATGTGGTTTTGATTTGAATCTCCCTGATGGCTGGTGATGACGAACATTTTTTCATGTGTCTTCTGCCCATTTTTTTTATGTGATTATCTGTTTTCTGAGTGTTGAATTTGAGGAGTTCTTTATGGATCTTGGATATTAGTCCTTTGTCTGTAGTGTCATTTATGAGTATCCTCTCCCATTCCATGGGTTGCCTCTTTGTTTTATTAACTGTTTCCTTTACTGTGCAGAAGCCTTTTATCTTGATAAAATCCCAAAATTTTTAAGAGGAAAAAAACCCCAACATTTTAAAAGGAAAAACTTAAGCCCAGCCAAAAACCTGCACATAGGTGTTTATTGCATCTTTATTCATATTTGCCAAAGCGCAGAAGCCAACGGCTCCAGTGAACGGTGGCCCATCCAGACAATAAAATCTTCCTCAGCATGAAAAAAGAAATGAGCTATCAAGCCACGGAAAGGCATAGAGGAATCTTAAATGCATGTTAGTAAGTGAACAAGGCCAATCTGAAGAGGCTACATAGATAGGATTCAAACTCTATCAACATTCTGGAAAGGGCAAAACTGTGGAGCCAGTAAAAAGATGAGTGGTTACCAGGGTCTTGGCTAGGGGGGAGGAAGGGATGAAAAACAGAGCACAGAGGATGTTTAGGGCAGTGAAACTGCTCTGTATGGTGGTGTGATGGTGGAAACGTGTCATTATACATTTGTCAAATCCATAGGGTATACGACACCAAGAGTGAATCCTACAGTAAACCATGGGCTTTGGATAATTAGGAAATGTCAGTGTAGGTTCAACCTTGGTAACCCACATAGCACTCTTGATGGACAGTGCTGTTAATGACAGAGGCTGTGCATGTGTGGGAACAGGGAGTATATGGGAACTCTCTGTACCTCCATTTCAATTTTGTAATAATGCTAAAACTGCTGTTAAAAAATAAAATCTTTTGGGGGCTCCTGGGTGGCTCCATGGGTTAAAGCCTCTGCCTTCGGCTCAGATCATGGTCCCAGGGTCCTGGGATGGAGGCCTGAGTCAGGCTGTCTGCTCAGTGGAGAGTCTGCTTCTCCCTCTCTCTCTGCCTGCTGCTCTGCCTACTTGTGATCTCTGTCAAATAAATGAATAATATCTTTTTTAAAATATTAAAATAAAATAAAAATAAAATCTTTTTCAAGAATTTAAAAGAGCACTCCATTTGTGAGTGTCTCCTCTTCGCCATGTCCCCCGGGTTTCTGGACCCACCCACCTCCTGGAGAAACCAGTGTTAGCTGCTTCTGGTGAACCCTTCCTAGTATATTGCCTCTACCCTTAAGCAAAAGTATTTCCATATACATATTTCTTAAGTAACAGAATGACAATACCCTAGAGATTATTCCATGTCTTGCTTTTTCACTTACCATAGCTCAGTGATCTTTCCCTGTTGACACAGCAAAGTCTTATTTTTTTTAATAGCCACAGAGAATTCCATGAATGACTCTTCCATGACACAGGTAACAATCTCCTACTGGAAGACAGTAGGTGATGTCCAGTCTTTGGATATTATAAGTAGTGGATGCATAGTGTGCATTTTGCATGTGTTCAGGCATATTGATAGAGTAAAATACTGACAGGTCCAGAGGTATATGCTTTGCAATTTTGATATTATTGCCAAATTTCCCTTGACAGACATTGTACCAACTTCCAGCTGCAGCAACTGTGTTATATGAGTGTCCATTTCCTTACAACTTTCAGTATTTTAAATTATAAAAATAACATGCAGTGAATCTGAGCACCAGAGAGCTCACTTGTAAAATTACTATGGTGTGTGGGTGCCTAGAAGCCCACAGAAGATGACGTTCTTGACAGCAAAACAAAATCTTGACCAGAGTCTTGTAGCCTTGGTTGGTTGGCTTCTCCAGTAACTCACGCTCACACCAGGGCTTGTCCAGGCACTGGCTTACTCCAGGGCGGTATCATGTCCCCTTTGCAGACTGATTTGCATGCAGAGATTACTTTTTGCAACCCTATGGAAACCATGAATACATTCTTCCAAGCCATTTCTCTGAAAAGGAACCAGAGCTAAGATCCTTGAAAGCTGCCTCCACCATCTATGCAGATGTTTTGGGCAGACTTCTGTTAGTGGCACTGTGGTTTTATAAAAGTACAAGAGGGAAATCCGACTAGACTTTGGGAAGATATCAATCTAATTTTCATTTCTTTCTCTTCCAGGGACAGAAAGCTTGGATAGAAAAAACCTTTTGCAAAAGAGAATGTGTCTTTGTAATTCCCAGCACTAAAGACCCTAGCAGGTAAATTGGAAGTCACAACTAAGACATTATCCAAACCAGCACTTGTCTACCAGGTGCCTGCAACTATTCTTGTGTTTGTGAAGTTGGCGGGGCGGCGGGGCGGGGCGGGGAGGGACGATGCAAGAAGAATGGTCAAAGGGGAGGCATTAACCATGGAATACTTCATCTAAGAAGCTTCTCTGTTAAGATGCAGGAAAGATTGCTGTCCAGCACTCATCCTAATCTAATGTGAGCTCTCATAACCAGATGGGCTGACAGTGTTCCTCCTAGTCTTAGGGAGAGCAAGATGCTGATAGCTTTAGACAGATTTCCAGGGTAACTTCACATCCTTTTGTTAGAGATTCATAATGTTATTTAGATAAACAAGTACTTCCACCATGGGAAAGTTCTGAGCGGTTAAGTGAACTAGATGTAACTCTGTGTAAAGGCAGACTTTGTACACAAAATGTCAATTTCATTCACTTACATGGAAATGAGTTATAATTAAACTGTTATAAATTAAACAGTAGGTCTTCTAAAGCTGTGAAAGTGACTGGAGATGAATTTAGCCAAACCTTCCCATCTCTGAGGACAATAGCTATGAGCAGAGTTTGGAGAGCCAGAGGGGGATGTTTTTTTCATATGTTCACCCGATATGAAACCCATGCAGGTAGGATCACTGACAAAGAGTGCACAGACTCTCAGAGATCACGTAGGTCAAATCTGACACATACAACCTCAGCCCTGTCATGTCACCAAGCCCGTCCTTTCCACCACCACCACATAGATTTTTCTCCCTGCTTAAACCCCAGGGCAAGAAATATGCCGTAAGGGACAATGCCAAAGATCACAAAAGTCTTCCTTCCGTTGCACATAAATTTCCCTCCTTATTTCAGTGACACCTGGACCCTCCTTGAAGGAAACTACCTATGCCAGTCTTCCTGGCATTGCAATGCCCCACACAGCCAAGTGGCTAGGCAGCAGAAGCAGCAGAAGGGGCCTCTGGGACTCACATATGAGATTCCTCTGTGAGTTGGATGTATTCTCTAGCATGGGCTTAAAAAAAAAAAACAAACCTGGAGTAAATAAACAACCATTTAACAGTCCCTGGAAATGGTCCCAAGGGGCAATAAGAAATAAAGAAATATCTATTCAAAAACACCAACAAAGATTCAGTAAGAAGGGCTAGAGTCTGGTATTTGAACCAAGAGAGCTCCACCCCTTCCCCCTCCAGGCTTAGTAAGAGCAAACTAAATCTTAGGGAAGCAGAAGGAAATGGTAAAGAATAAAATGGAAATTAACAAAATAGAAAATTTTGAAACAATAGAGAAAAATCAATAAAATCAAAGGTAGTTCTTGGAAAAGATCAACAAAATTCACAAAGCTCTAACTAACTCAATGAAGAAACAAAGAGAACAAATTCAAATTACTATCATCAGAAATAAAAGGGCATTACTTACCAATCTTACTATCAAATTCCAAAAAGACACAAACTACCAGACTAATTCAAGAACAACCAAATCTGAATAGACCTATAAGAAATGAAGGCATAGGGGGCGCCTGGGTGGCTCAGTGGGTTAAAGCCTCTGCCTTTGGCTCAGGTCATAATCCTCGGCTCCTGGGATCGAGCCCGGCATTGGGCACTCTGCTCAGCAGGGAGCCTGCTTCCTCCTCTTTCTGCCTGCTTCTCTGCCTACTTATGATCTCTGTCTGTCAAATAAATAAAAAATATATTTTTTAAAGAAAGAAAGAAATGAAGGCATAGGATTAGTATCAAAAATTACCCACAAAGTGGGGCACTGGGGTGGCTCAGTCAATTAAGCGGCTGCCTTTGGCTAGGCTCATGATCTCAGAGTCCTGGAATGGAGTCCCACATTGGGCTCCATGCTTGGTGGGGAGTCTGCTTCTCCCTCTCCCTCTGCCTGCTGCTCTGCCTATTTATGCTCTCTCTCTCCGTCCCTCTGTCAAATAAATAAAATCTCTTTAAAAATTTTTTATGATGACTTTTACCAAATATTTAACATAGGCAGTAACCTCTTCAACATCAGCCATAGCAATTTCTTTCAAGATATGTCTCCCAAGGCAAAGAAAACAAAAGAGAAAATGAACTTTTGGGACTTTATCAAAATCAAAGCTTCTGCACAGCAAAGGAAACAGACAACAAAACAAAGAGGCAACCCATGGAATGGGAGAGGATACTCGTAAATGACACAACAGACAAAGGACTAATATCCAAGATCCATAAAAAACTCCTCAAATTCAACACTCAAAAAACAGATAATCACATCAAAAAAATAGGCAGAAGATGTGAACAGACACTTCTCCAAAGAAGACATACAAATGGCTAACAGACACATGAAAAAATGTTCATCATCATTAGCCATCAGGGAGATTCAAATCAAAACCACCTTGAGATACCACCTTACACCAGTTAAAATGGCCAAGATCAACAGGACAGTAAAGAACAAGTGTTGGAGAGGATGTGGAGAAAGGGGAACCTTCTTATACTGTTGGTAGGAATGCAAGTTGGTGCAGCCACTTTGGAAAACAGTGTGGAGATTCCTTAAGAAATTAAAAATAGAGCTACCCTATGACCCTGCAATTGCACTACATGGTATGTACCCCAAAGATACAGATGGAGTGAAAAGAAGGGCCATATGTATCCCAATGTTCATAGTGGCAATGGCCACAGTCACCAAACTGTGGAAAGAGCCAAGATGCCCTTCAATGGAGGAATGAATAAGGAAGATGTGGTCCATATATACAATGGAGTATTATGCCTCCATCAGAAAAGATGAATACCCACCTTTTGTATCAACATGGATGGGACTGGAGGAGATTATGCTGAGGGAAATAAGTCAAGCAGAGAGCGTCAATTATCATATGGTTTCACTTACTTGTGGAGCATAAGGAATAACACAGAAGACATTGGGAGATGAAAGGAGAAGTGAGTGGAGGGAAATTGGAGGGGGAGAAAAACCATGAGAGACCGTGGACTCTAAGAAACAAGATCAGGTCTTGATCTCTGAGGGTTTTGGAGGGGGGGGTTGGGTGAGCCTGGTGGTGGGTATTAAGGAGGGCACGTATTGCATGGACCACTGGGTGTGGTGCATAAACTGAATTTTGGAACACTGAAAAAATAAAATAAATTTTTTTAAAAAAAGAAAAGAATTAATACTAATTTCTCATTAAAATTTTCAAAAAATAGAAGATTAGATAACTCTCCCCAACTCAGTTTTCAGTTTCATGACGTCAATACTACCTCGATATTAAGACCCGACAAAGACATCACAAGAAAGGAAAACTATACGATGGCATCTTCTGTGAGTATAGATGCAGAAATCCTGAACAAATACTATCAAACCAAATATAGAGACATATAAAAAGAATTATACACCATAATCAACTGGGATTTATCCCAGGGACACAAGGTTGGTTTCACACCAGAAAATCAACTAATGCAATACATTGCACCAATAGAATAAAAAACAAAAGTCACATAATTATCTCAACAAAAAAACATTTGACAAAATCCAACCCCTTTTTTCATTTAAAAAAAGAAGTCCTTGGAAATAGGAGTAGAACTCCTTCAGTCTAATAAAGGACATCTATGAAAATCCATGGTTAACATCATATTCAATGGTGAAAGATTGAATGCTTTGCTCCTACTATCAGAGACAAGACAAGGATGTCCACTCTCACCACATCTATTCAAAATTGTACTAGAGGTCCTAGCCAAGGTAATTCAGAGGAAGAAATAAAGGGCATCTGTAGTGGAAAGGAAGAAGTAAAGCTATCTTTATTGGCTGTTGACATAATGTTATATATAATAACTCCTAAGGAATCACTAAAAAAAAAAAAACTATTGTACCTTATGAGCAAGTTCAGTAAGGTCACAATGTAAAAAAAATAATCAATATACAAAAAAAATCACATGTATTTCTATGTATTTTCAATGAACAATAGGAAAATTAAACTAGCAAAACAATTTCATTTATAATATCATCAAAAGAAATAAGATACTGGGGTGCCTGGGTGGCTGAATTGGTTAAGCTTTGGACTCTTGATCTCAGCTCAGGTCTTGATCTCGGGGTTGTGAGTTCAAGCCCCACCTTGGGCTCCACACTGGACACAGAGCCTACCTAAAATTTTTTAAAAAATTAAAAGTAAATAAAAGATAAGGTACTTAGGAATCAACTTACAAAAGAAGTGCAAAACCTCTACTTTGGAAAGTACAAAACACTGTTGAAAGAAATTAACAAAGATCTAAATAATTGGAAAAAATTGCCTTCATTCATGGGTCAGAACAGGTTAATATTGTTAAGATGGCAGTATCCACAAGAGGATCTACAGATCACTTCTTTGCAGAAATTGACAAGCCAGTTGATAGGGAATCGCAAGGGATACAGAATAGCCAAAACAACCTTATTTGAAAAAGAACAAAGTAGGAGAACTCACACTACTTGGTTTCCAAACTTACTACAAAGCTACAGTCATTAAGCCAGTGTGGTAGTAACATAGGGGTAGACATACAGACCAATGGAATAGAACTGAGAGTCCAAACATATCCGAGCAACTATGGACAATCAATGTTTCAGCAAGGTGGCCAAAGCAAATGAAGAAGGAACAGCCTATTCTTCATGTGGTACAGAAACAACGGGATGTCAAGATGCAAAAGAAAGTAGTTATCCCCGACCTCACACCATATATAAAAATGAGCTCAAAATGTATCAAAAATCTAAATGTAGGGGCTAAAGCTATAAAGTTCTTAGAAAAAAATGTAGGGGCAAATTTTCATGACTTTGGATTTAACAAAAGATTCTTAAATAGGATAAAGAAAGTATAAGCAGCAAAAGAAATATATTCTCAATGTGTCTTACATAGAGAAGTGTTTTACGAAGCAACAGAAGAATTCAATAATATTGAAGAATCCTGGAAGGTCAACTCCATATCTGGAGGGCATGACTATACTTTGTCACAGAATGTCCAACAATTGATGCCTATATTGATGTTTTCAAGACATCAAAAAGAGCTAAATATGTTCAGTAAAGAAGGGCAGCCATCTGATGGGTTTTAAGTGGACTGGTATGTAAATAGATATATGTTGGTTATCTGGAAACGGCCACCGTAAGGGGCATTTCTACCCCCACAAACCCCAAGTACGGTGTTAGTCTGCCCCTGTTTGGATGCTACCCTTCTGTTTAGATGAACTCATCGTAAGGAGGAAAATGTTATAGAAAGACTCTGTTTTACCTTTGTTTTCAGGTGCTGCTGTGGCCAGTTCATCAACCAGCACATCCCCCCTCTGCCAAGCATAACATCTGGCAATAATGAAGAGGAAAATAAACAGGTGGAGACTCAGCCCGAAAAATGGTCTGTCAGCAAACACACCCAGAGCTACCCAACAGATTCCTATGGAACTCTTGAATTCCAGGGTGGAGGATACTCCAATAAAGCCATGGTAAGAGAGGCCTTCGGAAGGGAAGCTGCTGAGCCCACAGTCTCCATCAGAGGCCCAGCCTCCCAGACCCCCAGATGACTGACACCTGGGTCTTCTTTCAAGAGCGTGGCTCAGTCTTCCTAGATAATTCATTGCAAAGGCAAGAAATACATCTGTACACTCCACTTTTTAGTCATGTGATTTGGAAACTGAGCACTATTCAAAAAAAAAAAAAAAAAAAAGTAGTGTCACTAAATTCATACCAGAGTTGTGAATCCACAAATTATGCTCCAGCCCAAGTCTGCAACCATACTCATCACTCTATCTCCAGTGATGAGTGAGAAATTACACTATTTGTTTTTTGGGGTTGTTTGGGGTTTGGTTTTGTTTTTTATGACTGTGGACCTTCAAGCCCCACCCCCCTTAAATGGGTTAGGAGTGTCTGGAAATGGTTCCCTCTGAAGTCCAACCGCAGCCTCCCTGGGCCTGCATTCAGTTGGCCCAAGAAGACTGAGGTCTTTCACATTTGCGTGTAAACAGGGAGTGCCCTCTGCCTTTCTGATGAGCCCTGCCAGAGAGGGGAGGCGTTAGCACTGTGATTCCTTTCAGCTAATTCTGAATAATACTCCCACATGCCCAGTCAGATCATTTTTGCAATTTCATTTTATTCCACTGGCCCAACGTCATTGTGCAAATAAAATGCATTTGTATTCCAAATAGCACAAAATAGGGACTTCTGGAATGGCACCCTACACGTTGGCATGGACACAAAGAAGTGGTTCATAGGGGCCAAGGCAGATATCTGACCATTAACCTCTTCCTCACCTTGGGGGGAAAGTCAAGTCCAGAGGCTGGCCCAGGTTCCCCATTCTCAGCACCCACTCAGTGTGGCCAGAAGACCGCTCCCTCAACATTGCCCTGTCCAACCTCTGGAGCCATGGTTCTAGCTGAGCCAGCTTTAGAATTGATTTTTTCAAGATTAAGGGTTTGCCAGGTAAAACACAGGACAGCCAGTTATATGTGAATTTCAGATGAACCACATAACTTTTTAGTATAAGTATGTCCCAAATATGGCATGAAGTCATACTTACAATAAAACATTTTTCAATGTTCACATGAAATTCAAATTTAACTGAGAGTCCTATATTTTTATTTGCTAAAATCTGGCAATGCTTCCAAAGTTCCCTTCCCTCACTTGGCCACAGACTCATACAGAGGAACAGAAAGCCAAGACAGCTTTTGCTTGGGACAAGAGTGGTAGCGCTGTTTCCCTGTGATACAAGAGGAAAACCAGGAACGGTCCTGAGTGTCACATACTCTTTTACAGTATATCCGAGTATCCTATGACACCAAGCCAGATTCACTGCTTCATCTTATGGTGAAAGACTGGCAGCTGGAACTCCCCAAGCTCTTAATATCTGTGCATGGAGGCCTCCAGAACTTTGAGATGCAACCCAAGCTGAAACAGGTCTTTGGGAAAGGTCTGATCAAGGCCGCCATGACCACTGGGGCCTGGATCTTCACCGGGGGCGTCAGTACCGGTAAGAGCAACCTCATTCCCTTGCAACAAACATGCAAACCCAGAACTCATGGTGGTTCCCAAAGAGCTTCTGAATAATTAAGATCATAAAAACAAAATGCATTGCAATATTTATGACAGAAGTGAAATCTTTACCCAGTAGCGTCTTTGTTATTTTGATATGAGAGCAGTAATGGTCAACTTTTCTGGCACCCACGATGTCATTCCTTGAACTGAGCCCTGTACAAGCCTCGTTTTCACTGAGGGCCCCTGACAATCATTTCCACTGTCCTATGAGAGAGGAAACTGAGGCAAGGAGAAGTTAGGGACAGGCTAGGCAGTCTGACTCTCAACTTCAGCTAAATGCACCCAGTGGCTTCCAAGGCACCCCCACTTACTTCCCTCTTTATGTCCCGGAAATTTATAAAGGAAGTCCATGCACCATTGCTCTAGTTTTGGGTTTTTGTTTTCCCTTTTCTGGGAGCTAATGCCGAATGACTAGTTATTAGGAGCTCGGACTTTCAGCGTACTTCCTTTTAATGATGAAGATCTATATGCTTCAACCCTATTCCATAGGGAATGGAGTGGCTCAGAGAAGGGGCCCCTAAAGTTCATAACTAATGGTATGGTGGGAGGTATTGGGCCTAAAAATATGATTCATGGCTGGTTACAGGTGTTATCAGCCATGTAGGGGATGCCTTAAAAGACCACTCCTCCAAGTCCAGAGGCCGGGTTTGTGCTATAGGAATCGCTCCATGGGGCATCGTGGAAAATAAGGAAGACCTGGTTGGAAAGGATGTAAGTGTTTCCTCCCCAGATACTGGTAATTTTTAAAAAATCAAAGTCTTTATTTTGAGATAATTGTGGATTCCCTGCAGTTGCAAGAAATAATAGGGGTCCCATATCCCCACCCCCCTTCCCCAATGGTACCATCTTGCAAAACTATGGTACAGCATCACACACAGGATATTGACATGGATACAGACAAGATGTAGCGCATTTCCATCCCCACTAGGATCACTCATGTTTCCTTTTAACATCCATACCTAATTTCTTCTCACCCCTCCCACCTCCTTAACCCCTGGCAGCCACGAATCTGTCCCTTATCTCTACAATTTTATTATTCCAACAATGTTCTATAAATGGATCATACACTTGTAACCTTGAGGATGTGTCTGAATTCTACCTGCTTCCCCCGTTAGTCTTCATGTCTGAGTTCTGCAGCTCTGATCTGTTGTGCATTTTGCCAGGTAACGAGAGTGTACCAGACCATGTCCAACCCTCTCAGCAAGCTCTCATTGCTCAACAACTCGCACACTCACTTCATCCTGGCTGACAACGGCACCCTGGGCAAATACGGTGCCGAGGTGAAGCTGCGGAGGCAGCTGGAGAAGCACATCTCTCTGCAGAAGATTAACACAAGTAAGTTCCAGCAAAGGCCATGGGTCCTGGGCACCACGGCTGCCGTGAAACCTGGGCTGAAAAGGAAACTTCCCACGGGTGTTGAGAGCTTTCACCTTGATTCTCATTAGATCCACTGAACAGCAGATCAACAGACTTGTCCAACCCCCTCATCCTGGCCACCTACCCAATCTCACACTCACTGAGCTGTGTGGCGATGCTCTGCCCCAGGTTCACTGGGAGGGACGGTGCAAGAAACAGCCCTGTGGCAGTTGTCATGGTGATGGCATTGCCCACCACGTTTTCCACTGTAGTTACTATAGTTATTTGCTTAATGTCTGAACAGGAAGAAAGCTTCTCACTCTAAGACGTAGGTCGGATTTCTTCCATCAAGTAAGGGTTAGTGTGATCGTTACATTAAATAGCTCTGTAGCTCTGGGTCTATCCCCCAAACTAAGACATGGTTGCAAGACCATCTGCTCCCCCTGGCTCCACCAGTGCTGGTCCAGATGGCACGGCTCGCAGTGGAGCTGCTGCCCAGGGGAGGATAGTGAGGTCAAGCTCAAGAGAAAGGAACAAACCACAATCAGATGAAACAATACCACTTAGAATGAAAATAACTGGTGTCATCTCTTGGAACATGTGCAGTTCTTACTGCCAAAGTATTATGAAGAGATTTTTAAAGAGTATTTTGTTTTTACCATGACTGATAAGATTTTTGTGAAAGCCAGTCTAAGCCCTGGAAATAGCCATCATCAAGGCTAATGAAGGGCCTATAGGATGGCACAAGCAGTTGGAATGCTTGCCTGCTAAGGGGACTGTGGATTTCCAAGATTCAAATCTCCATTGATAAACTGCTTGATAACTGATTTTTTGTTCTCACATCTGTCATTGTCTCGGACTTGTAAGTTTTCACGCTACCCAACTGCATCTGTCCATGTGACTTGTGGGCTTCCCTTTGTCATCCTTTGCCTAGGGCTCTGACTGGGGCAGGGACAGCAAAGGGGTGCTCAGTTGTCATCTCTCACAGCTTGGAGCTTCGGGGAGTCCAGCCTCAACCAAGAAGAACCAATTTTACACTATTTATAGAAAATAAAGTGATTTGGCTACACTATTCCTGAGAATCTAGAATCCCAAGACTTGCTTGGGTTCCAAATCTCAGGCAGGATCCACATCGTCTTGATCCATTTTTCCAGTATCTGTTGGCCAGGGCCGGGCACCAGGCAGACCCTCAGTGCATATTCGCTGAAATGAACTTAATGGAGATGACCCGGGTAGGAGAAGACAAACGTGTTCAAAAAAAAACTTTTTAAGAGTTCCTGGTTATAGAGATGCATCATGGAAGCAAACCCGAAACTCTGAATTCAGCCACTTGAAATTTTTTTAGATTTCCTCCTATGCTAGCAGATTTTCTCTGAAGGCCTTCAGAACGATGAGACGAAAGACATTTCTCCTACTTGCCATGCATTAAAATGCTCATCAACATCATATCCCATCAATCCCATCACAACCAAGGGACACTAGGTGAAACATGCTCAGCATATGACCTGTCCTGTCCATTCCAGGGTGAAATTGTCAAGAAGACAAGTGTGTCTCAGTGGCTTTTCTACCTCTACTGTCTTCCCTCTCCAGAAATCTCAGGTTCTTGAAGTCTTCCAGAGTTCACTCTGTTGGTCCTGCCTCCAGAAGTTAGCCTGTTCCTACTGAGTTCCTGAAGAGTCCTATTATCTGATGGAGACAGATGGAGGACTCCGGGAACAAGTTAGTCCCTGCCAGGCTAATAATGGTGGCCCGAGTTTGCCCTCCCAGGTGATCTGTGCCGTGACATTGGTCTCTATGATGAATGTATTTTATGTTGCAGGATTGGGGCAGGGTGTGCCCCTTGTGGGCCTGGTGGTAGAAGGAGGCCCTAACGTGGTTTCCATTGTCTTGGAATATCTCCGAGAAGACCCTCCAGTCCCCGTGGTCATTTGTGATGGCAGTGGACGTGCGTCGGACATTCTGTCTTTTGCACACAAGTACTGTGAAGACGGAGGGTAGGATTTCTGACCTGTTGCAGAGGGTGGGTTTTTAACTGCCTTCTTGTTAGACCAAGAAGAAAACTATAAGTGATACATTGAGCCATTCCAAAGATGCTAACTAATGAAGATTTGCTAGCTCTCTCCCATTTTCCGAGGTCAGCATGTGAGGGAGCTGTCAAGGGCATGATGTTTCTTACGGAATTCTTTCTCTGGGGGAATATGCTCTCTTCCAACTTCATTTTCCCTTATAAGGTTTTCAACGAGTCTGGAATTTAGGACACGTGTGAATGCAGTTTTTGACTGTGGTCCCCTTTTGTCTCCTAGCCTGGGATAGCCGCCAGTGGTAAAGTTTCAAGTCAAAGACACCAGACCGACCTAGAGTTCTCTGATCTATTCACATACAGATTTAACTTGTGCTGTTTTCTTCTCTTTCGCATTTCCTTCGAACAGGGTAATAAATGAATCCCTCAAGGATCAGCTTCTAGTTACCATTCAGAAAACATTTAATTACAACAAGACACAATCGCATCAGCTGTTTGCAATTATAATGGAGTGCATGAAAAAGAAAGAACTCGTAAGTGTCTTCAGTTTATGTCCAAGCCAGCTCCGCGGAGAGAATTTTATGTTTCCTTGCTAATTCTGCCCATGTGTGCGTGATGGACTGGCTCATATTTTAGTTCAGGCTTTGCCAAGGGCCAGTTTACAAATCCCTACCAAATTGGCCATTATGCCCACGTGATGGAAGCAGACTACGCATGCGCAAAAGAGGGACCGGGTTCTTTCAGATCCTGGCAAACATCACGTGACCCCATGCCACATCACGCCACTTCTGAGGCTCATGACATTAATTGTATGTCAAGTCTTGAGGAGTGACAAACACACCCTTTTAGGTGTGCTTACAAAATTCTATCCCTTCACTTTACAAATACAGTAATTATTTCCCACTCCTTGCCCTCCCTAATTATGCTGGTAGAGGAATACGCACAAAATTCTAAATCTACAAATTTCCTACGAATGGGGCACATTTCTGAGTAGAAATGATTGTGTCATCTCCAATTGCGATTTAGATAATGGAGTACACAGATCCTGAATGAGCTCTTTCCTCTCCGGGGCTGTTGAAGCCGATTGGGTAAAATAATAAAACAGGGACCCAGGCAAGGACTCAGAGCCTGGATGAGCAAGGTTGTGCCTCATGTAGATGAAAGGCACCTGGTTTAAAATTAATGCACTTTCTGATTCATTGTATCCCATGTCAGGCTCTATGGTCCTTTTTCAAAAACACCCCCCTCAAAAATTCGCCCTCTCAATTGCGGCTTGACTTTACCTAGTCTTCTCATGATTAACTCATTTTCAGGTCACCGTGTTTAGAATGGGTGCCGAGGGTCAGCAAGACATCGAGATGGCAATTTTAACTGCCCTGTTGAAAGGTGAGCTCTCAGGAAACAGCAACTCCTGGCCTCTTGGTGCTGGCCTCATCTGGGGCTTTGCTCATGGCCAGAAACCCCACTCCCTCTTCTGCCAGGAACTGTGTCTATTGGTGATAGGCTCCCGAGGCGGTCAGGCTGCCTAGAGTTATCTCAGTGTGAAGCCATGGGGAATGACCAGGTTCACAATGGGTTTCCTGGGAAGGGGTATTTTCTATGAGTCCCAGTGGCCTGTGATGGCTGAAGTCAAACCAGTTTCTATTTGTCTGTCATTAAGGATTTCGTCATAGAGGTGACCACGAACCATTTTTCATTTGTTATCACTGCATCCCACAGTGTTGTGTTCAATTTCCCCATCCCACTCCTAATGATAGGCTGCAACCTGGCCACTCTTGGGGTCACTCCCAGGACACACATTTCCTCCCTGCCTCTTGATTACTCTGGGACCATAAGGGGGCAGGGATGAGAGAGGAGAATGTCACCATTGGGCCAGCTGCCCAGTAGTCCTGTGCTGGTCTCCCTGCAGCTGGGGGCTGTTGCTCTTGGCCTATACTCACATTTGGCTTGAAGGGACAGCACCCCTTGTCCTGGCCTGACAGATGCCTCTTGCAGATGAGGGTCCTGGGGTCACCAGGTGCCTCCTCCATCCCTTCCAAGTAGGTAGGGAAAGATGTTGCCTCCAACCTCCTCTCAGGCAATTCTGTGAGAATAGGAAGTTCTTAGCTTTGGGGCTTGAGTAGACACTCAGGGGCAAGAGAAAAGACAGGAGTGCTTGGTTTCTGGGGGGTCGGGGGTCAACCCCGGGAGGCCTGTGCTAACTGTCCAGCACCTGCCAAACCAGGACAGTCCAGGCACCAAGTGACAAGAGACTCGTTTCTTGCCTTTCCAGGAACCAATGCTTCCGCCCCAGACCAGCTGAGCTTGGCACTGGCTTGGAACCGTGTGGACATAGCACGAAGTCAGATCTTTGTGTTTGGGCCCCGCTGGCCGGTGAAAATAAGTGTTTTTCGTTTTCTACCATTTACCATGACCTTGTACAGACGATAGATCAGTATGTTCTCCCTCGGGACACAGATCTTAGGAAATTATCTGGGGTTTCTGATGATCCAATGTGTAATCCATTAGGATCATTAGGAGATGTTGCTATTTAACTTCAAAGAGCCAGCCAGAAGAGCTACTAGCCGTAATTATACATTCAAACCAGTGCTCTTGAAGAAATGAACAGCAAATATTTTATCTTTGCTAGTGAGAAGTGGGGCTTACTTACCCTTTTCAAGGAAAAGAAGAAAGAAAAGAGCCCATTAAAATTAAATACAATGGACAGCATTTTTTTTTTTTTTAATTCTGTTCCCTGGTACCCTGGAGGCCTAGAGAATCGTGTGTGTGTGTGTGTGTATGTGTGTGTGTGTGTGTGTTCTTTGGGGTGTAGGGTGTATGTGTCTGTGTAGCATGTATATGGGTGTGTGTTATGGGGGGGGTATATGGTATATGCACATGCATGGTTTAGTGTGTGCGCATGTGTGTGGTATATACCTATGGTATCTGTGTGTGTGTGTGCTATGTGTAGTGTGTAAGAGGGTGTTCGTGTGTGCAGTATGATTGTATGTGTGGGGGTCGTGGGGGTATATGTACAGAATGAGAACCTGTCGTAAACAACTCTAGGCTTTCCTACTTCCTGCTAGTTCCATTTTCATGCCAGCCTATTTTCATCTCATGAATGCAATCCCTGAAGATACAAATTGGATTTTTAAAGTCCTCTTCTGTTCCCTAAATTATCTCTATTTTTCTCCCCAGTCAGCTGCTCCCATTAAGTTCATCTTGTCTTTTTCTGTTGCCGATCCTGGCCAGTCCATCCCCATTTCAGAGGGATGAGGCTAGTGTAGGAAGCCTACTTTGTCACTGAACAGCTTTGCTTTGCCTTGTGCAGACTGGAACAGACCAGTGAAGTTCCAGGCCTCTCTAAGCAGGTCCTTCCACTTCTTGAGCAGCTAGCTGTTCTACAGTCTCTGTTTGGGGATGAAGCTCAGGCATGCCGTCATTCTGCACCTGCCCGCTAGGCTGGTAGCCTGCCACACGAGAGGGGATGTGTGGTACCCTGCTCTGTAGAAGTCCTTCCACTAATCATGCTTTCCACCCAGCACTAAAACTTATTCTTTAAAAACCCAGTCCCACCTCTACTGCCCCTTCCACATTAGTCCTTCTGGGCACCAGCTTCCTCTCCATGATTTTAACTACCCATCAGTATTTCCAGAAATTTGTTAATAGCTCTTGTCTACCTCTTCTTGAAATAGATTTTCCTTTCTTTTTTTTTTTTTTTAAGATTTTATTTATTTATTTGACAGACAGAGATCACAAGTAGGCAGAGAGACAGGCAGGGGCAGGGGGGAGGCAGGCTCCCTGCCAAGCAGAGAGCTTGATGCAGGGCTCGATCCCAGGACCCTGAGATCATGACCTGAGCCGAAGGCAGAGGCTTTAACCCACTGAGCCACCCAGGCGCCCCTATAGATTTTTCTTTATCATAGTCTTTTGCAAGTTATTTCCATGGACAAGCAGGAGACGTGATTAAGACTATAACCTGGAACCAAAAATCCTTCTGTCTCCCACAATGCAGTATATGGTCTCCAAAATTTTCCTTTAATGGTTGAAGCACTCGATTAACTATGTGGCTGTGAATCTATATTTTTTTTACTTGTGAGCGAGATCACAAGTAGGCAGAGAGGCAAGCAGAGAGAGAGAGAGGAGGAAGCAGGCTTCCTGCCGAGCAGAGAGCCCAACGTGGGACTCGATCCCAGAACCCTGAGATCATGACCTGAGCTGAAGGCAGAGGCTTAACCCACTGAGCCACCCAGGCGCCCCTTTTCTAAAATTCTTGACACAACCCAGAACTCATGATGGGCAGGACTTGATAATTAGTTTACTACAAAGCAATCTCGGGTCTGATTCATTATATTTACTTGTCAATATTCTTCTACCTATATTTTTTTAAGTACAAAAAGCACAACTTCCCCAACAAAACTCTTTGTGAAAAGGTTTTATTAAAAACAACAACGGCAAAGAGAGAGAGAATAGTGTTTGATATGAACATATAACAAGGTAATTTATTTATACTGAGTCACAAAAACTTGGGCTAGCAATTTTTTTAAGGAAATAGGCCCAACTCAGTTTGAGCATCCAAGAGCAAAAGGTTTGGGGACCTCTAGACCACTGTCCGTTTTAAAGACAAAAATCTACAAACCTTGGCCAGCCTCCCTGAGATTTCTGAAATAGAAAGAAATGTCTGCTTGTTTTTCAGGATGAGAACTATTCATTTGGCTTTCATCTATAGGCAAAGGCTTGCCCTTGGTAAAACACATGAACTAGAATCTTAAATTCAAAGCAACAATTGGTGATAGTATCTGATGCTTGGATTATACACTGTGTTTTGCCCCATGTGTTCACATACATGAACATTACAGCCTTCAGAACTCTGAAATATATCTGATTGTCCTCATTTTAGAGTTCGGAAAAAAGCTGATGCTCCCAAGAGGTTAAACATATTTTCCCGGGGTGCCTGGGTAGCTCAGTGGGTTAAAGCCTCTGCCTTCGGCTCAGGTCATAATCCCAGGGTCCTGGGATCAAGCTCCAAATCCGGCTCTCTGCTCAGTGGAGAGCCTGCTTCTTCTTCTTCTCTCTCTCTCTGCTTGCCTCTCTGCCTACTTGCGATCTCTGTCTGTCAAATGGATTAAAAAAAATATTTTCCTAAGTTTACTCATCATACTTCTAAATAGCATATCTATCAAAGAAGTCTCACAGCAAATTTTAAAATATTTTGAACTAAATGAAAATGAAAATACAACTTACCAAAATGTGTGGGATGCATCAAATCACTGCTTAGAGGGAAATTTCTAGCATTGAAAGCTTATATTAGAATGAAAACTAAATCACAAATCAATAACATTGAAAACAGGAAATCAATAGAGAATGTCAACAAAACCAAAATCTAGTTATTTGGAAAGATCAATAAAATTAATAAGCCTCTAGCCAAGCTAACTAAGAATATTGATATCACAAATGAAAGAGGGAACATCAGTACAGACCCCATGGGCATTACACAGATAATAAAGAAATATTATGAACAACATCCCCAGCAAGTGATCATTTAACCTGTATTTAGGGTTCCAAAAAGGAATTTCCTCTTCCAGATATGGTCCATGCCATCCCATATCCTTTTAAAAGAGTAGTGCCCCCAAATTAACACCTTGTGCAGCCCAGAGTAGGACTGCTACATCCTTGTGTTGGAGCTAGTAATACAGCAATATATAATTCTTCTCTTGTACTAAGTTTCCATCTGCAGAAATTCCCGAGTTTCATCATGCTCGCACCTGATAAACCACATCTTGCAGTTCTGAGGTTAGGTGTTCTTGGGCCCAGGTGGACCCAGTAGAAGACATCATTCCTTGTTACATCTAAACTTACTAGATTCAGTCCATCATATCAACCTATCAACATATTTCAAATTGAAATTCTGTTACCCAATATACTTACCATCTCACTTTCTTCCCAGTCTACTCAAATGTTACAAGTACCCTTCCTACCCTCCTTCCAGCAAGTCACACCTCTCTGATTATTTGGGATTCCTCCAGAAGAACCCTTTCTACAAGTGGCATCGTGAGTAGAGCAGCAACATATATAGTAGATAAGAGCCAAGCCCCCCACCCCACCATTGACCACCTCCTCCCAGGAAGCCCCTAAAGCCCCTCCTCAAAATAAAGAAGTCTACTGGCCCAGGCTAAAAGTTACCCCTCTAAGATTACCAACCATGCTCTTAGAATCCTAGGGTGTAACCCTAGAAGGAAGAATGAGTTAGCTTGTTTGAGCATCTAGAAATTCTCTTACGTTGCCTGACCACATCTATACCATATTTAATTCTCTCCACTGTCAAAGACAGAAGTTAAAAGAGACTAGGAGGGATTCTGCTCCTCTCATTCACCTAGCAGCAGCAAATGGTAGAACAACTAAATCTCTTCTCTGGCTATTTTGAACCAAAGCAAACTTCTTTTTAAAAAATCCACATTTTTACTCCTTCATTCTCTTAACAAAAGTTGATCAGCAACTTCCTGTGTGCTAGACCATGTGCTGGGTTCTGGGGAGACAGGGGTAAATAAAACAGACCTGCCACAGCCATTACAGAAGTCTCTGTGTGATGCTGGTGTGGGCATGCTGTGGGAGAGAGGGCAAGAAAAGATAAGAAACAGATCATTGAATGACTAGATACTGGATTATACTGGATTATAAATTATAGTAATTGCTAAGAAGGAAAAATGCACATGCCCATGAAACAGAATGTGGGAGATGGGAGGGCTACTTTTTATTGTGACACCAGAGAAGACCTGATGAAGGAAAAGTGAACTAACACTGAGACCTGTCAGGAGAACAGATGCTGGCTGGTGAAGACTGAGGGGAGAGCACCGTCCATACAGGCAGAAGAGCGCGTAAAGGGCCTGAAGCAAGAAAGAACTGGACATTTTCAAATAATTTATTGAAGAAGGAAAAAAGACCAGTGTGGCTAAAATGCAGAGTGGGCAGGGGGTGACTCGGGGGGAGGCCGCAGGTCAACCAGGAGCTGTGTATTACAGAGTGCTGCAGACCTGGTATAGGGCAGAAGGCTGGGGCCAAGAATTTGGGGAACAACTTAAGGACATCTCTTTTTTTTGAGCAACAAAAAATATTATCTCACACTGTGTCCGTGGGTCAGGAATTTGGGAATGGCTCAGCTGGATAGTTCAGGCTCAGGGGCTCTCATGAGACTGTAATTAAGCCATTGTCTTGGGCTGCAGTCATTCAAAGGCTTGACTGAGGCTGGAGGATCCACTTTAGGATGGTTCACTGAAGGGTTGTCAACTGGTTGTTGGTCATTGACTTAAGTTTCTCCTCCATGAATTCCCCATAAGGATGCTTGAAGCTCTTCCCAATAAGATGGCTGGCGATTTGTGTTATTCCTTTTGGTCTTTTGCCTATTGTTACCTCAAATGCTGTGTCATCTTGTTTTTGTTTTTGTTTTTTTTCCACCCAATCTGTTTATTGGGGCAAAAGACGTTTAAATAAAAGTGAGTATCTTAAACATTTTGAAAGAGAATGGTTTAGTGACATTAAATACATTCACATTGTAGTGGAATCATCACCATCCATCCACAGATTCTTCATCTTGTAAAACTAAAATTCTATACCTGTGAAACAATAACTCCCCGTTTCCTACTTACCCTTGCCCCTGGCACTCCATTCTACTTTCTGTCACTATGAATTTGACCACGTTAAGCACCTCACACAGGAGAAATCAGATAGTATTTATCCTTTTGTGACTGATTTAATCCACTTAGCTTAATATACTCCAGGTTCATTACTGTTCTGGCATGTATTAGGATTTCCTCGTTTTTTAAGGCTTACTCATATTCTGTTGTATGTATAGACCACATTTTCTTATCCATTCATCCATCAATGGACACTTGGCTTGCTTCCACATTTTGGCTATTTTTAATAACACTGCTATGAACATGGGTGTACAAATACCTCTTTGAGACCCTGTTTTCAACCATTTTGGATATATACCCAGAAATGGCATTGCTGGGTCATATGGTTATTCTATTTTTAATTTTTTTATAAGCTGCCAAACTTTTCAATGGCAGCTGCATCATTTTACATTTCTTCCAGCAGTGCACAAAGATTCTGATTTTGTCACATTTTTGCCAACACTTGTTTTTGATAAGGGTCCTCTCATTGTGGATTTGATTTGCATTTCTTTAAGGATTAATGATTTTAAGGATCTTTTCGTGTACTTGGGCATTTGCAGATCTTCTTTTAAGAAATACCTATTCAAGTTCTTTTCTTGATTTTGAGTCAGTATGGGTTTTGTTGCTGTTGAATTTTAGGAGTTCTCTATAAATTCTAGATATGAATCTCTTATAAAATATGAGATTTGCAAATATTATCTTCATTAAGTGTGTTGCCTTTACTCTGCTGATACTGTCTTTTGATGCACAAGTTCTTAATTTTGATAAAGTCCCATTTGCCTATCATTTCTTTCACTGCCTTTGGCACCATATCCAAGAAGTCATTGCCAAATCCAATGCCATGAAACTTTGGCTTGGTTTTTCTTCCAATAGTTTTGTAGTTTTAGCTTTTACATTTAAGTTTTTGATCCATTTTGGGTTAATTTTTTATATAAGACAATAGATAAGGGTCCAGCTTCATTCTTTTGCATGTGAATGTCCAGTTTTCCCAGCACTATTTGTTGAATGCTGTGTCACTTTTTCTTGAGGATTATAATAGTCTTGTTTGTCTGAAGAGTCAGCCAGGACATTCATCCACACAACATGCATGGTGTCCTCAGTCCGATCTCTGGCCTCTGGCCTGCCCCACTTAAGGATTTAAGCAGGAGAGTTACGTAGTCTCATTTACATTTTTAGGATCATTCTGGATTTAATGCAGAAAATGCATTGGGTGGGTACAATGGCAGATGGAAGGAGCCTTGTTAATAAGTGACTGAAATGATTCAAGAGAGAGCCATCACCTTGAGCTAGAGCAGAGTCAGAAGTCAAGAATGGGAGAGAATAAAGTAACATTTAACATGGAACACAATTGCACTTAGAGGCTGTTTAATCACGGAAGAGGGCCTTGTGGGGAGTAAGATGTCAGCAATCAGCCTCTATTCTCTGACTAGCCACTTCACTGAGTTGAAGGACACTGGAAGACGAGTAGGTTGGAGGGGGTGGTTTTGAGTGTGGTTTCGGATATGATGAGCCGAAAGGGCTTTGAGGTGTTCAAGTGGAGGTGCTAAGTTGGTAGGAACTCCAGGGAGAGACAAGAACCGAGGCTAGAAAGGACAGGTCGTGGGCAAATGAGTGGGGACTGGTAGTATGGGTCTCGACAAACTTGTTGAGGGGAAGTACAGAAGAAAGGAAGGGGGCTGAGGACAGAGCCCTAAAGACCCTCAGCATTTACCACCTGTGTTGAGAAACAGTGGCCGGACAGGAAAGCCAGAGCAAGCAGTGCCTGAGAAAGCAGGGAGAAGAGGGTTGAGGAGGAAACAGGCAGCAGAGTCAGATGCGCTAAAAGCCCAGCATGAGAGGCACTTGGACACACCTGTACTGTGGCACCAGAACAGCCATCCATGGCCACGGCCAGAGGCATGGGAAGATGCAAAGCAGGAGCATGGAGTCTGTGGAGCGGAGTGTGTGTGGTGGGGGGAGACTTGGCACGGTTCACCAGAAGAGTTTGGCCAGAGGACAGGGCAAGTCTAGCAAGATAAGACAACAGCTGAAGGAGCAATCTTTGTTTCAATGTTGGTGTCACTCTGCCCCAGAGCCATTTCCCCCCACCCCAACCCCACCATGCTCTCCATGTGACCAGAAGGCAGGCCCAGGGGCCGGGTCCCACCTCTGCAGTCCTTCCTATTCTCTGAGTGAAACAACATTCTTCCCTTGATGCACTCCGTCTGTCGCCACATTCCATACAGCTCCATAACCCCCAGGAGGCCTTCTTTACCCACCAAGAAGCTCTGTCACAGTTCTAACCAAAGAGGCATCCTCAGGAATACCAGACATACCCATTGTCTCTGATCACTTCAACAGTCATTTTCTCCTTTAAAATGAGCAACTTCCCTTTGGTATCTTTGAACCTACCTCTCAGCAAAAACACACATGATTCAAAATGTCAGTTACTTGAAAGACATAAATGTGCTTCCTCAAGCCCACAGGTAACAGTGGTTGATGGTATCAGGGCCTCCTCCTGCGGGTGGCAGACTTGCAATGACTGAGTGTGTCCATGCAGGTGTGTGTGTGCGCATGTGTGCGCACATATGCACGTGTGTGCAAGTTTGTGCATTGGTGCCTGCGTGCTTATACGTGCATGCATGTGCACATGGGTGTGCACCCGGAGCGGGGGCATGCAACTGCCTTGGGACAAGGGGCAGCCTTAACATCTTTTCCCAACTCTGTTTGCTGTGGACTGCAGCCCCTGGGAAGCCTGGCCCCTCCTACTGATAACAAGGTCACGGAGAAGGAAAAGAAGCCACCAACAGCAACCACCAAGGGGGGAAGAGGGAAAGGAAAGGGCAAGAAGAAAGGGAAAGTGAAAGAGGAGGTGGAGGAGGAAACTGACCCCCGGAAGATCGAGCTGCTCAACTGGGTACGTCAGTCTTTGCTCCCCTTTCCCGGGATCACAGCGATCGCAAGTGGGTCACCCTCTTTCTCTAGGGCAAGGGGTAGTCCCTGTTGCCTCTGCTTCAGCCCCATACAGGCCCTGAGTCCCGGAAGGCCGTGGCAGCCCAGGGATGGGATGGTGTCCGTATTTCAAAAGGCAATGGTGGGTTTCACGAACGCCAGACATTCCTGCTCTGTGGGGGTGGGGGAATGTGTCCTGATGCCTTAAAATATGGAAACAAACCAGTTATTCTGAAACAATCACCATTCAGGGACCAGAAGAAGGTGCCCACGATTGGGATGTGCGAGTAGCAGCACTCGTCTGGGCAGGGAGGCTGAACTACATGCGGCACCATGTTCCTGGGCTGCTGCTCTGAGGCCACAAGCAAGGAAGGGCCGCTGCAGTGACATGTGACTGGCACTGTCACGGCCACTACAGCTGGTGGCAGCTGCGTGCTCATAATTTCCACACAGTGACCATGCAGTCACCCTTAGTCAACTAGGCAAACACTCCCAGCGGCTCTCTCCAGAAGGCCTCACGCTACACCGAATGCTGCAGCTTCTGTCATTATTAAAGGACAGAGGCACACGCAATGGATAACAGCATCTAAACTATTACAACCCACCACTTCTGAATACACTGTTTATGGAGTCCAGAGCTCGGACATGCGAGTACTGAGTTAGCTGCATTTTGCCAAGAATGCTACAGCTTACGGGGTTTTTCTTTCCCATCTTTATTTCAAAAGAAAAGCAAATAAGCTCAATTTTAATTAAAACAAAATCAGAACTGGAGAGAGCAACAGTACCAGTCTGGCTCTAGTTTAGAATCCTCCTTCAATTCGTTTTGAAGAGGAGAGAAGCATTTACTTTTTTCCTTTTATCAAGCTTCGATACTTGGATAGGAAATGTAGGGGCCACACTGAGGAAAAAGAGGGGACATGGGGCATGTTTAGTCCAGACGGACAGCAAAGAGAACCAGGTCCAGCACGCTGTAAGGTCCGACTGCATTTTCCCAGATGCCTCCTGCCGGCTTCCTGCTGGAATCCCTCTGGGAGGCCGCTCAGGGACCCCTCTGGTTGCTTCGTCCAGGTGAACGCTCTGGAACAAGCCATGCTGGATGCTCTGGTCTTAGATCGAGTGGACTTCGTGAAGCTCCTGATTGAAAACGGTGTGAACATGCAGCACTTTCTCACCATCCCGAGGCTGGAAGAGCTTTACAACACGGTGAGTGTTCCAGAAGGAGGGAGGGCCGTGGGGAGCTGCCCTGTGATGGTATTCATCCGCAGTGCCTGGTTTGCATTACTTCCCTTCAAATGAGCATAGAGTTACTGGACCACTGGTTTTAGTGGCGGGGGTGGGGGGCATCATTTAATGGCAGGTGACTGTTCTCTCCCATGCGGGCCACAGCTTAGGTTCACATCCTTACCAGCTACAACCTTGCCTCACCAGACAGCTTCAGTAAGAACCCAGGTGCGGTATGTGAAGTTTATACAAAGAGGGAATCTAGCTTCCTAAATCATTAGCAGAGTGAAAAGTTCCCCAGGGTGAGCAGTTCTGTGGGACCCCTGGTTTTTTTTTTTTTTTTTTTAAGATTATTTATTTATTGGACACAGAGAGAGAGGCAGTGAGAGAGGGAACCCAAGCAGGGGGAGTGTGAGAGGGAGAAGCAGGCTTCCCGCTGAGCAGGGAGCCTGACACGGGGCTTGATCTGGGGATCCCCGGACCACGACCTGAGCCCAAGGCAGATGCTCAACGACTGAGCCACCCAGGTGCCCCGGGACCCCCACTTTTTTAAGCAGCTTCAGTGAACAATGGACAACTAAGCTTTCCCCGAATTTTCCCAGCAAAGAGCTCTACTATCTGAGAATCCAAGTCTACGGGCGAAATCCTCTTGGTGTTTATTATTACAATGTGGATTTTGAGAATTTACATTTCCCTGTCCCCATTCTGAAGTTTTTCACAGTGAAAACAGTCCTCAGCACTTGTTTGGTCCTTGCTGAATTTCTCACACAATATTGCACACCAGAAGAGGCTCTTTAGAAAAAATCAGAAGTGGGGCGCCTGGGTGGCTCAGTGGGTTAAAGCCTCTGCCTTCGGCTCAGGTCATGATCCTGGGGTCCTGGGATTGAGTCCCGCATCGGGCTCTCTGCTAAGCAGGGAGCCTGCTTCCCTCTCTCTCTCTCTCTGCCTCCTCTCCATCTACTTGTGATCTCTCTCTGTCAAATAAATAAATAAAATCTTAAAAAAAAAAAAAATAGAAGAAAGCAGTTAACGTATCTTTTGAACGTGTTGGGTACTTCTTTACCCCAACCGGTCCTATCTTGTAGAAGAGACTTACTGATCATGGGTTACAGTCCAGCTCTCACACGTCATTACTTCTACTGAGTCGGGTAGGATTTAGCTCCAAGAACTCAAGAGAAAAACACGTTTAACATGGTTGAACGCTTCTCTTTCAGAGGCTGGGTCCACCGAACACACTTCATTTGCTGGTGAGGGATGTAAAAAAGGTCAGTCTGCCATTTTGCACTTCCTACCCAATGGTGTCTTTCCATAAGACGTTTTATAAAGCAATTTTTACATTTATAAAGCAATTTTCCTATTATTGGTGGCATCAGAAATAAGGAGCTCCTCTCTCCATAAAAGAACTTCCTTAAAAGTAATATATCTTTTTCACGTTTCATGTTCATCCACACACATGCTAGGCTCATGTTGAATGACTGTTGGTTACAGCGTCTTGGCACCATTTCCATTGCCTGGGGCAACAGCCAGGGAGCGCCATCTTGCCCCTGACCTGAGCTCGCATCTGTCAGTGGAGTCTCCTGTTCTGTTATCTCCTTTAAGATCCGCGGCTCTCTCCTTCACTGAGCCAGCTTCCAGAAGGAACATGCCTCATGTCACTGTGTGTGTTCTGTGGACCGAAGCCGTCGTCCTTCCTGTTCTCTCATTAGTGAGTGATAGATGTTTCCTCCTCTTTCCACTGCTGCTGACTACTAGAGTGTGTGTTCTTGTAGGATCTCGGCCGCTCCCTGTTCTGTCATGTCGCCACAGGCTACAGGATTAGACTGAGTTAAGGTGTGAGTGATTCATTTCTCGAGGATGCAGACCCTGGCTTGCAAAGCGTGGAACGTGTATTCATATTCTGAGCAAGAGAAAATAATTCAAATGAGAGAAGAGAGTTTTCAGAGTCCTGCATAGTCTGGCCATCCTTTATACAAATGTCTACTTCTAAGAATACAAGAATTCAGTTTCTACAGACATTCATTGGATCAGTGAATTATTGGTGGGTCTGGGAACCAAGAGGGACCAGTACCCTTGCTTCCTCCATCAGGAATCTGATTTCCCAGATCTCTTAGATGAGGGAGAGCAAACATTCAAAAGCCGCAGCTACCCAAGTTCAGACCCAACCGAGTCTCACCTAAATGGCTTCAAGAGTCCTCTTTCCACCTCCGGCCCCACACTCCATGACCATCCCAGACACAGGACTCCCTGACTTAAAATCCTCCAAAATCTCATGAAGTTCAAGGTCTTCCAAGAAAATTGTACCCCCCCGGCCCAGTTTGTCAATATCCCCTACTCTTTCCCATCACATCCCCACCATGGGGTACACATGCTAGGCAGCCCATGCAGTGCTCCTGTCTGTAGGGCCCTTCCTCCTTGTCCCCTGCAGTTTCTGCCCCTCCTGCTTCTAGCCCCCTCACGTGTGCCTCCTACAGAAGGTCCCTGCTTACCCTCTCACCCACCCAGAGTTCAGGAGTTCAGAGCCAGACTCAGGGTTCGTGGCTTTGCCCCTCCTCTAGAACAGTGAGCTCCCAGAGGGCAGGGCTGTGTCTCCTTATCTTTGCAAATGGCATTTGGGATAGGGTGGAGAATCCGGACAGGAGCTGCACAAACTTGTTAATGCAAGTTTCTACTGAGTGAAGTATTCGGTAAATGTGGCCAGTTCTGAAGTAAAGGGAGGACATTTGGAATGTGTAATCTGCACGTGAACCCTGGGTTCCCACCATCATTTCAGCCATGTGAAATTAAACCATCAATAATAGAAAACAAAAATCCTTACAACCCACTGGTCCCCTCTGCCCCCTGTGTAAGTCAGCTGTCCAGCAACGCCAATGACTGGCCAACCTCTTCTCAACATACCTTGTTGTATTTTGTTGAAACACTCTGCCCCTTCACTGACTCCCAGTCACACCAGATACTTTGCCCCCCCAAAAGTCACAGGGCACCATGTGGAGCTTTCTCTAAGAAATTCCCAGCCCCAAGGATACTCTTCCCAGTGCCTCCTATCTAGTCCTCCTTCCCGTCATGTGGGTCACTTCCTCCTTCAGCACAAAAGCTGGACTCCAGGCTCCTAAAGCGGGCTTCTCCCTGGCAAGCAGCTATCAAAGCACCTTCTCAGCATGACTCATCTGCTCTCACAAAGGAGGTCCCAGGCCAGCTGCAGCCTCTCTCCTCTGTGTCTACACGGGCACGCTGCAGGCCATTTTGACCCAGCCCATGGACAAGCCCAGGGCTCTACCCTGCACTCTCATGGGTTTCTAACTCTTCTCACTGGGAAAGTTGAACCCATTTTCTGAAGTATGGCTTACCCCCTCATCTCCTTCAGTCATATGGTAATAGACTGAATATTGTTTAATGCTCCACTCCATACATCAGCACCCAAGTGGTAGCCAGGAATGGCCACTTATGCCCAAGGTGTGTGATGAAGACCATACTTGGAATGCATTCTTGCAAGGCCTGAGACACGGCTTCTTTTCTTCTAGGGCAACCTGCCACCTGATTACCACATCAGCCTCATCGACATAGGGCTTGTGCTGGAGTATCTCATGGGCGGGGCATACCGCTGCAATTATACCCGGAAGAGCTTTCGGACCCTTTACAACAACTTGTTTGGACCTAAGAGGGTAGAACAAAATGAACTTGTGATGTTCTATGGTCCCCTGCTGTCCTGTTCAAAGCCAAGTTCATCATCCCATCCCCAAGGACACCTGTCCTTCCTCCTGTAGCTATCCAGGTGTGAGGCTGCATGGTCCCTAGAGATGCCCATGTTTTACCCACAGCCTTTACCGCCCTCAGCAAGGCAGGCCCTCGGCCCATGGATTACATCTGCTCCCTGACTTTTGTCTATAGTAGGTTTCCTCCCGGGCTCCCTTGTCTCCGCCCTCTCCAATCCATCCTACCACTGTAGCCACTTTTATCTTCCAAAGCAAAAGACATGACACTGCACTCCTTGCTCAAATACTTACAGTGTTCTCCACCACCTGAGGAATCACGGCCAAGCTTATGATGACAGCATCTAAGCCTCTGTCAACCTAAGAGCTGTCCCACGCTGTCATGGGAGACCCCAAACCTCTGCCAAACTCGAATTGTATTACTGTACCAGCCATGTCTTTCCCCTGATCAAAACACCACGCCTATCACAAGACCAACTCAAATGTCAGATCTTCCATGAAGCTCTCCTCTCGCCCTCCCCACGGAGCCCCACAAACTCCATGTCTGCGTTTCTGTTAGTGAACCTCTCTGGTTCCACCTGGGTCATGTGTCTTCACATCCTTCTCCTTACCTGACTTTGGCTGTCCAGAAACAGTGTCCATATTACAGCATTTCCTTTCCTTGGGTATTTCCCTTAATTGTTAATGATACCAAGTACTTCTGAACCCAGGATTCTGTCCCCTACTAACAACACTGCCAATGTACTACTAACATTACTGCTACTACTATTAGTTATCTGATTGAATGGATGTTTTTTCCCTCTTTTATTATGCAGCCTAAAGCTCTTAAACTTCTAGGAATGGAAGTAAGTATGACATGTTTTCATTGGTTTTATATCTTCATCAAATACATGTAGCTCTCTTTGTGTTGTATTTGTCTAATGTAGACTGGCGGATGCTTTCAATGGATCGATCCACTACCCTACACCACCATTTATTTAGATAGTGTACTCAAATTATAGAAAAGGATAGTAGGCATTCCAAAAAAGGTAAAAACTACTTAATTCATTTTATAGAGTTAGCAAAGCCATAGTTCCAAAAGTGAACAGAGAATAAACAAGAACAACAAAAAAAAAAAACCCTCAAAATCATAAATAATAGGAAAGAAATTCAGCAGCATATTTTAAAAGTTCTAAGGAAGTAATTAAAGTCTTCTAAGAATGCGAATATAATTTAACGTTCAAAGTTTTGAGTATATTGCATCATATCAAGAAGTCAAAGAAGGAAAGTGGTAAAAGAACATTTTAAACAAATGCCAAAGAAGAATTGAAAAACAGTTTCCTTAATTTTTTAAGGTTTACTAGAAACAGAATGAAAAAAAATAGAGTGATGAGATAAAAAATACCCCCTGGTATGATTAAAAATACATGTATGTAGGGGCACCTGGGTGGCTCAGTGGATTAAGCCTCTGCCTTCGGCTCGGGTCATGATCCCAGATTCCTGGGATCGAGCCCCACATCAGGCTCTCTGCTCAGCGGGGAGCCTGCTTCTCCCTCTTTATCTGCCTGCCTCTCTGCCTGCTTCTGCCTACTTGTGATTTCCTCTCTGTCCAATAAATAAATTAAAAATCTTTTTAAAAAAATACAGGTATGTAGTAAGAAGAAATCTATAACATTAGGAAAAGTATGTGCTATGGTGAGTGCTATGAAGTGTGTAAACCTGATGATTCACAGACCTGTACCCCTGGGGATAAAAATATATTATATGTTTATAAAAAATTTTTAAAAATTAAATTAATTTAAAATTTTTTTTTAAAAAGAAGAAATCTATGACTGAACACTAATGCCCTCGAGTCATTTTTATTAACATCAGGAAGACAAGCATGTCCATTATCGTTGCCATCATAATGAACCCCATTAGTTTTTTAAAGTTTTCTAGAAATTGTACCACATGAAAAAATAAACGTTAAAGAAAGAGTAAGCCTCAAGGGGAGAAAGTAATTACTTTAAAAGAATACTTAAAAGAAAGGAAAAATTATTACACCAAAAAATATTATTTTGTGTCTAGAAAATTCAGGAAAATCAATTAAAGTTCTTTCCCAATAGAACAGAAGCACCCAGAAATCAGCTTAACAAGGAACTTTAAGAACAAAGCACTAGACATGAAAATGTGTACATGAATGGAAGAATACCATATCACAGCAAATTAAGACTATTGTTAAGATTCTTCTCAAATATATTCATGAGTTAAATAGCATCCCGATTACTATATGGACTCAGGGTACAAGGTGCCAATTCTGTGTTCACGGTGAAGACTGATTTTAACATTGTTACACCATTGTTGATGGAGCTGTGGTCTTACAAAGATTGCAATATGGAACTTTCTATAATTTCCTATTCTCTCGCGTTCTTTACGTCATGTAGGGTTTATCTTTTGGGTGAAGTTTTGCCCAAATAGCCTAGACCCTCTTCTCTTTTAAGAGGTATATCTTTCACCACCTTCAAAACCACTTCATGAGTCCACCCAGGCTTTCTATTTTCTGGAGTCCATTTTTGTCATTTAGACTCTCCTAGAAAACGTCATGATCCCAGGGTCCTGGGATCAAGTCCTACATCAGGCTCCTTGCTCAACAGGGAGCATGCTTCTTCCCCTGCCCGCTGCTCCCTCTGCTTGCTCCCTCTCTCTCTCTTTCTCACAAATAAATAAATAAATCTTTTTTTAAAAGGAGGGGTGCACCTGGGTCTCTCAGTTGGTTAAGCATCTGCCTTTGGCTCAGATCATGATCCCAGAGTCCTGGGATTGAGTCCCACATTGGGCTCCCTGCTCAGTGGGGAGTCTGAGTCTCCCTCTCTCTCTGCCCCTCCTCCCTGCTTGTGCATACTCTCTCTCACTCTCTCACTTGCTCTCAAATAAATAGATAAAACCTTTAGACTTTCCTAGAAAACAATTTATTTTATCTAGATTTTCAAATTCATTGGTATAAATCTTTATATTATATTCTGTTTCAGCCTTAATATCTTAATTGTATGCCCTTCTGATTTTTTAAAATTATATCTTCTTTTGTTTTTTTCTTAACCAAACTGTTCTACATATTTGATGGTATTTTTGCTGTATCAAACAACTTTATTTTTTTCCGATTTGTTCTTATTAACATCTCCTACATTTTTATTCATTCCTTCCATATACTTTCTACAGTTACCGTATTGTTTGTATAGACTCCATTTGATGGGAGTTTCACTCATTTTCAATCTTCCCTTTACTGCAATAAACATATGAAAGGTATAAATTTTTCCCTGAGCATTGTTTTCATATCACACATGTTTAGGTAAGTAGAACCTTCATTGTCATTTATTTCTAAATTGTTTATAATTTCCTCTTTAATTCAAGAGCATTTAAAGTTATTATTATTATTTGGAAGAGAGAGAGAGAGAACAGAGGTGGGAGGGGTGACCAGGAGGGTCAGAGGGAGAGGGAGAAGCAGACTCCCCACTGCGCAGGGATTTCTCCAGGAGGGATTCAGTCCCATGACCCTGGGTTCATAACCTGAGCCCAAGGCAAACACTTAACTGACTGAGCCACCCAGGCACCCCTAATCCAAGAGCATTTAAAATCCAGAAGTGCATTTAAATTTTTCCAGATGTAGACTCCTCTGTTGTTATCCGACAGTTTTGATAAGTCAACTATGTGATTTGTAGTGGAATCTGTTGAGATAGAAAATCTCAAAGGACTTGGGGTATAATGTCTGGTGGGGTTTTGTTAATGATCCATGTATGGTGGAAATACATGTGCATTCTTGGTTTGTTAGAAACATTTCTTATATTTAGCTGTCAGATCAAATTGATAATTATGTAATTTAATTTGTTTCCATATTTAGGAATTTTTTCAAGTTCATTTGGAAGTGAAGTACATTCAGGGACTCTTTACTGTGACAGTAGATGTGTCCATTTCTCTTTATATTTCCAGTTCATATCCTTTCTTATTTTATTGAGATGTTTCTCTTTTTCTTGTTGCTTTGTAGCAGTTTAGGAAAATTAACTCCTTGTTTGTTATATCCTCTCTCTAGCAATTTTAAAACTATTTTAAAAGAATTTTTATGCAATTAGTATTTTGGAATTATGTATTATTGAAAGGTAGGCTTAAAGGGCTTCTGTTTTATAACATTTCATTACCATCTGTGGATTTTTATTTAATTTGGTATATTATTAAATATATATATATATTTTAAGAATATATACATATAGAATATATAAGAATATATAATATTCTTAGAAGACTATTAAGAATATATATATATATATATATACACACACACATATATATTTTTTAGAGTTGGAGAATGGCAGAGGGAGGGACAGAGTCTTAAGCAGGTTCCGCTCCCAGTATGGAGCCTGATGCAGGGCTAACTTAGTATATTCTTGAAAATAAAGCTGTGAAATAAGTCAAGCAGAGACAGTCAATTATCATAGGGTTTCACTTGTTTGTGGAACATAAGGAATAACATGGAGGACATTAGGAGAAGGAAAGGAAAAGTGAATTGGGGGAAATCGAAGGGGGAGATGAGCCTTGAGAGACTATGGACTCTGTGGTGGGGGAATGGGCGAGCCTGGTGGTGGGTGTTATGGAGGGCATGTATTGCATGGAGCATTGGGTGTGGTACATAAACAATGAATCTTGGAACACCAAAAAAATAAAATTAAAAAAAAATAAATATAATTAAATTTTTAAAAAAAGAAAAAATTTGTATCAAATGACCTATAAAGAAAAAAGAAAGAAAGAAAAGAAAAGAAAGGAAAGCTGTGTTTATTTTTAAATTTCTATGGAGCAATTTTTTTTCTTTTTTTAATGTTTTTTATTATCATTATTATTATTATTTATTAACATATAATGTATTATTAGCCCCAGGGGTATAGGTCTGTGAATCGCCAGGTTTACTCACTTCACAGCGCTCACCATAGCACATACCCTTCCCAATGTTCATAACCCAACCACCCTCTTGCTACTCCTCCCACCCCACAACCCTCAATTTGTTTTATGAGATTGAGTGTCTCTTATGGTTTGTCTCCCTCCTGATCCCATCTTGTTTCATTTATTCTTTTCCTACCCCCCCAAACCCCCGCATTGCTTCTTGACTTCCTCATATCAGAAAGATCGTATGATAGTTGTCTTTCTCTGACTTATTTCGCTAAGCATAATACCCTCTAGTTCCATCCACATTGTCACAAATGGCAAGATTTCATTTCTTTTGATGGCTGCATAGTATTCCATTATATATATATATACAACATCTTCTTTATCCATTCACCTGTCGATGGACATCTAGGTTCTTTCCATAGTTTGGCTATTGTGGACATTGCTGCTATAAACATTCGGGTGCACGTGGCCCTTCGGATCACTACATTTGTATCTTTAGGGTAAATACCCAGTAGTGCGATTGTTGGGTTATAGGGTATCTCTATTTTCAAATTTTTGAGGAACCTCCATGCTGTTTTCCAGAGTGGTTGCACCAGCTTGCATTCCCACCAACAGTGTAGGAGGGTTCCCCTTTCTCTGCCTCCTCGCCAGCATCTGTCATTTCCTAACTTGTTAATTTTAGCCATTCTGACTGGTGTGAGGTGGTAACTCATTGTGGTTTTGATTTGTATTTCCCTGATGCCGAGTGATGTGGAGCACTTTTTCATGCATCTGTTGGCCATCTGGGTGTCTTCTTTGCAGAAGTGTCTGTTCATGTCCTTTGTATGTGGCAATTTTTAACAGATATAGAACAACATCCACAAAATTACTGTGACTATAGTTTTACTGTGACCATTTAGAAAATTAGAACAAAAACATTTAAATCCAGGACAAGGTATGGCAGTTTCAGTAGAAATGTTACAACTCATGACGAAACTCTAACCGGGATGCCTGGGTGGCTCAGTGGGTTAAAGCCTCTGCCTTCGGCTCAGGTCATGATCCCAGGGTCCTGGGATCGAGCCCCGCATTGGGTTCTCTGCTCAGCAGGGAGCCTGCTTCCTCTTCTCTCTGCCTGCCTCTCTATCTACTTGTGATCTCTGTCTGTCAAATAAACAAATAAAATCTTAAAAAAAAAAAAAAAGAAAGAAACTATAACAGTTTTACGGGGGGTGGGGTGAGACTGGTGGTGGGTGTTATGGAGGGCAGGTATGCTTGGAGCACTGGGTGTGATGCATAAACGATGAATTCTGGAACACTGAAAAAAATGAAATTGAATTAAATTTTTTAAAAAACAAAACTATAACAATTAGGTCAGTCATGAATAACGCATGATAAGAATTGGAGGGCCAGGCCTCCAACCCAGCCACTCTAGTTGTGTGAATATGGGCAAGTTATTCAGACTTTGGGCCACAACTTCCTCATCTGAGGGAATGGAAGAAATTCACAATCTCTGAGTCATTGAAGAATAAGTGTAGGTAATTGATGGGAAAGCTGTTTGCAAAGGAATAAATATCCATGTCTGTTATACCGCTGAGTACTGAAGTCTTAGCCTGCAGTAATCTGAGCCCATCTAATTAATCTTGCTCCCAGGTTCACCCCGATTCTCCCTGTCATGACCCACCTTTCTTTTGGATCCTGTTCTATTTTCAGAACAGTCCCTCATCATCCCTTGAGGAAATGGAAATTTTGGCCTTCCCTCTGCACCACACACGTGAAAGGACAAAGCTCATTTAAAAAGGAACGTTTGCTTCTTTTAAACATTGAGAGGGAAAACCTACAACAATTTTCTCTCTCCCCTTCTACATTTTCCTATTCATCTCTGGTCACCTATGTCTGACATTGATATTGGGAGACTTCCCCAAGAAAATAAACTTTACCTCTCCCGTGATGCTGTTTGTGTTTTAGTGTATTCCTTCTTTCAGTTTTGTAGCATGTCCTCAGGCTTTTTCAAAAATTTATTATTGAAGTATGTTTGACACACAATGTGGCATTAGTTTCCCATATACGACTCACTCAACAATTCTTTTTTTTTTTTTAAGATTTTATTTATTTATTTGACAGAGATCACAAGTAGGGAGAGAGGCAGGCAGAGAGAGAGAAAGGAGGAAGCAGGCACCGTGCTGAGCAGAGAGCCTGAGGCTGATGCCAGAGAGCCTTAACCCACTGAGCCACCCAGGCGCCCTGATTGAACAATCCTATATGTTTCTCCGCACTCACCCTAATAAGCGTTATCCTCATATGTCACCATGCAATGTCACTACAACATTATTGACTATATTGCCTATTCTGTACTTTCCACCTCTATGACTTACTTATTTTATAACTGGAAGTTTGTACGCCTGAATCCCTTTCACTGATTTCACCCATCCCTCCACATCATCCCCTCTGGCAACCACCAGATTTTTGCCTGTATATAAGTCTGGGATTTTTGTTTGTCTGCTTACTTGTTTGTTTTGTTTGCTAGGTTCCACATGTAAGTGAAATCATGTGGTATTGGTCTTTCTTTTTCTGCCTTATTTCACTTAGCATCATATCTTCTACGTCCATCCACGTTGTTGCAAATGGCAATATCTCATACGTTTTTATGCCTGAGTAATATTGCACTGTGTGTAAATTCCACCTCTTTATTCATTCATCTGTTGATGGACACGTGTTGCTTTCACATCTTAGCTATTGTAAATAATACTGCAATAAATATAGGGATACGTGTATCTTTTCAAATTAGTTCTTTAGTTTTCCTTGGGTAAATGCTCAGCAGTGGAATTATTGGGTCATAGGGTAGCTCTATATTTAACTTTTTGAGGAACCTCCATACTGTTTACCACAGTGGCTGCACCAGCTTGCATTCCCACCAACAGTGTAAGAGGGTTCTTCCACATGCCCATTATACTTGTTATTTGTATCCCCTCAATTTTTAAAGGCTTGTGGGAAAACAAACAAACAAACAAACACCTGCCAACCCAGAAGTATAAAGTCATCAAACTCTAGCATGCCTTTTCAGTCTATTTTGGGGTTAGGTGTTTTCCTTATTATAATAAAGACATGTCCTTCTTTCCACAAGAATTAATATACTGACTGGGAACCTCAGATATATTTACAAAATCTCTTTATTACCGCTGACAAAGGGGTTTTCCTTTTTTTGGTAGTCATGCAATCCTTTGCTGTGCACTTAGGACAGAACCGTGAAAAAAGGTGCTTGTTTCCCCTCAGGATGATGAGCCTCCAGCCAAAGGGAAGAAGAAGAAAAAGAAGAAGAAGGAGGAAGAGATTGACATCGACGTGGATGACCCTGCCGTGAGTCGGTTCCAGTACCCCTTCCACGAGCTGATGGTGTGGGCCGTGCTGATGAAGCGTCAGAAAATGGCGGTCTTCCTCTGGCAGCGAGGCGAGGAGAGCATGGCCAAGGCCCTTGTGGCCTGTAAGCTGTACAAGTCAATGGCCCACGAGTCCTCCGAGAGCGAGCTGGTGGACGATATCTCCCAGGATCTGGACAACAACTCAAAGTGAGTGTCTCGAGGGAGTTTAAGAACTGGGAGTGACTATTGTCCTGAGGATCTGTCCCCTTGGGGGAGAGGGGCAAATGCATTTCTCACTTAAGTCCCATTATGTTGAAAGCTTGGTCATAAATCACTTTGTCCATCATGCCAATATTTTTCCTTCTGTTTCTCTGAGGTATTTCTAGACTGCCATTATTTTGTTTTTTTTACTGCCCTCTCATGGGAACTATGGAAACATAATGTTAAGGCAAAGACAGTGAAACAGATTTCCACACTGAAACACACAGAGGAGTACAACTCTAGTGACATTACCTCTCAATTTGACTTTCCCAAGTGCTCCCTCTCTCATTTAGGTGGGACAGGACAGCCAGAGGATCCTGCAGTTGGGTATTTCCCTTCTCCCAGGACAATTAGGCTCTCATAATACCCCAGTAAGTTAGTCTATGGCTAACTCTTCTTCTGGCAGGCCTTGTTAAGAAACAGGGCACACTGACTTATTTCTCTGTCTGTCTCTGCAGCTTTGGGAGCAGCAGTGTGTGCTGTGATCTCAATTCTCTGATGAGTTTAGAAGGGCTGTCAATTTTCAGTTTGTCCAGCTTTTCACTTATTGTGAGGACAGACTGGTCACTTCCAAGCCGCTTACGTGCAGAACCAAAACCCAGAAGTCCCAATACAACTTTATAGACCCAGGAACTTGAGGCCTACACAGGCAACTCTGCCAACATCTAACATCTTTCTTTTCTGAGGCGCACTGCTTTTATTTTCTAATAAAATTAGATATAGTGATTTCCAAAATCACTAGATTTCTAAATATTGGGAATTCAAGGTTATCTAAAGAAATAGGGTGGTATTCCCCTGTCTCAGTGGGTTGGTAAACACCGTCCCTCTGCTTCCTGGAGGATTCTCATGGTGATATGTCACCCTACAACCTTTAGGACCTGCGGCTAGAGAGCATTCCTTTACAGGGAACAGGGAAGGCCATTCCCCCACACATAATTCCTCCCTTCTGTATCTTCAGCTCATCATTGGAATGAAATCTTACAAAAAATGGAGAAACAAAAACTTCGTGAAGGGCGATCACTTTGGAACTTTATCTTAACCACATTTCATGAAAAATGTTGAAGGAACAGGGAATGTTTATGACTGCCATTGAGTATTAGAATGTCGTACAGAAAATGGAATAAGTTTTATGTTTACAGGGGTGCTGGGGTGGCTCAGTCAGTTAAACGTCTGCCTTCAGCTCAGGTCATGATCTCAGGGTCTTGGGATCTCAACTCAGTGGGGAGTCTGCTTCTTCCTCTCCCTCTGTGCTCTCTCTCTCCCTCACTCTCTCTCAAGTAAATAATTTTTTTTAAAAGATCTTAAAAAAATTTGTATATTTGTAGTTCAACTTGTGTCATCCTCTCCTTCTCCTCAGCTTGGCTCCCCTTAATTTCCCATCCTCCACCTCCAACAACGGGGTCCTGGCTGCTCTAGGCCCCAGTGACAACTAGAGCCTGTCTCTCTCATTGCACTGAGTGTTGGATTCTCCTGTGACCACTGTGTTACTGAAATAATTGCTCACGTGCAGAAAAAGGCATCCATACAAACCTATGTGTTCACAAACAACATACTGGTATGACCAGAAGCTAGGTCAATGAACAGGACCTTACCTAGACCTACCAGCAAAGTCCACCCGTACACTCCATAGAAAGTAGCCGTATTCTGACTACGTTGGCACAGGGACTTTGCTCCCCTTTCTGTCTCCATCCCTTTTCCAAGAACAGTCAAGGGAAAGAACTTCATCTCCTCGTTTCTGTGTCCCTGAGACCTAAGGGCAAATGTGGTGTCATTCTAAAGTCCATTTGCAGGGGCACTGGGTGGCTCAGTGGGTTAAGCTGCTGCTGCTTTTGGATCAGGTCATGATGCCAGGGTCCTGGGATCGAGCCCCGCATCGGGCTCTCTGCTCAGCAGGGAGCCTGCTTCCCCGCTCTCTCTGCCTGTCTCTCAGCCTACTATGTGATCGCTGTCTGTCAATTAAATAAAATCTTTAAAAAAAAAAAAAAAAACTTAAAGTCCATTTGCAGCAGGAGCAGTCAGTCCCCCAACATGACTGAACACAGAGCCCTGGTCTCAGCCATTCCCATCTGGGGACATACCCCATGAGCTTCCCAACCGCAGAATACTGGAAATCAAGGATTCTGAGTCCTGTGGCTCCATGGTGTCCCTGTGGACACGTCTCTCTAACAAAGAGTGTGTGGCCACTGCAGCTTCAGCCCTGGCTGGTTTCTTTCCCTCCAGAGACTTCGGCCAGCTTGCAGTGGAGTTGTTAGACCAGTCCTATAAGCATGATGAGCAGATCGCCATGAAACTGCTGACCTATGAGCTCAAGAACTGGAGCAACTCCACCTGCCTGAAGCTGGCGGTGGCGGCCAAACACCGGGACTTCATCGCTCACACCTGTAGCCAGATGCTGCTGACCGACATGTGGATGGGAAGGCTGCGAATGAGGAAAAACCCCGGCCTCAAAGTACGTAATGACGTGTTGTGAGCTCTGACTCTGCACCTTGCTGAGCTGGGCACTTCCTGTGGATTATTTCATTTACTCCTCTGAGCAACCCCACCAGGGAGATGCCTGTCTTACAGATGACTTAAGTAATTTGCCCAGGGTCTGAGCCAGGTAGGCGTGGATCCAGGACCTGAACCCAAGAGGTCTAATGCCCGACTTAATCACCGTGCCTGGCTTATGAAGCCTGGAGTCCACCCTAACTAACCACATGCCCCCTGGACAGGCCATCTACCTGCCATTAAAGCAAACATCTGAACTCTTTCTATAGATCCCGTTACAACTCTGAAATTGTGTAATATTAATTTGATCGGCAATGTTTTCCTTACATGGGGTTTGTAAGAGAATATGAGGTCATGAATGGGCTGGAAAAGGATGTAGTGGGTGGAAAAATGTATTGTGATGAAATCCTAGTTCTGCTGTTTACTACTGTTAATGATTTGGTTACCTTTCTTTCTTTCCTTCTTTTCTTTCTTTCTTTTGTTAACGACTAGGTTACCTTTCTTTCTTTCTCTCTTTATTTTTCTTTCAAGTAGGCTTCACACCCAGCATCAAGCCTAATACAAGGCTTGAACTCATGACCCTGAGTTCAAGACCTGAGCTGAGATCAAGAGTTGGCTGCTTCACCAACTGAGCCACCCAGGCACACCAACTATTAGGTTGTCTTGAGGAGAGATTCTAATCTTCAGATAAGCCAGTCCCTCATGACAATATTATACCAATCTCATGGGAGAGCCATGAGGGTAAAGAAAAGACATTATATGTTATGCTGTGTGGTTCTGGCAAATAGAAGGCCCTCTGTGTCTTAAAATTTTGAAGGGGGACCGCCTGGGTGGCTCAGTGGGTTAAGCCTCTGCCTTCGGTCAAGTCATGATCCCAGGGTCCTGGGATCTAGGCCCATATCCAGCTCTCTGCTTAGTGGAGAGCCTGCTTCCTCCTCTCTCTCTGCCTACCTCTCTACCTACTAGTGATCTCTGTCTGTCAAATAAATAAGTAAATAAAGTCTTAAAAAAAATTGAAGGGTACCCATGTTTTTTCTCCTCAAAATCCATTCCTTTCAAATAAATCTGTTGGAGAATTCCATACCTCTGCCCCATGTTTTTTCTCCTCAAAATCCATTCCTTTCAAAAAAAATTGAAGGGTACGCTTTATCTCCATATGAGAACTGAGCAGCAGGATTAAAAGTCAATGAGATTAAATGAGTTTAAGGAGTCAGTGAGATCCAAGAAGAAAGTGCTTCCAGTAAATTCCAATAAATTTCAATAAATAGATGGAATTACTGAGCAGCTACAAGTATCAGAGATACAGGTTAAGGAAATAAACACAGTTTATTTTTTCTTTTCTTTTCTTTTTTTTTTTTAATGAAAACAGTTTCTTAACAAGAAAATACTTTATGAGAAAATAGAAGGAGAATCAAATTCCAGGAAGAAAACAAAAGTTAAGGTTCAGTTAGGATTCAAATTAAAATTCAGAATGATTCTGAATGGCTGGTCGAATGTAAAAGAGACCATTTGATCTCTGATGCCAAGAACATGATCCTTCAGGGGCGCCAGAATTCTACATTAAAATTGTCATATGGCCGTGCAATAAACAATATTTATACAGTACTTAAAATGGAAATGCTTTTTCTTGGTTTTCAGCTTTTAGAATAGTTCCACAGGCGAAGCCTTCAGTGAAGGCTCAAGAAAGATTCCTAAACAGGATACAAAAGTCAACAAGTATGAAAATACAGAAGCAAAGGCACTGCTTGGGAAAACTGGGTGATGGAAGGCAGAAAGGAGGGTAGTGAGAAGGATAGTGACCCATATTATAAAGCAGGCAATCGAGGGACACCTGGGTGGCTCGGTGGGTTAAGCCTCTGCCTTCGGTTCAGGTCATGATCCCACGGTTCTGGGATTGAGCCCCCCATCCATCCGGGCTCTCTTCTCAGCAGGGAGCCCGCTTCCTCCTCTCTCTCTGCCTGCCTTTCTGCCTACTTGTGATCTCTGCCTGTCAAATAAATAATAAGTAAAATCTTTTTTAAAAAATGAAAAATAAAGTGGGCAATCAAGAGTATCGAAAGTTGCTGAGACAAGAGATAAGGATTTCAGTTTATGACAAAGGCATCTTCGTAGGAACTGAAAATATTCCTGTGCCTATTAAAAATGGAGCAGAAGAATAGGATGTCAATATATTACAAAGAAACAGCAGTATCAAATATCACTCAGGTTGTTAAAAATGTGAAATTGTTATCAGTAAGGATGAAAACCAGGAAAAGTTCAAAGTGATTATCTTAAAATATAATTCAAAGATTTCTCTTGAAGTCAAATGATTTGAAATTGTGTTGAAAAGACACATTCCAAAACTGAATTTATCAACCCAGGAGAGCCAACATCAACACACATTTTTAAATTAGTGGATTTTAGTGAAAAAGAAAAAACCTTCCGGGCATCCAGGCAAAACACAACCACAACAACAACAAGATTATTGTCAGACTTCAACAGCAGCCACTTGTGTCAGGGAGAAAAAAATGGAGTGTATCATATAAAGATACTCCCAGAAGAAAAATGACAGGCCAGGATTTTATATCCCCAAAAGTGACTGTTAAATATAAAGGGTACATACTAACTCTTACCAACAGGCAAGAACAGCAGGAAATACAGTTCCTAGGAGGCCATTCTGAAGACTCTATTAGGAGAATGAGGTTCCAAGAACCAAAATAACCAGAGAGGCATCAGTGTAAGGACTAGTTGTAAGCCTCAGATAGATTATTTATTTACAGTGCTGAGACTGGGGGAGGGCAAGAAGGAGACAGCATAATATGTAATGGCTATGTGTTCTGATAACGTAGATATAATAATTATTTTCAAAAGGAGGAGATAATCAGAGCACCTGTGCAAAGAAATTACTGTTTTCTTTTTTTTTTAAAGATTTTATTTATTTATTTGACAGACAGAGATCACAAGTAGACAGAGAGGCAGGCAGAGAGAGAGGGGGAACCAGGCTCCCCACTGAGCAGAAGGTCCGATATGGGGCTTGATGCCAGGACCCTGAGATCATGACCCGAGCCAAAGGCAGAGGTTTAACCCACTGAGCCACCCAGGTACCCCCAAAATTACTGTTTTCAATAATCATAATTGATTATAGTAGTATTATCATTGTTATTCTGAAACTATAAAGTTAAAGCAACTGAGTAGTGAGGGATATTTTAATTCTAACATCGTGTCAGGCCTTGAGAACTAGGACCCAGTGTGGAACAAAAGGAAAGAAACATGGCTACAGTCTAAAAGGGGCAAGCAGAAAGCCTATAGTATTTAACTGGAAGCATCAATATGAACTTATTCTGTCTCTCACCAATGAAAAGCCTAGAAACAATGGCCTCCCCAAAAGTCACAGACATCTCCAATGCCCAGACTATGGTCTTAAAATAAATTTCCCACTAACTTGAGACAGAATTTCTTAGAGAAATGGTTCACTCCAGATCTGGAGATCCGGAAATGTACAAGATAAACCCTGAACATCTTCACACATCAGATGGCAAAGAAACTCTCAAAGACCAGTACGGCAAGAACTAGGAGACCAGGAGCCCACTTGAAGAGGCTTCCACTGGCAAAGATGGGACAATTTGGCTTTCAATAACATTCCTAATAGCAATAGATGGAAGCATATTGTACATGTTTAAATCCATGAGTTTATAATCATATGCTATTACTTTAGTGGATGATAAGAAACCAATTCATTATCTGGAAGATAGCTGAATAAGAATTAAGCATTTAGCCCACATTTCCTACATGATCAAAACCATGGGTAACCACTGAGAGATGAAGCGAAATGTGAAAGTCCAACTAAAAATTTAAAAATGGGGCGCCTGGGTGGCTCAGTTGGTTAAGCATCTGCCTTCTGCTCAGGTCATGACTTGGGTTCCAGAGATGGAACACCACATCAGGAGTCCTGCTCAGCAGGGGAGTCTGCTTCTCCTTCTCCTTCCTTCCCTCCCCTCTGCTTGTACTTATAGTCTAGCTTTCAAATAAATAAACAAAATATTTTTTTAATTTTTATAAACATATAATGTATTATTAACCCCAGGGGTACAGGTCTGTGAATCACCAGATTTACACACTTCACAGCACTCACCATAGCACATACCTCCCCAATGTCCATAACCCCACCACCCTTTCCCTACCCCCCGACCCCCAGCAACCCTCAGTTTGTTTTGTGACATTAAGAGTATCTTACAGTTTGTCTCCCTCCCGATCCCATCTTTAAACAAAATATTTTAAAAAAAATAAATGATAGAGTTAGAATATCACCAATTCTCAACACCTTTCTCTCAACTAACAAATCTAACAGGGATCAGTGGCCCCTAAAATCACCAAGAGCTTCCTGATGAAAGAACACATTATCTACATTCTCAACAAGGGGCTTGAACCTAGGTCTGGTCAATAAAAGTATATTGTAAAAAGCAAGAAGATAAAGTTGAGATTAATTTTAGTATTTATTTAAACCATTATATACAAAATATTATTGTTTTGACATATCAATAGGAAAAAAATCATCAATGAGATTGTTAATATTGTTTCTGTTCTAAGTCTTTGAAATCTGATGAGTACTTTGCACTTCTGATTTAGACCAACCCCATTTCAAATGCTCCATAGCAACTTGTGACTCATGGACCCCAAACTGGACAAGCCAGGTCTAGGAATGCATGCTCAGGAGATAAAGCTGTAAAAGAACGGAAGGAACCTGTTCCTTTCAAGTCATGATGGAGGTCCTTCTGGAGATGAGCTTGTGATGCAGATGGGGTACATGAAGGGGCTTCTGCACCTACCAACTTTATCACTTGCGTGGGTTACAAGGATGCTCACCTTATGATGATTCATTAATCTCTGCCTTTGTGTGTGTGTGTGTATGTGTGTGTGTTTTGTATTTGTGTTTTGTTTTATGATAAAAAAAATATTTACAAGTTTGCCTCTGGGGAATAGGATTTGAGAAGAAGAGAGATGTGGCAGGGGACCTTCTCTTTTCACTCTGAGTCCAGGACATTCAGATGTTCAATCACGTGCCCATGTTCTTTGATTTTTAAAATATAAATAAATAAAATTCAGAAAAGAGACCCAAGAAAGTTGATTAAGCTTCAAACGCTTCCTTTTTTTCCCACTTAATTCTTCTCTTAAATATTATGTATGCCAAGAGGTATACATAATTTTAAGCACCAAATTTCTACATTGGGAGCCTGAAAATATACTTACTTTAAAGCAATAATGGTCTGGATCATTCTTTTTTGTTGTTCTTTTAAACCTAACTTTTTAAGGTAGTTAATATGATATGCACAAAAATTAAAACAAAGCTATTTAAAAGGATAAATGACAAGTCTCCCTCCTACACCTGCCCTCGTCTGACCTGTTCCCACCCAGCAGCAATCACGATACTCGTTCCTTGTGTGTCCTTCCATATATAAAGCTACTAGGAGTGACCATTCTCTTTGTAGCCTCTTTTTCACAGGAGCTGCCATACTCACTCTTTAGTACCTTGCTTTTGCACGTTAATCTGGGAGCTCTTTCGATATCATTATATAGGAAGTTCTTGTTCTTTCCCAGCTGGGTTGTATCCCATTATTTCAGATTAAATTTAGTCAGTCCCCTCCGAGCCCATGGAGGGCACTCCTGTCTTGTGGTCTTGTGGTATCATACCCACTGCCACAGTGAATGCGCTTGGACACAAATCGTGTCTCATATATCTGTTAGATAAATGTTCAGAAGTGGAATTGGTGGCCCCGTGGGGATAGGTGCTTACAACTTGGATAGGTTTGACCAGCCTCCCTCCGTGGGGATGGTTCCAATTTACACTTCCACCGACAATGTAGGAGAATGTCTGTTTTCCCACAACACAGCGGTGGTGGGGGACGGAGAGTAAACTTTTGAATTTTTCTAATCTGATGTTAAACAACAACACCCTTGTGTAGTTACTGTGCATTTATCTTATGAGTGAGGGTGAGAACATTTTCCTCTCAGTACCAATGTCTCCGTTCACAGCCTTTGCCTATTTTTCTGTTGGATTGTTGGAATTTTTTTCTCAATTTCTAGGAACTCCTTTCTAATTAGAGATTAGCCTTTTGCCTGTCACATGAGCTGCAAATATGTTTTCCCATGAGTTTGATTAAAAAAGTCTTTGATTAAGACTTTTTTGTTGTTTTGTTTTTTGTTTTTTTTTGCTGTACAGAACTTTGTGCTTTTTTTTAAAATTGATTTTTTAATAGTTTCTTTTATTTTACTAATTGTTTTTTAATTAAGGTATAATTGCTTCTTGATTTGTGGGCATAGTTAGAAAGGTCTTCCTCCAACCATCCTTTTTCTAAAAAATTCTCACATGATTTTTTTTAATAGTTTTTTCACATTCTTCCCATACCACCACCTTTTTTTTTTCTTTTGTGAAATCTTTAATCTTTCATTTAGGCTGGGCAGAGGTAGAATCCCCCTTAATTGTGTTCTGGATAATCATGCAGTTTCTCAATACCACTTTTATTAGTCCTTCTTTATTCTTCCAATTTGAGGTGGTACTTTTACCTTATACTAATTTTCGATGTGTATTTGAATCTATTTCTGGACTTTCTATTCTATTCCTTTGTTTGTTCTATCCATGCACCTATATCGTACTATCTTAATTATGGATTTTTTAATTGTATATATTTTTTAATATATGGTATAAATAACCCCTTTGTAGTGTTCTTAATAATGGATCACTGAGGGATCACTCAAACTCAGCACTGAACATTGGGAACAGATTTCTGTATTGGTGGTACACATCACAGCACCGATAAAAATGACAACAAAGTTTTCCATCCATGGGCCAGGCCATCCTTTTGTCTAGATCTAGCCCAAATTACATTTGTCTTTTAATTCTTGATCCATACATTCACATTTACATCTAAGTCATTTCTTCTTTTTTTTTTTAATATTTTATTTATTTATTTGAGAGAGAGACAGCTAAGTCATTTCTATATAAAATATTTTCTACCTACTTTACTAAAGGTATTATTATGTATTTATTCTCACTCATATTATTATATTTTAATTTAATGATTTACCTTCTTTGAAACTCAATGTAAGCTCTCTGCTTTTTAAGACAGGATTCCACACAATACTGTTTGCTGTCTCTCTGAAATAATTTGGTGAAAGTTCTTAAATTTTTCACAGTCTTCAACTCTGCCAATATGTCAAACCACGTAAGCCACAGAACATCAGAGCAGTGACAAAGCTCTTCTAGAACTGCTCAATTTATTGAGTAACACTGAAGGTCATAATTTAAAATTTTTACATATATTAGGATCATTTTCTAGAATTGCCAGAGCTTAAAAATTTTAAAATCTTTAAAAAAATTTTTTTTCTCATTCTATGTAGGTTATAATGGGGATTCTTTTCCCCCCTACCATCTTGTTTTTGGAGTTTCGCACATATGATGACTTCTCATATCAGACATCCAAGGACAACGAAGACAGCAAAGAGAAAGAGGAGGAGAATGTGGTTGGTGCCGCCCTTGATCGCAACAGTATCCGTTACGCTCATGCTCAAAATTGTTGAGACTTCTCTTGCCATGAGTTTAGAAATCACAATAATGGGAGAACTCGGTGTAATTCTTTATTTTTGAAGACGTCTATCTGTTAACTGCTGTGCACTTCCCATTTAGCAACCTGCTTGCTGTGTGCCGTTGTTTTGCAGGATGCAAATGCAGACACTGGTTCAAAAAAGGGTGATGAGGAAAATGAGCACAAAAAGCAAAAGAGCATCCCCATAGGAACGAAGATTTGTGAATTCTATAATGCTCCCATTGTCAAGTTCTGGTTCTATACGGTAAGGCTTCCTCATTAGCGTTTGCTAAGTGTTGAATACACAGAATTGTGAGACTTGAGAAACGTGTCAAACATGTCAAAGGCTTTTTAACAGATGTTTTAAAGTTCACAGAATTAAAACGAATTATGAAAACAAAACCAGGACTGATTCAAATCTTCAGCTGAAACTGTATCTGGGATCTTGTCCTATATTTACATGCATGTGGGTATATGGCCCTCCTAGCCCCAAATACACCACCTTGTAAAACAAAACAGTCCTGTTTGCTTAAGATGAAGGATTTTTTAAAAAAATGCCTTTGGTAATAAAAACTTAGAGAAATACAGTTTTATTTTTAAACCAACAAAGATGACTTGTGATTTAAACAGCAAACTCATAGGTGCCATTTTCCCCCCATAATATCAGTGGGGTTACCAAAGCAGTGTGGTTGAACCCAGATTACAAACTCCTAGAACAGGGGAGCAAGTCAAGTCTTCTCCACTCTGAAATGCACACGCAACTGACCACTGCTTGGCTGCACACTCTCTTCCAGATGCCTTTGGTGGCCACTATCTCCCCATCCCCAAGAGTGAGGCAAGAGTGTTACATCTGTAACAAGATGTGTAACAATAAGAGTGTTAATCTGGAGCATCTTGTTACATCTGTAACAAGAGTGGCCCTGGCTTTACACATGCCTGCTTATGACTCTCACAGATAGGCTCTGGCTGCAGGAGGTCCCAGCAGGCAAGCAGAGGCTCCCACAACCATTGCAGGCTGGGGAGGGTGCTACAAGACCTGGGGCATGAAGTCCCAAGCACCAAGCTACAGCCTACACCAGGAAGGTCCTGGCATGTGGTTCCATTTGGGACCAGGCAGGAGCAGGTGATGGGAGGTGAGGGATGGGTCCGAGGCTGTAAATGGAACATTAGGCCATAGGGTAGGCAGTAGGCAGAGGAAGTCTGCGTGGGGAATCAGATCAGCTGTGGACCTGGACATCGAACCTTCTGGTAGCCACAGCTGGTGGTGAGAGAAGCCACTGCTACCCACCTGCTCTGGTCAGAACCATCTGAGTACCGCTGATACACCTGGCCTGCAAGAGAGCCCAGCACAGGGCAGAGCCAGGAGGCAGAGGAGCCCCAGTGTCACCCCGCACCTCTGAATACTATCTCTGGCCTGTGGGAGGACAATCGCACATTTTAGAGTTTCCCAGGGGATTCTGATGAAGCCCAATTTTCCGATCTGCTTCTAATCCTTCTGCAAAGAATAAATCATGGGTGCAAGGGATTTTACCTATATTACCAGTAAAGATTATACAACCGGGAGGGCTGGAAGGTGAATAAAAAAAAAAAAAAAAGAAAGAAAAACTAACAACAAAAAAAAAAACCCTGCTACATCACAAATACACAATTGCTAGAACAACCCCCTCCTATCACACAACCCCAACTGCCATAAGTCCTGAAGAGCCCTGGGCCAGCAAGAGGACCTGGAGGTGAAGTTTCATCCACTCCACAGTGAATCGCCTCAGACAATCAACTTCAGATCACCTGCCTCCACCCCATGCCTCATTCCCATATGTCTCCAAACTCTGCATCTTTTCTTGCCACCAAGATAGGGAGCACGTTGTGGCCACAGCAAAGACTAGATATGTAGATCCTAATTGTGGGGACTCCGGACAGCTTTGTGCACCTGGGCAGACAGCTTTCACTCCCCCGCTTCTAACCTCCTGTATCTGTTGGCAGGGTAAAGATTCAAGAGGGAAATTTGCAAAGCAGGGAGAATAAGTAACATTTTCCAATTTCCAGGAATGTAGAAGACACATCAGTGAAATATTAAAAATTTCCCCATCTATCATAATTTTGTGCAGCTCCATAATCCCCCCCACAAGAGTGGTAGTGGCCAGAAATACATCTTCATGTAGAAAATGAAATGCCAGTGTGCTTATTATCCTAAAGCATACAATGCCTCCTGACCTGCCCCAAAGTTTATCTGCACTGGTGATGTGAACAGAAGGTTTCCTCTAGATGAGTCAGTCCAGTTGGAAATGCAAATTTTAGAAGACCTGTCAACCTGAAAATAGGATTTCAAAGTTGTTGGTTTTTTTCCCTCCAGCATGTGTTATCTCCCCAAACACTGCTAACAGTTGTTCTGCCCTTCAGATATCATACTTGGGCTACCTACTGCTATTCAACTATGTCATCCTGGTGCGGATGGAACGCTGGCCCTGTCTCCAGGAGTGGATTGTCATCTCCTACATCGTGAGCCTGGCATTAGAGAAAATACGAGAGGTGATTATTCCAAAGTCCTGTCCCAGGCCCAGTGAACGCTGACTTCAATTCAGATATAGCTTCTTACTGCAAAAACACTCGATGCAAATTATGAGTGACATGATACCATGATATCATGGTACCTTTTTCTCTTTTGGGCTATCACAATCCCAAGTTTATTCCATTCCCTTGCTTAAGATGTCTATGTCCTCTGCTTCTGATTTGAATTTGTAGATCAAAACACAAAGCAGGGCACCTGGGTGGCTCAGTGGGTTAAGCCTCTGCCTTCTGCTCAGATTGTGATCTCAGGGTCCTGGTGTAGAGCCCCACATGGGACTCTCTGCTCAGCAGGGAGCCTGCTTCCTTTTCTCTCTCTCTCTGCCTGCCTCTCTGCCTACTTGTGAGCTCTCTGTCTGTCAAATAAATAAATAAAAAAATAAATAAAATCTTTAAAACACACACACACAAAGAATAATAAGCGATGTTTAGTAGTAAAAACCATCTCAGGTCCTGTAAAAGCAATAATCAATGCTGCCAGGAGATAAACCAAATACTAAAACAGGGTACAAATTTTGGCTGTTTACTGGGAACTGAAACTAAAAACAAAGAGAGACCCAAGATGATGTTTTACCTACAACTTAGGACTCAGAATCATGACTCCCTGTCACCTGCAATGGGGACTCTACCTTCTTATTAAGGAAGAGCTCTCAGGAGATTCTGAGAGTGTGGCAGAGGAAAGAAGGCCAGGCACTTTTCTTCAAGTTCTAACTCACTATATTAGCTTGTAAAGAGAAAGCTTACATCCAAGTAAAAAATGAATTTGAACTGGAAGAGCACACAGAAGCCTTTCATGTGTCTCTTCCAACTAATACAGACCCAGTACTATTATTTTGCCTTTCACTGAACTGAAAACAAACAAACTAATTAACAAACAAACAAAAAACCACTACTGGCAACTCCTTCCCAGCCGAGGTAGTTTGATGTTGTCAGTCTAATGAGAGCCTGAGACACAAAAAAGTGCAGAAGCCAACATCTTTCAACCCATCTCCTTTGCTACTAGTCTTTCTTTTCCAGGTGGCTTCTGCAGGTGTTACCACTGGGATTCCCCAAGTGGCCTGCCGTGCCATCCCCATGCCACCATGATCCACTGAGCACCAGCCATGTGCTACCGTACTGCTCTTTTTTTTTTTTTTAATATTTTATTTATTTATTTGACAGACAGAGATCACAAGTAGTCAGAGAGGCAGGCAGAGGAGGAGGATATGAAGCAGGCTCCCTGCTGAACAGATCAAGCTCCGATGCAGGGCTTGATCCCAGGACCCTAAGATCATGACCTGAGCCGAAGGCAGAGACTTAACCCACTGAGCCACCCAGGTGCCCCTGTTAAATGTTTTTAATTTTACCCTGAGGAAGTAGTGATTTTTAATCAGTGGTGGGGTTCTTTTTAAGATTTATTTGAGATATTTATTTATTTATTTATTTATTTGACAGACAGAGATCACCAGCAGGCAGAGAGGCAGGCAGAAAGAGAGGAGGAAGCAGGTTTCCTGCCAAGCAGAGAGCCCGATGATCCCAGGACCTCGAGATCATAACCTGATTTATTTGAGAAAGAGAGTGTGCATGGGGGAAGAGGCAGAGGGAAAGTCTCAAGCAGACTCCCTGCAGAGCACAGAGCACAACACTGAGGCCAGGGCTCAGGGCTCAGGATCCTGAGATCGTGACCTGAGCCATAATCCAGAGTCAGATGCTTAACTGACTGAGACACCCAGGAACCCCAAATAAATGGTGATTTTTAAAGAGTAATATCTCAAGGAGGAGAAAACTCATTTAACCTTCCCCTCACTTCTCATATCTAAGTTGCAAAGGAATTGTGGCAAACAAACAGCTAGCCCAATTCTGCCATCTCCACCTTTCGTGAGACCACCTGGGTGTATCTCCGCTGTAGACTTTCCTCCTGAACTAATTCTGGAACGTGGGCTGACGGGCACATATCCAGAGAATTAAAAAGAAATCTAGAGGCAGCTGCTTTAATTTCACCCAGAAGGACATAATTTGGAAGGCATTTCCTGAGAATTTGTGAAACACTGCATCTAGGAATATAGAGGATTCTGTGGAATTTCCCTTTCGAGATATCTTTCTCCATCTGAGAAGATTAGTGTTTAAAGGTCTTAAGTAGGAAATGGGACCAGATGCCCTGGAATGGTCCACCAGTCCTATCTTTCCAAGATTCGAAGAGGTTTCCAACACAGCACTCCCTGTTTATTGTTCTTTGGCAATTGTTTTCAGATCCTCATGTCAGAGCCAGGCAAACTCAGCCAGAAAATAAAAGTTTGGCTTCAGGAGTACTGGAATATCACGGATCTTGTGGCCATTTCCACGTTCATGATTGGAGCAATCCTTCGCCTACAGAAGCAGCCATATATGGGCTATGGACGAGTGATCTACTGTGTGGATATCATCTTCTGGTACATCCGTGTCCTGGACATCTTTGGTGTCAACAAGTATCTGGGGCCCTATGTGATGATGATTGGAAAGATGGTTAGTACTGGCATCCCATTAGGAGATAGGGATGTTGTGGTTGTGGTGAAGACCTGAGACCAGGCCTTGAGTGTGGCTTTGTTAGGCTTCATTTGGTCTTTCCTTTGCAGTTGGTTTTTTGCAGGAAACATTTTTGCTTTAAAATACATAGTTTTCCTACATGTTAATACTGCATGTATATGTATATACCCAGTATATACTACTTTATATAGAGAAATATATCTACTGTATATATGTACAATACTAATACTGTATATGTATATGTATGTGTGTATATATTATATATACACATTATATATATGTATATATATATATACATATATATATATATATCGCAATAATCTGGCTCATAACATAGGATGAAAGCCAGAGACACATGGGGCCTAGGGTCACACCCCCTCCTGTATTCCAAACAGACTTCAGCCCATGTACTCTGGCCTGGAGTGGGCACAGGCAATTCATGTTATAAAGGCCAAGACAAATCCATGGCAACATTTCTTCCAGATTAAATCATACAATATGAAAGAAAGAAAAAATGAGGCAGCAGACCATCCTTATATCACCTAAAATAGCTTCAGTGTTAGGACTGGTCCCAGAGGAAAGGAAATCTCTTAAGTTTAGGAATAACTCTTTATAGCACCAGCCATTTTGAGTGAAGGAATATATGGTTTAGCTTATCCTGGCAAGGGCTCTCATCTTCAGGGATATCCAAAATTAGGAATTACACCAGTTCAGTATCCACAGTAACCAGAGCATTGCTCACTGTAACAACGCAGCATTTGTGTAATGAATGAATAAATATTCTGTACTCTCAATTCATTTTCTTGTTCCTTTCTTAGATATCTCCTCCTCTGTCTCCCTGAAAAAGTCCCAGGCTTACCCCATAATTCTTCCGTTTCTCTATTTGCTGTTGTTAAGAGAGGAATATTTGTTTATGGGCAACAAAAGCAGAAAAGAGTAAGAGCAAATGAGGAAGTCAGCATTCTAGAATAAGATGTATGTGTTGCGTAGCATATAAAAACTAGGAGCCCATGGATGAGATGGAGAGAAAGGAAAGAGGCTCTCTTCATCCTAATTAAACACTCCTGAAGTCATCAAGGAGAGCAAAAGCAAGAGAACCTGGTCCATGAGTCAAAACAGTAAGAGACTCATTTTCTTTCTATTCAGATGATTGACATGCTGTATTTTGTGGTCATCATGCTGGTTGTGCTGATGAGTTTTGGAGTAGCCCGTCAAGCCATTTTGCACCCAGATGAGGAGCCTTCCTGGAAATTGGCCCGAAACATTTTCTACATGCCCTACTGGATGATCTATGGAGAGGTGTTTGCAGACCAGATAGACCGTAAGAATAGAATTGATAGTAAGATTCTCTTCCCTGCTTCTGAGGCAGATGATCAGTTCCAAATTAATGGAAGAGCATGTGTTAATTTGGAAATGAATTACTTTTTATTCTGCCACAAGCATCAAATTATTTTATGAAGGAATAAGTGCAGAATATGCAATGTGGATTTTTGAGCCATCAGTCATTTCTTCTATTCTAAAAACCATTAATCAGAATTTCGAAAGAGTCTCCCATTCTTTTAGCTGGACCTGGTGAACATCTTATCCCGTGAATATAATCCCAGTGCCAATATCCCAATATTTCTTCAACCTAAATCTCTTTCTACCCCAAGACAGAATGGGTAGTGTTATTCCAATAGACTGAGATGGTAAGCATGACAGCGTGACTGGTGCCTTGAGTCACCCTCGTCTTCAGGCTTCTTCTTCGAAGCCCATGATCCACATGGCTATCAATTTCCTCTTCATTTATGGGGTTCAATTTTTCAAAAATTTTATTATCAACAATAATCTGAATGTTAGCCGAGGAAATGAGCCATAATCTTATGTGAATTTCTGAGGGGCACAGGACCCAGCTCCTCTCCAGGCTGAGCTGCCAGGTCATGGTGTCTCTTGTGTCATAGGAAGTAAAGCTCAAATGTTCTTATACCTATTTCACCTGACCAGGTAATGTCCCACAGATGAATGAGGCTCTTCACACCTGTTTTTGTGTCCAGAGCCATACCTTCATTTGTATGTTGTGCTCTGTCACAGAGATACAGATACAACAGCACATCTGCTATTTCCAGTATTCTACTTCTTGGGCATAGATGGTCTTGAACATCCTCTTCTTGTATGAAATGCAGGATTCTCAGTATATCTCCTGCCACTGGTTTAGACTGATAACTAGTTCAACCAATGCCCTCTACCTACCTTTTATAATGTGATTCCGAACACATCATTACCACCTGGACATCTCAAAGTCAATTGTTGAATGTGTTTGTATGTTGGTAAACTGAAACATAATAATCTAACTTGCTTTCATAAGAATAGTTGCTTCAGTAAATGTATGATCCAGACATAGATTGTGGTATTTTTATTTTTTATTATTGAATTGGGTAATAAGAAGATAAAGAGACAAACGAGGCTATTTTCAGTAACACTATTAAATGTTAGGTTTTGATTCTTGATCAAAAGTGGTATTTTGAAACTTGATCTGATTATTGCATAATAATTTTTCACTTATTTGGGCTTATGAGGTTTTTGAATTTGGCTATGGAGAATGCCTGATTAGTTAACCAGTTGGTTAAAATGATCATCTGCCAGTAGCCTCATATCTTTTTCACAGTATTGTTAACTAGTTAGCTTTTTATTGTTTATGACATATGGTAAAATCAATATTCATGAAATATATATGAATTTTCTAGAATTAATAATGTATACAGTTTCATCTAAATAGACCACTGCTTCCAAGTGTGAATCTATAATTCCCAAACTTGAGTACTTTGCATTTTGTGACAACCAAAACCATTCTTGTCTTGTTAATCATTTGTTTTACTTTTTTCTCAACTGTCATCTTATTTTCTTTCCTCCCTTCCTGTCACACCTAAAAAACCCCCAAAACCCTGCTTTCCAATTGCTCTATAGTCTACGCCATGGAAATTAATCGTAAGTTTACACAGAATTGATGACTTCACTCCATGAAGTGTGTGTATTAATCAGTCTCTCCCTTAGCTAATTACTGACAGCCTTACACTGGTTTTAAAGACCTCTCTTGTTTTCTGGTATCAGAAACAAGGTTTGTTGTTTGTTTGTTTGTTTGTTTGTTTTCGGTGTCAGAAAACAAGAGAGGTTTAAACTGTAAGTAAGTAAAAAGTAGGTAGACTATAAATTCACTGATCACTGTTGGGATCATTCTATTTTTTAGTTCAGGACATAGGTTCTATAGAATCAAAGTGGTATTTTGAATGAGCTGAGAGAAAGAAAAGGTGATTTTCCAAAAATGACACCAGAAACTTTGATTAATGGATTTGAGGGTAGGGGGCATCCTTAACTCGTTCCTCATAACAAAATTATTGCTGAAGTTCATGTACAAGTGAAACCAAGGAGACAACATGAGGTGATGTTAAATAATCAGATTATCTATTATCCATTAGTAATTAGCTTGATAACAGTACAAAAAAAAGATTTATCTGCTTAGAAATATAATTTCTAATGTATATGAAAAACGCAAATACAGAAATGGGAAAATGTTTATAAATACGTCAAGTCAAGAATGACTATCATGGAGTGCAGAAATGAGGTTTTTTTTCTTTGTATGAATTGATATTTTTCATATGGAATACTATTGCTTATGAAATCAGGGAAAAATCATCTTAAAAAAGAAATAGATTGTGTAATGGCTTATGTAAGTTATTTATTCTATTCATTTTATGTAAAAAGTACAAGAAGACAAACTTTTGTTTCAGCTCCTTGTGGTGACAACCAGTATGATGAGGAAGGCAAGCGTCTTCCTCCTTGTATCCCGGGTGCCTGGCTCACACCGGCCATCATGGCGTGTTACCTACTGGTGGCCAACATCCTGCTGGTGAACTTGCTTATTGCAGTTTTCAAGTATGTATTAAGGCTCTCGACTGCTTGCCTATTATTTATTGCATTACAGATTCCCAGTTTAATCTTGGAACACTCATGCGGCCATGGGTTTACACAGAATTTCAGTGGGGCTTTTAAATATGTAGTTTTTGCAATCTCTTTCATTCAAACTTAATCAGCCTTCATGTATTCGTGAATTAAAAGTTGACACTTAAATACATCAAAATTTTTTTTGATGGTTCAATATTTTATTTTCTATTGAAGTATAATTAACATACCGTGTTGTATCAGTTTCAGGTATAGAGTACAATGATACAATAATTCTGTGCATTACTCAGTGCTCAACAGGCTGTGATTAGCGTACTGTTAAATCCCCTTTAATCCATTTCACCTATTCCCCCACCCACCTCCCCTCCCACAACCACCAGTTTGTTCCCTGTGTTTAAGAGTCTGGGTTTTTTTTTCTTTCTTTCATCTCTTTTTTCTTTGTTTGTTTTGTTTCTTATATTCCACATACTTATGAAACCATATGATATTTGTCTTTGTCTTAAATACATTTAAACTCAATCTTGGTTAGTATTTTAGCACTTAAACATGTATTTTAATCTGATGAAAATATTTCCTTAGATGAAAGTCTCCTGGAATAGGGAAGATTTGATCAAGGCATGCCTTTAATTCATTATCACAGGCACAGAAAGCAATGTCAACTTCATAAGCTGTGACAATTATTGTGATCTTGTAAAACTTGCCCATTTTGGCATAATGTGTTGAGCATGTGACCATGCTTAATAAATGATTTTTTTAAAATTCTAGCTTCTAAGATGAAAATATAAGGGAAAAATACTTCACAGAAATATAGAATCTTAGAGATAACCAGGGCTTTGGAAAGAATCTGGTTCAAACTCTTATTCAAGTGTATTTCAGATTTAAATACTTCAAAATGCTTAGCTGATTAGCTCCTACCTTTAAAAATATGAAATAATATTTTCTTGCACATGAATCAGTAGACTGTGGTATGGTGTCTCAAGAAAGCAGTAGGTAGCCATTTTAATATACTTAATCCTTAATTATTTATATAAGTAAAATGTCCTTGGGTGTAGATAATCCACAATGATAGATAAACCAAAAGGGTAATTCAGGAGTCAGTACTAAAGGGCACTAAAAGGTCCTTTCACTGTTTATTTTCATTTCGATGTGAGTGACTGATTGTCCTGGGAAATCAAAATGAAAAGCAAAATAACTAAACCTTTATTCTTTTTAAAGCAATACTTTCTTTGAAGTCAAGTCCATATCCAACCAGGTGTGGAAATTCCAGCGATATCAGCTGATAATGACATTTCATGACCGGCCAGTCCTACCTCCACCAATGATCATTTTAAGCCACATCTATATAATCATCATGCGTCTCAGTGGCCGCTATAGGAAGAAAAGAGAAGGGGACCAAGACGAACAGGATCGTGGGCTGAGTATGTACAGGACTCTGTCATTTCTATCCTGCACTAATTTCAAGAGGGTTCTAACTGGGTACCCTCCCAAAAATCTCGCTGAACTACTTAATTGTGGGAAAACATAACACCCAAGTCCAACTGCTGTTCTTTGCAGAACGCTTCTCATTTTATGTTGATTTTATTCCAGTTCTGTTAGTTGGTGAGTAATTCATGTTACTGAAAGCTTGCTCATGAAGAGATTAGAAATTGAGAGAGTTCTTGAGAATGACTTGTCTGTATAAATTCAATGCCCCTTTAAGAATGTTTCCACCTGTTGCATCTCAAAAGGATAGGAAAATAATGCTGTTGACCTGACTCCATCCATAAGACAGATGCAACAGTTTCTCCAGTAAAGAGTACTTGGCTTCACTTTGCAAATAGCTGTAAGAGTTGTGTTTTGTGTTAAAAAGTGAGCCATTCTGCTCCAATGGGAAGATGATCGCGGCATACTGCAACCTGTTTGAGTAAAACAATTGGAGTAGTGGGAGAACCACCTACCAGTGTCGAGCAAAGGAGCTTAATTCCAGTTGGGTTGTGAAATTCGCAATGGCGCAACTCAATTGATTCTTCGTGGACAGGGCTCATTTCTCACGTGGCAAACCCTTCTCCCTTCACGCAGAGCTGTTTCTCAGCGATGAGGAGCTGAAGAGGCTGCACGAGTTCGAGGAGCAGTGTGTCCAGGAGCACTTCCAGGAGAAGGAGGATGAGCAGCAGTCGTCCAGCGATGAGCGCATCCGCGTCACTTGTGAGAGGTGAGCCCAGCGCGGGGCCAGGGCCCAGCCGCGGGCCGAGGGTGTGCGGGCCACTCCGCCCCATTCTAAGAGAGATGCCGATGTTCATATAAATGTTCCCTCCAAGTTCTCTTGTTGGTTCACACTTTGGGTTCTTTACGTGTTTTCTCCCGAAAGAGTGGGAAAATATCTCGTGTGAAAAGGTGATTGTAAATTGTATATAGAAGTAAATGATGGGGTGTATTGCAAATACCCCAGACCCAAACTAAAGCAAACCAAAAGCCCCTGACAGTTCTTGCCCAGCCCCATAGTGGGAGATTTGGCAGCAGGACCCTGCACGAATGAAGAGAAAAATCAGCTGCTGGGCTGTGTAAAGGCTAGGGAAGCGGTCTTTTGACTGGTGGTTACCTTTGTCAAGGATGGTATTCCCCTAGGGACTGACCTGCTCATCCCACCTTAATGTTCTTGTTGCTCCTTTCCCAGAATGCAGAATGAATGAACGAACACATGTGTGAGCCAATCTATGAATGAGCAAATGAAGGCAGGTGAGGGAGAACCAGAAAGGGTGACATTTTCCAACCTTTTCATTATTGCTCCTCCTGCAGCTGAGAACGAGAAACCAGCGAAGGGTAGACAGGAACAATAAAACCACACTATCTGTATTTTTTAATCACATAATTTTTAAGAAACTTTATCACTTCATAAAAGAAATGTAAGCTATTATTATTATTACTAAGACTGTGATCATTGATAAAACATCGTTCCAAAGAGTTTAACCAACAATGCAGGTAGAAGGATGACACCTACGGGAATTCTAGCTGATCATTCTGTCTTTCAGTACTCAGAATTACAGTTTCTTGGTACAACTACCTGTATATATTGATAAACATAAAGACATTCACAAGAATGTTTCAGCACACCATCCAATCAAGGGCCTCAACCACTACAACAGAATTTAATACCCTTGAAGTCTCCCTGCTGTACACATTCCAGCCAGTGACTCTGCCACAGCCCATAGGCTCCAGGTCTCTGGCCCATCTCCCCTCCTAGCCCTAGTCACCTTGTAATCCAGTCTACCAAACTCAAGGATAATCTGCACCAACTTTTGGCCTTAATAAGGCACATTTTCAAAACTACTTTTAAATGTATCTTTTCTGTTTTAATAGTTACTGTTAAGCTTTCAAGATACAAAAATTATTTCTTCCTGAGAAAGAGAAGTTACTTCCATCTTAATAATCTAAAATCTCAATTTTTTAGTTAGACATTAACTTGGATTTAATCACAGCCAGTAATTTACAATGGAAATTGTGCTCTGTTTCACTCTGCTTCTGCCCCATCCCCCTTCCCCCAGCATTGTTTGGATTTTTACCGTTCTTGGAGCAAGCCTCCAAGAATGTGGTTATCAGGTCACTACCAAACTGCATTTTCCTCTTGGGGCTTCGTGCACACGTAATAGGAATGAAAGTGTGCTGGGCAGTAAAAACATCTACTTCCCGTTTCTCTTGGCTGAGATCTCCGGGAGTGATTGGAGTACATTCCTGCCCCTCCGGTTCCCTTGTTGACCCTTTCAAGGCTGAATCACAGGTGAATATCAGAGACAAATGGAGGAGGAGGTTTGGGGAGAACGTACTTTTTCTTCACTCTTAACCTCAGGACATCTGAGGTCCTAAGGTGGAAGAATAGAAATAAAATTCGTTATTTTACCTAAATTTGACACCCGTGGTAATTTTTTTTTAAAGATTTTATTTATTTATTTGACAGAGAGAAATCACAAGTAGATGGAGAGGCAGGCAGAGAGAGAGAGAGAGAGAGGAGGAAGCAGGCTCCCTGCTGAGCAGAGAGCCCGATGCGGGCCTCGATCCCAGGACCCTGAGATCATGACCTGAGCCGAAGGCAGCAGCTTAACCCACTGAGCCACCCAGGCGCCCCCGTGATAATTTTTTAAATCAAATTTTTGAGTACTCATATATTTCTGCCATTTAAAAAAATCTACTTTATATGTTGGCTTATTTTCATTTTCCACATCACCATTTGCCATTTGATGATTCTCCTTATCATCCCCGGCACCATTCTATCTGCAGGATCTGGTTAGGAGTGAGTCTTCTAACCTCCTAAGATGCGCTTGGCATCAGTCCCTGCTGTTGGCTGGTAGCTTTCAAAACCTGAGCCAGCAATTTGCATGACTCAGTCGAACAAACGTGTTCACACAGGAAGTTTACATGCTTCTGCTCCTCCTTGCAGGGTGTTTTGAGGGCTTATGCGCAGGAACCAAATTCATGGCTTTCCCTTAACGTTTAGAGAGCAATATATGAAGTTCTAACAATTTCACCCAACTTCACCATTTCTTGAGATCTAACATTTAGTGTCCCAATCAGAGATTTACATTATGATCCAGTTTTTAATTAATACAGCCTTAAAGCAGGGTATTTGGCCCAAAGCCCCATGCAGCATATCCACTTAGCTGACTTACGGAAATGCACTGAAGGTTTTCCTCCCAAATTTGGACATCCTCTTGCATGCTCTGGCCTCTGAGAGTGGCACCACTAGCCATTTCATTTGACACTGTCAAATCATCAAATTCTGCTTTCTTCCCCCTGTGAATGAATCATGCCCCCCCCCCACATACACACACACTGCTTTCCTTCTCTACCACCAGCACACCAGTACAAGCTACCATCATTTCCCACCAGGATTCCTGTGGTTGCTTGGAGAGCATCTGAGCTCTCCATAATCATTTCCACTCTTTCAATTCATTGTGCACTCACTAGACTCGAATCCTGTTGCATTGCTCCCCAACAGCTCTCTTTAAAAGCTTTCAGTGGCTCCCATTGCTCCCAGCTCCAGTATCACCCTGACTGCCCTCCCTTCATGCTTGGTTTGCCAGTCTTGTCAGCCTTCTTTCATTTCCTTAAAGTCACCACTCCCTTCCTGCCATGGGGGTTTTTGCACATGTTGTAACCTCTGTCTACGCATCCTTTGGATCTTTGCTCAAATGTCATTTCCTTCTGGAAAACTTCCCTGACTGCCTCACACCTTAGACTAGGTCAAGAAGCCTGCACATCTCCACATAGCAAGACCTTGAGTTTTTGAATGAAAGGATAAGTAAAAAGTTCTTGTTCTGACTTGAATGTAAATTTCCATCCTATCCTCAATGAATATCAAATAAGATATCAACTATGCTTCCTCTGGGTTTGTGACTTTGATTTCGCTATTGGCAACCAGGAAGAATTTCAATATACAAATGATTCTGCTACCCATAATTGTCAGGGAGAATCTTTAATATCAGCAACACCAAAACAACTGGTGGTGTTGAAGGGTGTTATTTCTTTGCTTGAAAGTTTAATATCATGTAACCTAGAGGGCTGGTGGAAGAACATTTTACAAATACATCTGCCAGCACAACCAAAGTAGAATTTGTCAACCTAGATATTTATCATATATATATTATATCATATCATATCATATATAGGCTAATACCTAGTAACATGTATCTTTATCAATCACAACTTGAAGGCCATCTCTGTGTCTCTTGAAAATCCAGGGTTGAGCACATCATTCCTTTTGTGGTTGGGCATCCCTCAGTTCACAGGCTCAAGAGCAATTGAGTTGAAAAGAATCTTTTCTAAAAAAATTTTGTCCAAGTTTCAACTTCCTTTTCTTGAACAATGAGAATTATGTAATCCAGTGTGTTTTCCTTTTTTCCATGGCATCAAGGAAGCTTAGCACCAACTTACTATTTAATTAAAACAGGTATATTATTATAGATTTTTGGAATGCATGGTCTACATTGCCTCCTTATTACCTCTTCTTCATTCATATCTTCCACTTAAATGAACTTTCATTTTGCATGTATGATATTTTCAAGTATGCAGACTATAATTCATAAATCATACATTTTAAATGCTATTGGTCTTATACTTAAGCATCTATAGGTCTTAGACTAGCCAAACTTATAGTAGAAGGTTTGGATTCCCCCCAAAACCTCTGGGTCAACTGGTTTCTTGTCATATTTGTGGATCTGGGTTAAGGTATTGGGTTTCTTCTAGGCTTGATTAGGAATGAAGCGATTCATGGTCTTGAGATCTTATTTGGCATCCTTTTCCCAAGTAATCAAGTAGAGACAGTGGTAACAGAGATTATAACAAGAAAGACAAGAAGGAGAGAAATGAGATAGTCAGTAGAAGAAGACCTGAAAGAGAGATGGGCCTCAGAAAGGAGGTGGATAATTCCTCTGACATAGAAATTAATAGAGTCAAAGTTGCTTGGATTATGGGGAAAGGGTGGGATTAAATGTGGGAGTTTTAATGTGTCTAGTAAATGACAATCTTGTTCCTTACCTGACCTTTGAGAGCCAATTCAAGGACAGAGGCAGATATCAGGCAGATAGAGATAAAAATAGTATTGGCTTTACTAGTAATAAAGGTGCTAGAGGATGTGGTTCAGTTGTTGCCAAATTCACAGAATTAGCCAGAATTAGCCATAGCCACCCAGTCACAGGCACCTGCAGACCTCTGTTCTCACAGGCAGAATCAGCTTTCCCCACGAAGCTTACCGTATGAACAAAACAAAGTGAGAGCCCATGCTCTCTGCAGGCAGCTGGCTCTCAAAGAGAGAGAGAAAAAAGTAAGCTGGTGTCGTGGTCCCCAAATTCCAACCAGAAAATCAGTCCTCCTCAAGAATAAATAAAGGACTGGAGAGAGGCCAAGAGTTTTACACTAATAGAAAGTCCAGACACATGGGAAGGAATGATAGGAATGGGGAAAGAGTACCCCTAGCAATATTAAAGACTTAAAGCCTCTAAGGAGGATTCGAGTTCACCTTTAGGGGAAATGTGATAGGAAAGGAGCTAGCCAAGCGATTGCTCAGCAGGAATATTTAGGATGTAATGAAATTAGCTAATATGACTTTGTATTGGGCCAAGTCAAGGTGACTTCTACAACCTTCCTCAGTGACTCTCTACAGCCCCAGGGCAAGAATGCAGTTAGTGAATGAAGCATGGGGCATAGCAAAAGGGAGGCTGAAGGGATCTGTGATCCCGAGAACCAATCAATGGGGATACCACAATGATGTTAGTGTTTGCAAATGGTAGCATAAACATTTTACAGTGCCTCAAGACACCATTTTTCCCTGCCCAGTTGGGGAGTCCTAGTGGCAATAGAGGAAGGAGTAGAGTTGGCACTGTTATATGAAAGTAAGTGAAAGAGAACCTAGGATATTATTAAGAGCTTCAGTGAGGAGCTGACCTGAGTCTTGCCTGACAGAAAGTGGAATATAGCCAGAAGAGTCCACTGATTTAGATGACTTGAATTCTAGAAACCAAGGAGGTCTGAAGTATGGCCATGTTGGTATATATAATGATGTGGCCTAGAGTTAAGATCCTAGAGAGCTTAATAATCTTTTAATAGTCTTCAGTATTTTGTTTATTAAAAACAATGAGAAAGCCAAAAGATTTAAGACTTAAATCTTGTTCTTCATTTAGTCTTTCACATATAAAAACTCAGTAAGTAAGCACAACCAGGTTCCATCTTGAGTGTTCTCACCATAATTACTAAACTTAAAAGGCAGCCTCATACAAAGATGGAAATTAAAATAACTGGATATAAAATTTGGACTGGATGAAACAAGTTTATGATCTGTAGACCTGGAATAAAATTACAGGGTAAGAATAGTCTCAGAACTCAATATAGAATACCATGGGACCTTGGAACATGGGTTTCTTCAAGTATAAACTGGATCTAGTTGTTCCACTAACATTGTTTTTAGGTTAACATTGAGTTCTATCATTAAGGAAATGTTCCCATATATATAAGATGCCTTACAGGTGAAGAGTAATGATTGCACATGAAAAGATGATGGCACATAAAACAGGTTTTGGTAACTACCATGCTACAAAACTCCAAATATCTAAGTTCTGTCCTTAGGAAATACACAAGAGACTCTTACCATGAGAACATGAATTTTGACCTTATATTTAATATATAAGAGTCTATGAAACTCCAATAAAGTTATGCCGTCTATCGGTATTCTCTTGGAAGTTACTACAAAGTGCCACACATTTATATATTGTTGTACCTAGTAGTTGAATGAAATGGAAAACTTTATTTACAATACCTTAAAAACAACAACAAAAAAAAAACCACTGTGTTTTCATTAAGCTCCTTTCAAGTTTAGTAGTACAATGTCCAAAACCAAATATCCTACATAACCAATACATGAAAATAACAATGAAAGCATCTGGAGATTTGCAATCACACCCCTTCACATGGTCATGTTATTGTACACTTGCATAGCATTCATACCTCACAGAGTGCTTTCATTTACACAATTTCACTTAATTGTGGAACACACAACACAACACTATCATGCTACCACTGTTGTTGTTGCTGCCTTTGCTGATGTTGTGAATTGTCACTGGTGGGGATGCCGGAGCACTCCGTCCCTAACATGAATATGGCCACATCTCAAGGAGAATACTGAAGTTGATAAAATGTTGATCCTTAATAGCCCTTCTTTTTTTCTTGAAAACAAAGTCCTGATATGCAATGTCAGTTGCTAAATTGGTACCCTTATCTCTAACTTTCTGAATTTACAAAACAAGTAGAATATATACAGGCCCAGATTACGAGACTGATTAGGGCATTGAGATGTGGCCTTTTAACAGAAAACCCTGTAGACCAATCTGTACTAATCTCTGAATCAAACAAATGAGGGAGGGAAATACTACTATTATGAACTAGGATAGATCAAACAAGTTGGGGTCTGGACTCCCAGGGATTTTAGTAGGAGATACACATTAAGTAGTAAAAGGCAGGGCAAATATTGTTGTAAATCAAGAGCAGCTTAAATTCCATTCAAAGACAGGAGAATGATCACGTTGGTCCCAGCCAGTTTGTAGATGCCACTTGGTTCTAGTTTCCTCTGATATAAAAGCCTACTCCTCACAAATTGTTCTGACCTGCCCACTGAAACTCAGAAGTTTGGTAGTTAGAAAAATGGCCTTCTGGCTCTTCTCAATAATATTCTAAATGGGAGAATTCTTACTGCGAAGTAAATGTTACCACAGTGTGTGAAATAGAAACCTAGAGAAGCACTTGTGATGGGCTGAGCACTGGGTGTTATATGCAACTGATGAATTATTGAACAATATATCAAAAGCTAATGATGTACTACTGTATGTTAGCTAATTGAATTTAAGTTAAAAAAAAAAAAAACTAGTGAAGCTACTTATGGATTTACTATATGTAAATCCAAACACAGAAATAATTATGAGAAGCCATGAATCCAAACTGGCAAAAATAGATATACCTGGTAAGAAATCATCAGTATTTCAGTCTAAGAAAATGCACTTGTATTATAAAAATACTTCATCCAAAGAAATAGTCCTTTTGAGCCAAATACTATCATACTAGAGTAATAGTTACAAGTGACTTGACCAAATGATTTGAAATACTCAAAGACAAATATTGACCTCTTTTATAAAATCAATATGATTATTGAAAATAAAAGACAATGCAGTCATATTAATCTAATTAAATAATAGCAGAAGTCAGGGCAACAACGGAATTTTATACACAATGGCTGGGATCCCTGGCATCACCAAGGCAGCTTTCATTCATCTGGTTCTACAATCATCAGAGATAGCAAGTTCTAGAACAAGTTTTTTCAAACTGAGGTCACCAAATGCCCTGACATTTGGGGTTCTCAAGTTCTAGGAGAATTTCATTTTTCCATTTTGATGATGATGGAATGTTTGTGAAGCAAATTGGAGGATGAATAACAAGATGAAACAGAAAGGGAGGATGGGGGACACAATCTGAAAAGTCTTGAGTGTATATAAGGACCAGAAATATTTTTAAAAGATTTTATTTATTTATCTGAGACAGAGAGAGAGAGAGCACAAGCAGTGGGGAGGGAGAGGAAGAAGCAGATTCCCTGCTGAGCAAGGAGCCTGCTGTGGGGCTCAATCTCAGGACCCTGAGATCATGATCTAAGCCAAAGGCAGATGCTTAACTGACTGAGCCACCCAGGCAGCCATAAGGTTTCTTTTTAACATACACTTAAGGGTACCCATCATTGCAATAAAATTTGGCTTTTAATCTTAAATGTTATGAGAAGCTGCTACTGTGTTTAAGCTAGGAGTAGCATGATTGAGTATCTGTGTTATTGTTTTGGATTAGAGTGAGTAGCCATTGGAGGCAAAGAGGTTATTCCTAACAGCTAACACTTTTTTCTTTATCAGCCTGGGGTATAACATGAGGTTGTATCTCTTTAAATATTAAGGAAAACTATTAGGACTTCATCTTGTTTATTCCAAAAGTGTCTTCTTTCCCTTCCTATTGTTCCCCTGAGTCAGTTGTAGGAGATCCAGTGCTCTAGCAAAGTCCCTACCTATTTCATCAAAAACCAAGAAGGTGGAGCCAATTTTTGGTTTTTGTTTTCTTTCTATCCTCCTGCCACTTGGCCCTGGAAGTTGTGGAAGTGCAGGCAGAGTGGATTAAAGCCCCAGATTTCTGATTAGATGTTGAAAAGAGGGAGCTCCAGGGTACTGGAAATTCCAAGCAGATTATAGAGAGGGAGGAGATTGGGAAAGTAACACTACGAGGTTGCTTATGAACTTTAGAGCTCACCCCCAAACTGTATTTGTATGTGTATGTGTGTGCATGCATGTGTGAGTGTGTGTGTGTGGTTCTGCTCCTTATTAGCATACCTAAAGCACTGAGGGAGACAAAGTGAACAAAAAATGATTGAGTAAGGAACTCCTGGACTCCATACCTCCATAAAACTGGCAAAACTTTCAGAATCAAATTTTTTAGAAAGATGGACATGAACCAATGGCTTGCAATCATTTGTGGAGTGCTTATTCAAGAAACACAGCTGAATCTTTTTTTTTTTTTTTAAATGAGATTTGTGGCATTTCAATTTATCTAGTCCCATCCCCCACTCCTCAGTTCAGTGGCAACCATGAAAATAATAGTATGAATTCCTGGTACCAGTGGAAGCAAAAAGGACCCCATCCACAAAGAATTGTAATTATCTGTTTTGACTGATCTGGTGATTCCCTGAAAGTTTGGCTCAAAGGCTTGTCTTAATCTCCCCTTGTTTGGAACTAGCCAAGGGCTTAAACTGTTAGCCAGAGGTGGAGATGAGGAGAGGGCATTTTTCAAAAACATTTACAGGCAAATGTTTTAGTCCCTACTCCCTGAGGTAAAAAAAATAATAGATTTGGGGCAAACAAGACTAACCAAAAAGCTTCAGAGAAAAGGCTAGGAAATGAGATGTCCATAGGGCTTTGAAAATCTCTGACATATTCCTGGGAATCTAGAAGACCTTGTGCATGCATATGGTTGTGTACATTCTCAGAAAATACCTGATAAGAAAGAAAGCTTACAATTCTAGCTTACCTAAAGGCTCTGTGCAAACAGGAAGTGAAGGCTAAGACAAAGATGCAAACTCTGGTTGAGTGTTGAAGATGTGCGTGCACAGAGTCCCTCAGCAAAGTCTAGGAGAATTTTTTATTCCAAATATTTAAAGAAATCTGTTCAATCATCAGCTGACCATTGAGCTAAAAGAACAGGATTTCAGGGACGCCTGGGTGGCTCAGTTGGTTAAGCAGCTGCCTTCGGCTCAGGTCATGATCCCAGCTTCCTGGGATCGAGTCCCACATCGGGCTCCTTGCTTGGCAGGGAGTCTGCTTCTCCCTCTGCCTCTGCCTGTGTTTGCTCTCTCTGCCTCTCTCTCTCTCTGACAAATAAATAAAAAATCTTTAAAACTTAAAAAAAAAAAAAAAGAACAGGATTTCAGTGACCACACACAACAAATAATACAGGCTTTACAGGATCATTTTAGAAAAATCACTAAATAAGCAACAACTACCACAAAATGAAGCAACAATAATAAACCCCAGGGAGGAGAGAGACTCTGACTTCAAGAATTGCTGTGCTCTATTACTCAAAATGCCCAGTTTTAAGTAAAAGGTCAGGAAAAGAAACAAGACAGTATGATCCACACCTGGGGAAAAGGCACTCAAAGAAACTGGCCCTAAGAAGTTCCAGATGTTGAAATTTTTGACAAAAACTTTAAATCAGTTACTGTTAACACATTCAAAGAGCTAAAGAAATCCATCACTAAAGATTTATAGGGAGGAATGAGAATGATGTCTCACCTTACGGAGAATATAGAGATAGAAAATATATTTTTAAAAAGAAAGAAGAAGAAGAAGAAGAAGAAGAAGAAGAAGAAGAAGAAGAAGAAGAAGAAGAAGAAGAAGAAAAGGAGGAGGAGGAAAAAGAGCAGGAGAGAAGGAGGAGAAGGAGGAAACAGACATTCTGGAATTGTAACGTAAAGGAACTAAAATGAAAATTTTACTATAGAATCTCAAAATCAGATTTGAGCAGGCAGAAGAATCAGTGAACTTGAAGATAAGTCAACTGAGATTATCCAGTCTAAGAAAGAGAAATATAAAAGAATGAACAGAGTCCCAGAGAACTGTGGAACACTGTCAGCATGACAGCATACACATAATGGGAATGCCAGAAGGAGACAAAAAAGAAAGTGGGAGAAATTATCTGAAAAAATAAAGGCCAAAAATTTCCCAAATTTAAGGAAAAATATTAATCTACACATACAAGAAGTTCAATGAACTCCAAGTAAAATAAACTCAAAGGCATCCACACTTATTCAAATCATAGTCAAGTGTTATAAGCCAGAGGAAAAAAATCTTGAAAACACCAAGAGGGAAGGAACTCATCACATACAAAACATCCTAAATACAATAAAAGGCTGACCTCTTATTGGAGCAAGTGGGCAGTGGGATGAAATATTTAAAGTTCTGAAAGAAAAATACTGTCAACCAAGAATACTGTATATAGCAAAATAGTGTTTCAAAAAAATGAAGGAGAAATTAAGATTTTCCTAGATAGAAAAACTGAAAGAATTTTATTTGCTATTAGACCTGCCCTAGGAGAGACACTAAGAAGTTCTTTGGGCAGAAATGAAAGGTCACCAGACAGTAACTAAAATCTACATGAAGAAATAAAGAGCACCAGTGAAGGTAAATACCTACATAAGTATAAAAGACATTATAAATATATTTTTTGTTTATAACTACTTTTTATTTTCTATATAATTTAAAAAATAACTGCAGAAAGCAATAACTACAAGTCTATACTGATGAGCATAGAACAAATAAAGATGTAATCTGTGACAACAGCATGGAAAAAGAAGTAATAAACTTTAAAAGAGCACATTTTTGTATACTATTGAAATTACATTGACATTAATCTGAATTAGATTGTCATAAATTAAGATGTTCATTGTAGTCTCTAGGGCAACCACTAAGAAAATAAATCAAATATATATAATAAAATAAATGGAAAGGGAATTAAAATGGTACACTAAAAAATGTCTATTTAACACAGAGAGATGTGGCAATGGAGGAATTGAGCAAAAGAAGGCATAAGACCTGTGGAACACAAACACTAATGATAAGGGTAAATTCTTCCTTATCAGTAACCATATTAAATATAAATGGATTAAACTCTCCAATTAAGACATGAAGACTGTCAGACTGTATATTTTTAAAAACACAATCTAACTGCATTCCCTCTAAAGTTTCATTTCAGATTCAAGACACAATAGTTTGAAAATAAATGGGTGGGACAAGATACTCCACATGAATAGTTATCAAAATTAGTATAGCTGTAGGACACCCAAGTGGCTAGACAGAGATAATAACAACATAAAAGACTTAAATAATACTATATGCCCACTCAACCTAACAGAACACTGCTCAACAACAGCAGGATATACATTCTTTTCAAGAACATATGTAACATTATCCAGGATAGATCATAGACCCTATGTTGGGCCATATAACAAATCTAAACAAATTTTTTAAAGATTGAAATTAATCAAAGTGTGTTCTCTGACCACAGTGAAATGAGATGATAAGTTAATAACAAAAGGACATTTGGAAAACTCAAAAATATATGAAAATTAAACAACACTATCTTAAATAACCAATGAGTCAAAGAAGAAACCAAAAGGGAAATTAGAATTTGAGATTGCACAACAGTGTGAATGTACTAAATGCCACTGAAATGTGCATTTTAAAATGGTTAAGATGGTAAATTTTATATTGCATGTATTTTATCACAATTTAAACATTATAAAAAGAAAGAAAATACTTCAAAGTGGATAAAAATGAAAACACAAAATAACCAAAATTTATAGGATGAAGCAAAAGTGGTACTCAAAATAATTATAATAGTGAATGCCTATATTTAAAAAGAAGAAAGATCTCAAAGGTACTGAGTCCTGAACTAATGAATAGACAATTATCAAGGTCCCAAACTGATCACTGGGCTGTACAAACACAGGACAGATTTCAAAGGCACTGCCAAGACTTTGAAAATTGAACTGCAACTGGAATCACAGCCCACAAAAGTCATGGTGGAACTTATACCTTGAGCTTAACTAGGTCAACCAGTTGCTAAAAGAAAAATGTCAACATCTGTCATGGGATTTAAACAAGACTCTGTCACATGATGTAAGATTTGAAATGTCCATGATATAATCTAAAATAACTTAGAATATGAAGAATTCAGAAAAATCTAATTTACTGGGTAAAAACAACAACAACAACAACTAATAAATGTCAAGGCCAAAGTAGTGCAGATGTTTGAATTATTTGACAGACTTTAAGGTAATTATTACAAAAATGCTTGAACAAAATTGCAAAGAATATTGAAACTAATTGAAAAATAAAAGTTTCAGGAAAAATGGAAGATATAAAGAAGAACCAATGAAAAGTTTAGACCTGAAAAACATAATAAGTGAAATTAAAATTTCACTGGCTAGGCTCAATAGCATAACAGAAATGACAGAGGAAGGAATCTGGAAACTTGAAGACAAATATGTAGGTAAAAATTACCTAATTTGAGCAAAAAAGAGTAAATAAACTGGGGGCGGGGGTGGGAAAGGAACCTTTTGGAAATAAATGTGTAGTACTGTGCCAGCAGAGTCTTAGTAGAAAAGAGAAAGTGTGATGCAGAAAATAATATTTTAAGAAATAATAACTGAAAAACTCCCAAATGGGTGAAAGACATAAATTTACATGTTAAAGGAATTTAGCAAACACTAAACAGGAATAATTCAAGGAGATCCTCACCCTAGTTCATGTTAGAATCCTCTGAAAACAAAGACAAAATAAAAAAAAATTACAGCAGCCAGAGAAAAAGGATTTATAACTTATAATGGAACAGCTATTTAAATAAGGGCAGGTTTCTTGTGAGAAACCAAGAAGACCAGGAGAAAGTAGCATCATGGTTCTAAAGCTGAAGAAATAACTATCAACCCCCAAATTCTATATCCAACAAAAACTCTTCAGGAATGAATACGAAATAAAGACCTTAAATAACTCATTTTAGGAGTTGGGACCTAAAATATTACTACAAGAAGTTCTTCAGACAGAAGAACGTATACCAGAAGTAAACTTGGGACATCAGGAATGAAGGAATGTTTGGGTTTTTAACATGTGTCTGTGTAATATCTAAGACAACCAAAGCATGGACAGAAAATGGACCCATATGGTGGTAATGTTTTTATATCCAATTGAAGTGGTAAAATATTGAAGCTAAGTAGACTGTGAAATGTTACTATCTACTTTGTATTACTAGATCAACCACTATAAGATCTACAGTAAATGATATAATCATTTCCCAACTTATTTCTGAGGCCAGCATGACCGTGACACAAAAATCAAAGAACTGAAAGAGAAAACTATAGGATACTAGCCCTTATGAGCATAGATACAAAACTTCACAACAAACATTAGCAAGTTGAGTCTAGCCACAACTGGTAAGATTTATCTTAGGAATGAAAGGATGTTCAATATTTGAAAATCCATGCTATCCACTATAGTAAGAGTTTAAAGAAAACATGATAATACCAACTGGTGAAGAAAAAATTATTTCCACAAAATTCAACATCCATTCCTGATTTTTTTAAAAAACGGAAGAATATAGTGAGTGCTATGAAATGTTTAAACCTGATGATTCACAGACCTGTACCGCTGGGGCAAATACTACAGTACATGTTAATAAAAATAATTCTTAAAAAAGAAAAAGAAAGAATAAAATGAAATTAAGAAAAGAGACAGAAACCTCTCAGAAAACAAGGAACAGAGAGGAACTTCCTCAATCTGTTAAATGGCATTTATTAAAGAAAAAAAAAAAAAGCCACAGCTAACATGGTAAAAGACTGAATTGTTTCTCCCTTAAAATTGAGAACAAGGCAAGGATGTCCACTCTATCACTGCTATTGAACAACATACTGGAAGTCTTAAACTTCCAGAACTTAAACTTCTATAACTCTTCTAAACTTCAAAACTCAATAATGTGGGAGAAAATGACCCAATTTTAAAAATGGGCAAAAGATGAAAATAGACACAACAGAGAAGACTTAGTCTTGGCAAATAAGCCCATAAAAAGATGCTCAACAGGGGCACCTGGGTGGCTCACCGGGTTAAGCCTCTGCCTTCAGCTCAGGTCATGATCTCAGGGTCCTGGGATTAAGCCCCGCATTGGACTCTTTGCTCAGCAGGGAGTCTGCTTCCCCCCCTTCTCTCTCTGCCTGCCTCTCTGCCTACTTGTGATCTATCAAATAAGTAAAATCTTAAAAAAAAAAAAAGATGTTCAACATTATTATCTATTAGTGAAACACAAATTAAAACTATGATGAGATTACACACATATTACAATAGTTAAAATAAAAACATACTGACAACACCAAGTGCCAACAAAGACACCGAGCTCATGGAATGCTCTTACACTGCTGGTGGGACTATAAGATGGTACAGCCACTCTGAAAAATAGTTTGGAAGTTTCTTATAAAGCTAATATACTCACTGTGTTCTCTAGGTATGAAATGAAAACTTATTGGTTCAGCCACTATGTTAAACAATATAGAGGATCCTCAAAAATTTAAAAATAGAACTACCAGATGATCCAGTAATTCCACTCCTGGGTGTATATTCAAAGAAAATGAAAACAGGACATCCAAGAGATAGATGTATTCCTATGTTTATTGAAGCATTACTTGTAACAGCTAAGCTATGGAAACAACCCAAGGGTTCACAACAGATGAATGGATAAAGAAGACATGGTTTACATATACAATTGCATATTACTTAGCCATGAGAAACAAAGAAACCCTGCCATCTGTGACAACATGGATGACCTTGAGGACATTATGCTTAAATAAGTCAAACGGAGAAAGAGAAATGCCATATGACCTCATGTCTATGTGAGATCAGAAAAAGCTAAAGTGATAAAACCAGAGTAAAATGGTGCCTACCCAGGGATTACCAAGAGAATTGGGGATATGTTGTTTAAGGGTATAAACTTGCAACCAGTAGCTGAGTAAGTCCTGGAGATCTAATGTACCTCAGAGTGGTTAGAGTAAAAAAACAAAAAAAAAAAAAAAAAAAAAAAAAAAAAAAAAAAAAACCTGTATTATTAACTTAAGCATTACTAAAAGACAAGATCCTAATTGTTCCCACCATAGAAAATAAAGGATAATTATGTGACATTATAAAGGCATTAGCTAATACTACATTGGTAATCACATTGCCATATATAAATGTATCAACACATGTGACATCTTGAAGTTACACAATGCTTCAGTGATTCATATGACTGAATGCCAGAAAAAAAAAAAACAACAGTTGATTTACCATATGAAAATTTCTAAAGGAAAATATGAGATTAAAAATACGGCATGTGAGGAACATGTCTTTAAGAGCAAATTGCTTAGCCTTAGAATACCTTCATAGTCTGTGCTATAGTGAAAAAATATTTCACTCCCTGCTGAAAGGAAAGTAGAATTAAGACTTAGAAAAGTAAGAAAGTTCATGTTTTGCTACAAGCTCTACAGAAATGACAGATTTCTCTTGTGTGTTTTCCTGTCACTCAGAATGTCAACAGATCTGGGACTCTCATCAAAGTGTTTCCTAGCTAGTCTGTCTTTCTACATCTGAAATGGAAATCACTCTTTTTAGGGATGTCAAGATTTGTGAACCATCTTAAGTAATTGAGGAAGTCACGAAATGTGGCTAGCATAGAAGATGGCTTATTATCCATCTCTTTCGTTCATCATTCCAGACATAAGTGACCTTAAATTCATTTATTTCTTACTCCGTTTACGCATACCATAAAAACACAATCCGGGATCCCTGGGTGGCTCAGTGGAGTAAGCCGCTGCCTTCAGCTCAGGTTATGATCCCAGGGTCCTGGGATCAAGTCCTGCATGGGTTTCTTGCTCAGCGGGGAGCCTGCTTCTCTCTCCCCCTCTGCCTGCCTCTCTGCCTGCTTGTGTGCTCTCTCTCTCTCTCCTTCTCTCTGACAAATAAATAAATAAAATATTTTTAAAATTTAAAAAAAAAATTAAAACAATCCAATATCCCTCGATTTCATATAAGCATTTAAATTTTGTCTCCAATGCTGTAGCTGTTAATAGGCTTGAAATAAGCATCTGATCATTTTTCTTAATCTAAGCCACATCATGAAACCTTGGTTCTTCCACAGTTTCGATTAAGGGAATGGCAGTAGGAACGGGAGGAGATTTAGAGATACCCATGGAAGAGTCCCACTATGGAACTTGGTAGTTTATTCAATGCGGGGACTGGGGAGCTAGTGAAGTGGGGAGGCTGAGTGCAGTAAGAGAGACTTCAGAATCAGATGACTTCTTATTTCTTTATTTTTTATTTTATTTTTTTACTGAAGTATGTTTGACACAGTATGACATTAGTGTGGGTATACAATGGTGATTTGACAGCTCTGTACCTCATGTTTTGCTCACCACATGTGTAGCTACCATCTGTCATTACACAACACTAGTGTAATACCACTGACTGTATTCCCAATGCTGTACCTTTCATCTCCTTGGCCTATTCTATAACCATAGGCCCATACCTCCCACAGACCCCCCTTTTCCCATTTTGCCGATCCTCGTTCCCCCTCCCCTCTGATAACACCAGTTTGTTGTCTGTATTTAGGGGTCTGTTTTTGCTTTATTGTTTGTTCGTTCACATGTTTCTTTTCTTTCTTTCTTTCTTTTTTATTCCACAAATGAATGAATTCATAGAGTATTTTTCTTTCTTTGTCTGACTTATTTCATTGAGCATAATATCCTCTAAGTCCATCCACGCTGTGACAAATAGCAAATTTCCTTTATATGTATGAGTGGCTGGCCATGCTAGTATCTGAATTAGGTAACACAGGAAAAACATAGGGCAGAGGGTTATAGAAGAGTCGAAAGGAGAGCTATTTATCTATATTTTACCAGTGTATTTATTTTTCAGAGTTTGGATAGAGTTTATATTATCTCTCTCTCTCTCTCCCTCTCTCTTTTTTAGTTTTTATTTATTTATTTGACAGAGAGAGACCACAGGAGAGGCAGGCATGGGGAGTGGGAGTGGGTAAGCAGGCTCCCTGCTGAGCAGAGAGCCCAGATGTGGGGCTTGACCCAGGACCCTGAGATCATGACCTGAGCCAAAGGCAGAGGCTTAAACCCCTGAGCCACCCAGGCAACATTGCATCATCTCTTAAAGTAGTATTTGTTAGAGGATCTCAAGTTTGACTTTAGAGAGGACATTGTGGATTTTAACATCAAAGGAATCCTTGAGAAAAACAGATTTGAAGTGAGCGAGGAGACATGACATTTCACAGAGAAAATCAAATCTTACTTGAAGTCACATAAATTAGTAGTGAAAGTTCTGTTGGTCGCCGAAATGCAAGAGGAAAGAGAACCCTTAGAAGGTGTAGTGTCTATGGTACAAAAGTCAAGACTTCTCATACACAGTGAATTTGGTCCTCCTGGTGGCAAATTTCCAGGAAGCCAGACCCTTCCTGCTCAAATGATGTGGTTTCCTAGGGGACATATAAATAGTCTTTTCTCCACACAAAAAAGTTAAGAATAGAAGCCAAAGACCCTCCCACACATCAGAGCACAGCTGTCAATGTGGCCAACAGAAGCACAGCATTGGCAAAAGCAGCTCTGGCAGGATGTAGGGAAGGGTAACCACAGAGGTAGCAGGGAGTGAGGAAAGAGCAGGAGACATGGTCGGAGAGCAGACACTTAGTGCAGAAAAGAGCAGCTGGAACTCAGGAAGTGGGTAAGAAGAAATAAAGGAAAACAGGTGGAAGGATTTAGAAAGATATGTAAAGAATGTAGCAAGGGCAGACTAAGTGCAAACCAGGTAACCCTAGAGACTGCCTGTATGTTTCTAAGACAGGATCAGAAGGTGGGAGAAAACCCAGGCATGACAGAATCAGACCAAAGTATCGGTCTTCATCCAGGGAAGAACTTACTGGAATGGCCCACCGTACCCCTGGTTCAGAGGGCCCAGAGCCTTATCCCCACTGCCCCCACCTTCATCACATCCTGGGGGGCAAATTCAACTTTTATTTATTTATTTTTAAAATTTTATTTATTTATTTGAGAGAGAACACATGCATGCACCTGTGAGTGGGGAAGAGGGAGAGAGAGAATCCCAAGCAGAGTCTCCACTAAATGTGAGCCTGAGGAGGGACTTGATGTCAGGACCTGAGATTGTGACCTGAGCCAAAATCAGGAGTCAGACCCTTCAACAGCTGCACCACCCAGGTGCCCCAAATCCAACTTTTAGAAGGCAGTGCTAGGTCCTAGGCATACCTCACTGCCTCTTAGTGTTAAATTTCAAGAGTCAGTTGAAAAAGTTCATCTTGTACATATTCTTGAAATAGAAAACCTAGTCTATTCCAGCAGGCTTTGGTTCAGACAACATCATGGTTTCATAAGTTGTTGCCTGATCTTCTAGGAGTTAAAAATCTAATTGCAGATATTTATAATCTACTATGGTCTTTTTAAAAATAAAACCCATTAAGGGAGTGCTAATTATTAAATATAATGAGCAATTTAAAGCTAGTGGTATTCTTCAGATAATTAGATGACCTTTTGTTCCTTAAGTAAACCATCTGATAATCTGAACTTAATTACCAACAATTCCTCTTCTGAATCCCCTGAACTTCAAAGAAGGATTTTAATTAATTTTATCATTATAACCATTAATTGCTGGCAGCTATAATCAAACCTCAAAAACCTAAGGGCTAGTATCTTCTTTTATTCTCAGGGGCAATGTGATATGCCTCTAAGAGACAAAGGCTGAAGCAAATGTTAAAATAGATTGTGCGCATTCGAATGTACACTGTGTACTGCCCCACTGCTTACCAGCCATGTGAACTTGGGCAAATTATTTTCATGATGACTTGATTTCCTCATTAAAATGGGGACGATGATAACAGCAATTACCTCATGAGGCTGTTATTAAGGATTAAACCAGCCTAGAACAGTGCCTCAGTAAGTACTTATTAATGAATACAGAAAACATTTAGAACCATGGGTGGTAAACAGTACTCACTGTATGTATTAACCATAATTCTATTACTTTCTGATGTTCCTCACAGTAATTTTTAGTAGTTTGAAGTATGGAGTAGTATGAAGTTTGAAAACATGCCCAGTGAGCTCCATGATCCTCTAAAGACCAGAAAATAAAGTAACAATGATAACATTATAGCTCTGTTTTTAATACTTAGTTAATCTCAGCATAGTAATTCTATTCCTTTGTGTTCCTCAGAGTCGAAAACATGTCAATGAGATTGGAAGAAATCAATGAAAGAGAAAATTTTATGAAAACTTCCCTACAGACTGTTGACCTTCGACTTTCTCAGCTGGAAGAACTGTCTAGCAGAATGGTGAATGCTCTTGAAAATCTCGCAGGAATTGACAAGTCCGACCTGATACAGACCCGGTCCCGAGCTTCTTCCGAATGTGATGCAACTTATCTTCTAAGACAAAGCAGTATCAACAGCGCCGATGGCTACAGCATGTATAGATACCATTTCAATGGTGAGGAGTTGCTGTATGAGGATGCTTCTCTCTCCATGCCACCAGGGATAGGATTCAGGAAGAAAGCCTGTTCCTTCCGAATGAAGGAAGAGAAGGAGTCAAAAATGCATCTGATACCAGAGCGTCAAGGCAGCCTTCACCTTTCATCCAGCACAAGCCCGCCAGCAACACCAGACTGTGGTCAACTTGCGTTAGACAACGTCAAGAACTCTTCAGAGCTGAAATTAGGTCCAGATACTGGGATCGCAGCCGAAGATGATCGAAGGCAGGCCGACTCTGAAAGGGAAGAAACTGTTCCCCCAAGTGTAAATCAACCAGATGTTATGCATGGACAGAACAAATCAGATTTTCAAAACCCTCAGCTCACAGTGGAAACAACCCAGATAGAAGGCACAATTTCCTATCCCCTGGAAGAAGCAAAGCTGATGCGTTATCACCCTGAGGAAATGTTCAGTACTTATAAAACAACAAAGTCCAGAAGCTTTGTGTATTCCCGCGGACGGAAGCCGGTCAGCGGGGTGAACACCTGCAGCACAGAGTACAGTTCGATCATGGACCCAGCACGCCCCTCGACACTTCAACAGTGGACGACAGAATGGAAATACCAAGTTCGAAAGATCACACGTTCTCACAGTACCGACATCCCTTACCTTGTGTCGGAAGCGGCCAGGCAAGCCGAGCATACAGAACAATGTGCAGACACCGAAGATGAGAACCATGTGTCTGAAACAGCCCCTCAGATCGCTCATTTATCTCCAGCTGTCCCTGACAGAACCAAAAAGGAAAACTTACTGTCTGTGAAACCAGACCCAACTCTGGGGTTCCGATCTTTAAGGTCAAAAAGTTTACACGGCCACCCTAAGAAAGCTAAAGCCGGTCCGGACAAACTAGACAGACCTGGACATGCCAGCAGTGTAAGTAACTTGGCAGTTGTGTCTGGGATTACAACAGAAGAACAGAAGGCCAGGCAAGAGAAAACTTCCACAGAAACTGCATGTTGACATGTTCTGCCTCTTTGATCTTTAAATCGAAACCACTGATGACTACCATCTTGGTCATCTAAATAGCATCAATTTCTGAAAACACTTTCATTAAAACTGTCCGGCAATTTGGACATAAGATTTAAAATTCAATGCACTAAACATAAAGTCATATTTCGCTAGCACATGTTAGTAAACTTAGGTTGTTTTTAGTTGGAGTAGGATCAGATGAAAGTGACAATATTCTAGTTGAGATAAATTGCTTAATCTGTAAACAATTCTACAATCTCTTTGTTAGGCAATCTCTAAATTGCTTAATCAGTAAACGATTCTACAACCTCTTTATTTCTCGTTATTTATTTCCACCAAGTAGCCTAAGAAATGCCTTTGGGTGCCGCCAGTAGGTTACCAAAGAAGTAAACAGCTATGTAAAAAGAGAAATTAAAGAGAAAGAAAACGTGAAAAAAAAAAAAAAAAGAAGGCGGAGAAGAAAAACAAAATTGTGAAGTGCAAGAAGTAAGAAGTGGAAAGAAGCCATCGGCATCATATTTTTTATGGATCTTTGTTTTCTGTTTCAATGACACGGTGGAAACAAAAATACACTATTATGTCAAAGATCACACTGTCATAGTCTAGGGTGACGAGGAGTTGTGTTAATGTGTAAAAATAAAGTATCCAATGTGCATTTTCCTGTTGTCATAGAGTCCCCAATAGCAAACACAAATAAATTGTACCTCTGCCTATTCAATGGTTTGTGCAAAGCTGTGGCTAAAACCAGAAAGAAACATCATGAAGGTCGAATTGTTGAGAATCACGGAGACCATTCATGGCTGAGAATACAGGGTCTTAGGCTTCAAATTATAAGTTCAGAAACATTTCAGACTACTGAGCCCCTATCCTCAAGTAGGGGCCACTCTCTAGAGCCCTTAATACCACCTCTAGCCCCACGACTCTTGACTATACAAACAGGGGCAGAGAGGGGCAGAAAGGGATCTTCTCTGGCTAATGCAGAGGGCACCCACACTCACAGAGGCTAAGGGTTGGTTCCTTACCATCTCACAATGGCATCTCTTGGGAGGACTCAAGGAGTCCGGAAGCACACAGAGAAGGCCAACCTCATGCCTGAAGTTACATGCCTATTACTACTTTAGTGAAGTGCCTCATGGCGGGAAGCAGGTCAGACAGAAATGGGGATGATTACAAAATAACCACTACACCCATTCTCATGTGAGTCTCAGACTGTCACATTGTCATAAACCAGCAAGGGAAGAGAGAGAGAGAGAGAGATTCCGTGTAGTTATGCTAGTTACGTACTTATGTAAGTTATAAAGATAGTGATCAGAAATAGTTAACAACTAAATAAGACTGAAGTTTTTAATAATCAGGTTCAAATCCCTGAACCGGGGTGAATTGAAAAAAAGGAAAAGATACCATTGCATGGATGATGGGGCTTTGAAATGTAAGAAATGATAACATTTATTTAATAAATAAAGCTACTGCTACATTGAGACTGTTTAATCAATCCTGCTATGTGCGTTATTTGACCCAATGCTTAACCCATTATATTTTACCTCATTCCTAAATCTTTCTTTTTGGTGCCAAGAAACTTTTCAGCGCTTTGCCACGTTCTAGAAAAAAAGGTTTCTCAGAATAACCTGGAGAACCCAAGACAACTCAACAGAGTGAGTGTGAAGAAGGCAAAGCTTATCTTTGCAACTCCCTGTTCTCCATTCCCTTCACAGCTGCCCTCCCCTCTCTCTCTGAGGTCTCTCTTACCTTGCTATGGGACCAAGTCCATTCCCATAAGTCTCATTAGATTTGAGACACCTCCCTCCTGTAGAGGTGTTGGCTAAAAGGAATGTGATACTTTCCTTTAGATATTGGTCTGACAGACCCAAGGAAGTGTCTTATAATGGTGGAATTCCAGAGACTGGGGCAGGGACTTTCTTGCACACCTGAAATCATGCTATATGTCCACGCACTCTACCATCTCAATACAGCTCAAATATTGAGGCCCTTTAATGTAGGGCTTATGATATTATTATTAATTTGTCATTCTAAGTTTGCTAAATAAGGAGCAGTATATGTTAGGAACTAATATCCACTTGGATCAAATCTAGCAATATCTAATACAATTAAAATAGAAACACTGTGTATGTTCAAAGCATTTAATGTTAAGTTGTCTTAGTAGGAGTGCCTGGATAGCTCAGTGGGTTAAGCATCTGCCTCCAACTCAGGTCATGATCCTGGGGTCCTGGGTTTGAGCCCCACATTGGTATCCCTCAGCAGGAAGTCTGTTTCTCCCTCTCCCTGCTCACTGTTACTCTCATTCTCTCTCTCTGTCTCAAATAAATAAATAAATTTTTAAAAAATTGTCTTAATAAATAAATCATAAGCCTATTTCTGTTCTATGTAAGACACAATAAGAAACATACTAAGAAGGTTTTATTCTCATATCCCATAAATTCTGGCACACACTTATGATAGTTGTATAAGCTGAAAGTAAGCTCATTTTTTACTTTGATCAAGAGGAAAGAAGAATTGAACTCATTATAAGTGGCTTTCTCCTTTGAGACTATATGATTGCTTATTTTTTGAATATATATGGTATCACCTTGAGGCTCCTATAGGCTTACACAATTTAGGTTTCAGGACTTTAAAATTTAACTCCAAGCATTGTCTTAGAGTTATTTCATATCAAAAAATGCATTTAGGGGGCACCCGGCTGACTCAATTGATAAAGCATGCAACTTTTGATCACAAGGTCATGAGTTTAAGTCCCACACTGGGCACAGAGCTTACATTTTTAAAAAGTTTAAAAAATGCATTTTAGGGTCACCAGGATTCCTCAGTCAGTTAAGTGTCTGCCTTTGGCTCAGGTCATGATCCCAGGATCTTGGGATTGAGTCCGTGTCAGGCTCCCCACTCACTGGGGAGTCTGTTTCTCTGTCTCCTTCCCCACTTGTACTCTCTTAATTGTTCTCTCTCTCCCTCTAAAATAAATTTTTTTAAAAAATAAAATCTCTTTGATACAGATGTAGTGAGAAGAAGGGCCATATGAACCCCAATGTTCATAACAGCAATGGCCACAATCGCCAAACTGTGGAAAGAACCGAGATGCCCTTCAACAGACGAATGGATAAGGAAGATGTGGTCCATATACACTATGGAGTATTATGCCTCCATCAGAAAGGATGAATACCCAACTTTTGTATCAAGATGGACAGGACTGGAGGAGACTATGCTGAGTGAAATCAGTCAAGCAGAGAGAGTCAATTATATGGTTTCACTTACTTGTGGAGCATAAAGAATAACATGGAGGATGTTAGGAGAAGGAAAGGAAAAGAGAATTGGGGTAAATCAAAGGGGGAGATGAACCATGAGAGACTGTGGACTCTGGAAACAAACTGAGGGTTTTGGAGGGGAGGGGGGGGATGGGGTTGGGTGAGCCTGGTGGTAGGTATCAAGGAGGGCACGTATTACACAGAGCACTGGGTGTGGTGCATAAGCAATGAATCTTGGAACACTGAAAAAATAAAATGAAATTTAAAAATAAATAAACAAAATATTTTTTAAAATGCATTTTGCCAGATATATATTGGAAATAGACACAAATGAAGTCATCACCCTACTATCTCCAACATAAAAAAGACCTTTAAAGAAATTTTTATTATGAAGGACACAAAATTATACAAAACAAATACGACTGAGTTATTTTAAGATGAACATCTTTATAGCCAATATGCAGAGTAATAGAATTTCCAGCCACCCCAGAAGTTTCAGAAGTTCCAATATCAATCATCTTCCTCCCCACAAAAGTGACCACTATCTATTTACAGTAGTCATTTCCTTGTTGTAAAAAAAAAAAAAAAAAATTACTCAGAACCTAGATGGCTTAAAACACCTATGTGATTATGCTCATGGATTTTGGGGGTTAGGAATTCAGACAAGGCACAGAGAAATTCTCCTGATTTGTAATCTTTGCTGATTTTCATGAGGTAAATCCTCCTACCGTGACCAACTGCAAGCTACATGTGACATCACTGAATTCAGACTTGGGAAAAAATGCTGACAATTAGCTCCTGCAAACCAGTGCAAATGGGCCTGAGCACATCACTGTCTCTATCTCATGGTGTTTTTTTTCCTCAAAGATTTTATTTTTATTTATGACACAGAGAGATAGCCACAGAGGGAATACAAGCCTAAGGGAGCTGCAAAGGGAGAAGCAGGCTCCCCACTGAGCAGAGAGCCCGATATGGGGCTTGATCACAGGCTTGAGATCATGACCTGAGCCGAAGGCAGACACTTAACCAACTGAGGCATCCAGGCGCCCCAATTTCATAGTATTTGAGCTGAGAAGATTCAGCATCTGGAGGTGATTCAACAGCTGGAGGCTGACGTCATCTAGAAGCATCTTCCCTCACATGTCCGGGAGTGGATCCTGTCTGTCAGCTGTGATCCGAATCTCAGCTAGGGCTATTCACCAGAGGACCCAAGCATGGTCTCTGCATGTAGCCTGGGCTTTCTCACAGCTTGGCAGCCTCCTAGAAATCAGATTTCTTACATAGTAGTTCAGGGCTCCAAAAGTGAGTGTCCCCGTGAGCAAGGAGGAAATGTCATTGCTTTTTATAACTTAGTCTCAGAAGTCATGCAGAGTCCCTTCCATTGCATTCTCTTGGTTACAGGTGAGTCACTAAGCTCAGTCCAGACTCAAGGAGAGGGAGGAGTGTTTAGAATTTTGCAGACATAGAGCGTCTGGGTGGTGTAGTCAGTTAAGCATCTGACTCTTGGTTTCGGTTCAGGCCATGATCTCAGGGTCACAAGACTGAGCTATGTCTAGCTCTGGGCTCAGCATGGAGTCTGCTTGAGAGTCTCTATGCCCCTCCCTCCCCACCGCATTTCTCTCTCAAATAAATAAATATATCTTTGAAATAAAACAAAATAAAATTCTGCAGACATATTTAAAAGTCACATTTGCATTTCATTATAGCTTCATCACCTGAATGTCTTTTAGCACTATAATTGAGCTTTGCTCTATTTTTTTTCCCACTTTCTCTTTCCCATTCCTTTCTCTTTCTTATATCTATCTGTGGAAGAACACGAGCCATTTGTCTCGCAAAATTTCCCAGAGTCTGATTTTTACTAGTTGAATATTCATGCGTAGTTTGCATGTTTCACTGTTTCTGCAAGCTGGCAGAATTTAGAGGCTTACTCAGGCTTGGATGCAATTCTTTTAGCAAGGCTATTTGGGTGGTGTTGCTTCCTTCCTCATGAGGCACATATGTCTACTTGCCTCTTTTTGGGATGTCTGTAGCTGTTGATACTGCTTGATACTATGAATTAAGGCTTCTTGATTCATATGAAGCTAAAAATCATAATCTACTGTACGATTTCTTTTTCCTTTATTTTTTAGAAGACTATAAAGAAATGATTCCTTTCACCTGTTATTTGGTTGCATAGTAGTACAGTTCATACCATACAGCAAGGATGACGATTGACTTTTCCCATTTATTTGTCAGTTTTTAGGATACTGAATTGGTTCCCTATCATCCTCTAATGGTAACCAATAGATTGAAAAAAAAAAATATATATATATATATATATATAATTACCTCATAGATTTTAACATATGGATGTGTTTCAATCCTTGCAATTATCATATTCTCACATTTTTTTCCTTAAGTATATTAAATATGTTGCTCTATTTTATTCTGGCATAAAGCATTGCTGCCAAAAAGTCTGAGGATAATCGAATTCCCTTTCATCTAAGTCACTTGCTCTTTTTGTCTAGATACCCAAAGAAATGTGCATTATTTTTTTTCCTTAAAGTCTTGTATTTTTACAAGAATGTGTCTTCGTGTTGATCATTCTAGGTTTATTTTCTCAGGTGCAATATGTTCTCTCAATGCATAGATGCAAATACATATATATATATATATATAATTATATATATTTTCATATATAATAATAAATATATATATAATTTCAAGGAGGCTTTCTTGAAGTCTAATTTGTATTATTTGTTGTTTTCTTATCCCTGCCTCCTTCCCCCCTCCCCCCAGGGACTCCTATTACCTGAATGCTGGGTTTCCTTTCTCTATCTTCAATATTTGCCATTTTCTCTCTTTTTTAAACCTCTCTTCTTTGATTTTTAAAATATTCCTCCTGCTCATCTTCCGCTTCTCTTAAAGCATAATTAAATGTGTTTACTAACTTTGGGTTTCATTTAGTCTTCATTTCCAAAGTAACTTTTTTCTTATTTCCAATTCTATTCTGAGTTTGTTCACTTCATTTTGATGGTTTCTAACTCTGATTTATATAGTTCATTCTTGTCTCACATCATTTAGTGTCTCTTAAGTAGTGGGTGTTAGCTTTGATCTACCCTGTGCACATGTCTTTTTGGTGTGCTTTTATTGTCTGTAGAAGTGCTATTCTGTTCTTATTCTCTTTTCACAACAGTAGTCTTCTATGGGATTTGACTTCCATACTTTCCTGTTACTTGTGTGTATGTGAAATGGGTTTTCTTGAACTTTTGGAAGGAGGCAGTTTTCAGGATAGCTTTTCTGACTTCACAGAGAAACTTCTTCTGTTTTTACAGTGGTATTAACATTTAAAAAGTCAGCTTATTTTCTGAGACTTTCTGGTCCTCAATTTTTTTTTTTTTCCTGGACCTCCTCTTTCCTTTGGTTCTATCTGGTGTAATTTTGTTTCCATGTCCAGAAGTCTGTCCTCCATGTGGCCCCTTTCCTAGGGAAGCCTTGATAGGTCAATTTCAAGAGTTCCTACCACTATACTGCTCCAATCACCTCAGATCCTACCATGAGTCCCTCATACTCCCATCACCTTGGAGACAGCAAACACCCATTCCTATTTCTGCTGCTCTTCTCAACTTGACTGGCCAGGACCTCCAGTGAATACTTTCTGGCTATTTTGGAATTTTCCAGATGTCTCGCTGATTCCTTTGCTGATACAATAAAGATCTGTGACTGCCACTGCTTTGTTCCCACTTGCTGGTGCTGGAGATCATGGGGTTACCATTTCACTTAGACTTACTTGTAGATGTCATCTATTATCGCCGTCCCGCAGCGATAATAACGAACCTCTGTCTGGTTGGGTTTCAAAAAAGCAAGGGGTTGGGTTTCAAAAAAGGAAAAAAGGGCGACAAATGGCGCCGGCACCTGGGAACTAAATAAAGGAATCTTGCAAGGTAATCCGCAGGAAAGCGGGGAGTAAAGGTCCGCAGGAAAAGGAGGCTCCAGTTTGGATCCCAGAGCAGCTGGTGCGTGCAGCCTTGCCTCCAAACACCAGTCATGATGCTGAAGATGCTGATGATAACTCTGGGGATGCTACACCTCCTGCGTCAAGCCAGAGAGCTGTGAGCAGTGGTTAAAGCATGGCTATATCCTTTACCAGTGACTAACTCTTCTCTCATATTCCCTCCTCTCCCTTTGATGCATGGCAAGTCTGTAACTTGCTAGGAGCATGTACTGATATCTCAGCAGTGTCCATGTTAAATGGTGGCAAATTCCTCAACTGTTCCTATAGACAAAATGACTCTAGTACCTTTGAGACAACAGTTAATGTGTCTTGTCCCAATAATATTACTTATCAGCCCACTCCCATATGCGTCAATGATACGTTGAATTGCACTACGAATTGCTATCTTTCCCAGTGCTGGAATGTCACGGCCTTCAAGCTGGCTGTGATTATGCATATCCCTACCCATGTTCCTATCCCAGTTTCCATTCCAGAAGACAAGTTACCGGTGGTGCTATCCAGAAAGAAGAGAGATTTTGGTATCACAGCCACCGTTGTGACATTGGCTATATCTACAGCAGCTGCCACGGCAGCAGCAGTCTCCCTTGCTGCAACTATACCCACTGCGGAAGCTGTGAACACCCTTGCAGAAGGAATGGCGGCTGTCCTTCAAACACAGACTCAGATCAATGCACATCTGCAAGCAGGAATCCTGATAGTCAACCAGAGAGTGGATTTGGTTCAAGAACAAGTGGACATATGGGGGGCCCTATCAGGACTGGGATGTATAGTACCCTTCCCGGCAATTTGTGTAACTCCCATAGCCTATACTAATATGAGGGACTTACAGAATGTCTCCCGACAGCTCTCCCAATACTTGCGGGGGAATTAGTCCGCAGAATTCCAAAACTATACTCAGCACCTGCTACTAGGCATAACAAGGATAAATAACACCAGAGTTGAGTTTGCAACCCTCCCAGAGATAATCAAAACATTGCAAGATGTGTTAACCTTTACGAAACAATGGGCTAGCGTAATTGGTCTGATGACAATCCTCGTAGTGGGCTTGATTCTGCTAGTAAGGAAACTGCAAATTTGGAGGCGACAGCAACATAGGCAACAGCAAGCCATGGTGCAGGCCTTGTTAGCCATCGAGTCTGGAACATCCCCCCAAGTGTGGCTAAGTATGCTGGATCGGTAGTCAACGACGGGTAAGATTGGTGGGGGAAATATACCAACCTAAGACAGGACGCAGATCATTGATATCTGCCGTCTGATGACGGGTAAGGATATTCCCCACCACTGACAACCTAAGACAGGCACGATCCCTGCCATAAAAGAAAAAAGGGGGAGATGTCGGAGGCAGGCCCCTGGCCAGGGCGGCCTCCGCCATTAAAAGATGGCCTCTGGCTAGTTGCCAGGTTAGGATTGCCTCGTGAGACTAAGCGAAATGCCCAAAGAGGAAGTAAACAGCATTGGTTGCTAGCGAAGTTGTTCGTTTAGGTGCACAGCCTGATTCGCTCCCTCCTGTACCCTGCTCGCTGATTGGTCATGTAAGCATATATAAGTGTGTAGACTTGTGGAAATAAAGAGATAGAAGATGCATCCGAACTGGGGCTTCTTATAGTCCTTGCGGGCAGAGGGCGATAATCTATGGGTTTTGATTTTGCTTTAGAATTGCTTTGTCTATTTTTATGTGGAGACCAAACAATAATGCTGCTGCTGCCATTTTACCAGAATCTCCCCCACAGAAACAGACTTTTTGAATTACTTAATTGTCATCTTAAGGGTCCACACACCCAGGCAATGGCATAGTTTTGTAGACAGTATGCGTAACCATGTTTTACCTTTTCTACTGTTTCCACCATTACCTTCTTTTATCTGAACAATTCTAGTAGCTCCCAACTATTCTCTGGGCTTCTACCATGCTGTACCTCTACAGCAGTAGGAGTGATTTTAAAATATCAGCCAGATAACATCACTCTCAGCTCAAAATATTGCAAAAGCTTTTCTCAACTTTCAGGCCCTCGAGATCTGGCCCGGTCTTTCTGACTTTCTCTCCCAATGGTTTAGGCTGCATCAGCTGCACTGGCCTCAAACACACCAGGCAGGCTCTCACCTCAGGGCATTTGCACTGCTATCTACTCTATTCCTAAGCTTGTCCCTCTGATTTCCACTTGGCTCTCTCCCTCACTTCTTCGGTCTCTGCTTAAATGTCATCTTATCAGAAAGGTCTTCCATGACCACACCTCACCTCCCATCACAAAATAGAACTCTCATCCTCTTGCCATGTTTTATTTTTCTTCATGGTTCTTATTACCATGACATGTTATATATTCATTTTTTTATGTATTGTTCTACCCATAATGCCATGAAAAATAGGAACTTTGTCTTCCTGGCAACCTGAACAGTTTGTTTTTGTTTTGTTTTGTTTTAGCACAAAGGTAGCACTTGATACAAATTTGATAACTGAATGAATATATAAACTACCTAACACCTAACAGGTATTGAAGAAATGTTTGTACTTTTTTTCTTCATAGAGAAAAGGAAATGATCTGTAGGGAATACCACTATCTGCCATGATAAAACCAATAATGGAACACAGTGAGAAAAATAAGAGAACGAAATGGTGGCATTAGAGCCAAAAGAAGAGGGTAGTCAAAGTATCAAGGAGGTCAGGGCTGAATAGAGGCACAAAAGTGGTGCTTTGGACTGCACTGTATCCCCCCCAAATTCATATGTTGAAGCCCTGACCCCCAATGTGATTACATTTAGAGGGAGGAGTTTTAGGAGGTAATTAGTTGTAAGTGAGATAGATTATTAAGGGTGGGATCCTGATGCAACAGGATCAGTACCCTTAAAAGAAGAGATACCAGAGCACATGTGCTCACTGTCTCTCTCTCTCCCTCTTCCTCTCTCCTTCTCCCACCCTCTGGCCTATGAAAACACAGCCACCATTAGCAAGCAAGTCAGAGAGCTCTTAGCAGAAACCTGTCTGGTCTGTACCTCGATTTTGGACTTTCCACCCTCTAGAACTGTGAGAAATAAATTTCTGTTGTTTAAGCACAGAGTAATATTTTGTTGTGGCAGTCCAACTGGACTAATACAGTTAGGTTTCTGAAAAGGTCACAAAATTTAGGGTTAGGTTAGTAACAAATCTGGAAATCAAAGTTTTTCTCCTTTTCTTTTTTTTTTTTTTTTTAAGATTTTATTTATTTATTTGACAGACAGAGATCACAAGTATGCAGAGAGAGGAAGGGAAGCAGACTCCCTTAGGGATTTAATGCGGGGCTTGATCCCAGGACCCTGGGATCAGGGCCCGAGCGGAAGGCTTTAACCCACTGAGCCACCCAGGCGCCCCAGTTTTTCTCCTTTTCAATTTTAAGGCCAAATCTTAAAGAGTTGTCGATTCTAAGAAAACCAACATAACCAAATCACAAAATCATTTAAGTATAAAGAAAAGCCCATATATCGCTTGAAGAGTATTTATGGGAAAAAAGCCATTTTTCCCTCAGTTCTGAGATATAATTGATATATATCTCTGTATAAGTTTAAGGTGTACAGCATAATGGTTTGACTTACATACTTACATATACTGGGAAATGATCACTGCAATAAGTGTAGATAGCATTTATCAATTTATAGAGATACAATAAAGAGAAAGCAAACAAAGAAAAAACTTTTTTTCTAGTGATGAGGAATCATAGGATTTACTCTTAACAGCTTTCCTATCATACAGCTGTATTAACTACACATTACATCATGCTATACATTAAATCCCTAATGTATGTATCTTTTGACCACCTGCCTCCAATTCTCCCTCCCTACCCTTGCCTCTGGTAATCACAAATCTGATCTTTTTTTGCACGAGTTTTTTTTTTTATCCATTTAAGGAAGAAAAGTCACAGACTATTCATAGAAGTTTAAGAAATGCATGTGCACAAGTGTTTTTAACACCTTTAACCACGTGGACTTAACATTTTAAAGTACATTTGTGGTTCCTGAGCTAATGAAATCATGTGTTACCCAAACAAATTAACCATACAGATCAGTAGGGTTCTGAATCCAGGATAAATTATTTTCAGAGAAAAAGCAAACTTTTGAATCTTAAAATTGTTTAATGTTTCAACTAGCAACACTTGTCGGTATGACTGTGATTCATATGACTACACTGCAGCTTCCTTGTGACGTTAGTTATAAAACACTAGATTAGGGTTTTACTCTTCAAAGCAAAACAAGAATCAAGTCTCAACTAACAGGTCACCAAAATGATACATCACTAGCCCTTCTCCACCAAAGGCTGCTCCAGTTTCGAGTTAAGAAATGCCCTGTGCTCCATATGGTGAAATTCATCTGTTCTTTTCAATTCATGGATGGACTATTTGGTCCACGGCCTATTGAAGGCCCCCACACTGATAGTGCCTCACTCTCACTGGGCTTTTGATCATTTTTCTGCTCACTAGTTTCTTTACCTGAGAGGATGGGCAAGAAAAGAAAGGAAGGTAACTTGCTTAGTATCTCTTAGCACATTCAATTTTTATAAGGAGGGTAAAAGTTAATAACCTAAGTTGAGGAGTCTGGATTGCCCGCCAGTGTTATGTGCCAGTTGCCGCCAGGCCGGGGCATCCCCTGGAAATCAGCAGTCCGCTCAGCTGGTAGGACGTCCTAGCCCCAAAGCTTTGCGCAAACACAACAGACGAGATGATGGAAGAAAATCTCCCCCAACCGTGGGACATTTAAAGGAGCTTTATCACATGCGGTACAGACCGCGCTGGACGTTTGATCGTGGCCACTGTCGGTAGCACGGTCCACTTTCCCAGTTCGGGTCCCTCACGCGCTGGATGCACCGCGGGACCGAGTCCCGGACACCAGAGCCCCCTTCCCCAACGCCCCGGGCTCCTCCGGACGACTTAAAACCACAATGATCGCGCGAGCTGGGTGACAAACGAACAGCAGTCCAGGGAGCTGTTCCAGGAAAAGACAGCAAGGAGCAGCCTAGAAAGAGAGGGATCTGTGCCAAGGTCGTCGGCCCTCTCCAGCCTCCGCCATGACCCCCGCGGGCCCCCGTAGGTCCCCGTGGGCCGCTATGAGCCCTGCGGGCCACCGTAGACGCGCCGGTGCTCTCAAGATGGCTGCCGAGCCCTGCTCCCCCCGGCGCCTTCGCTGAGGTCCCGGCAGCCGGCGAGCGATGCAAGACTTGCGTTCCGGCACCAGCGCAGCCTAGAGGCCGGGAGCGGCCGGCCGCCGGCCCGCACGCACCGTCGCTCGGGGCGGGGCGCCGGGCCCCTTCCGGGGATGGGCCCCGGCGCCCCCGTCGACCCGACTTTGCCCCGGCTCCTCCCCGCTCGGGCGGGCGCTCCGCCGTGTCCCCGCCCGTCAGTCGGCCCGGCCCGGCTGGCCGCAGACGGGGCCTGGGCGGCCGCACCGGGAACTCTGAAACCCCGGGCGTCGGGAGGCGTCGGCGCTATCGCTGACCGGCGACGGGTCCCGGGTTGCGACCCGGCCAGAGCGAAAAGGCGGCGACACCATGTTCTCCCTCAAGCCTCCCAGACCTACCTTCAGGTCCTACCTCCTGCCGCCGCCCCAGGTAAACAACCCCCACCCCGCGAGCGACCCTCTCCTTGGCGCTTCCTGGGAGCTGCCGGGCCGACCCCCGGGAGGCTCCCCCGGTCTCCCTGTTCCCAGCCGCGCGATTGCCGGAGCCCCGACGCCGGGGAACGCGCCTTCTCGGGAGCCCCCACTGGCTCGGTGGAAACTTGTAAAACTTCGCCGCAGCCATTCTCAGCTCGGAGACTTGTGATCCGTAGTTTGCCGTGTGATGAGACTCAAGGGAGTGTTTGGAGTCGGATTTATTTAGTTCTTTGCCTGGCGGTTGTCCGCACTGTGGCCGCCAGCATGATCGCATCGCTTCTGAGCATCTGGTGGAAGACGTTACCTATCTGTCATAAATGTGAACACCTGGAAGCGGCACGGCAGTTTTAATGGTTTTGTCGGACTCGCAATTGATAATGAACAGATCTTGAAAAGATCTGGTAAAACATGTGAAAGATTAAAAGGGGGGGGCGGGGGAAATGTGTATCTGTTGCATGTGTCATCACTTAGAAAACAAAAATTGCTTTAGTATCTCACGGGGGAGGAAAAGTTTTGATCTTGATTTATTTTGCTAATGTATTTCAGACTGACGATAAGATTAATTCAGAACCGAAGATTAAAAAACTGGAGCCAGTCCTTTTGCCAGGTAAACATCAGAGTTTCAACAGATACTTCAGTAAAGTCTTTTGTCCAAGATGATTCTCCCAGCTAGTATCATGTGGTTAATTTCTCCCTTGTATTTATTTATGTTAAACTTTATCCTGTTAAAAATCTAATGACTGAGATGACAGAAAAACTTGTTAGAACTAAGCAACAGCAACAGAAAGTAGTTCTGAATTTGGTGTTTGTCCTTGAAAATGTAAGCACTCTAGAGAGCTGTCAAAAATATCACTACCTCATTTCTTTTTTTATTTCCTGAAATGTTCATTTTTAAAACTCTCATTACTTGGATAGGTAGTGAGAGTACTCTTTGCCCTTCATGTCTGCAACTTCATGCATTAATGATTAATGTCATCGTTTTAATCATGTGAAAAGCAACTTTTATTATGTTCGGGTCTTTATACCAATAACAAAACTTAGTAAACTTTGAATTACTTAACTTGGCGATTCTTTTTTTTTTGGAAGGTGTCTGCTGTGTTTGCAAATTTACCTGTTTCAGTTTAGAATGGAGTTTCTCAACAGAGGCTCTATTGACATTTGGGGACTGATAATTCTTTGTAATAGGGACTGTCCCATGCATTATAGGATGTTTAGCAGTATCCCTGGCCTCTACCACCAGATGCTAATGGCACCCCTTCTCCATCTCCTAGTTGTGACCACCAAAATGTCTCCAGATGTTGCCAAAACTTACTTTTGTCTTTTGCCTCTGGGAGCAAAATTCCCTCCCAGTGGAGAGACACTGGTTTAGAACAAAATTTACCTTGGAACACCTTAAGAGGTGGAGATAGGAATTGGCGATTGAAGTTTTAAATCATATAAAATATTATTTAATTGGTATTTGAATTGTATGACAATTGAATAATAAATGGAAAATTTAGTAGTTTAATATGATTCTTGTAGGGAGTAGCCGGATACTTAGGAAAGCCTGTTTTAAACCTGAAATCTAATCAAATACCAATTTGTGTGGCTACTGTCAACATTTAAAAATCTTAGTCATTACTTAATGCTAAACCTAGTAAAATGATTAGAACTTACAGGCAATACTTGAACAGATATGGAAACTTTAAATTTTGTGCTTTGAAATTTTAAATGTTAAGTGGGAACAAACATACTGCAGTCAACCTATAGTTCAATATTATAGATGCTAACTCTTAAAAATTGTTTTCGACTTTATTATGGGACTTAGTTATAAATATTTGGCCTTTATTTAGTTAATGCTTTTTATCCAACCAGTGTGTACTAAATAATCCTTTGTACTTTTCCTGAGAGTGAACTGAACAATAGAATTAATAAGTAACCTTTGCTCCCCCTGTGTGCTCTGTTTTAGCCTTAGTCACTCCAGGCATTTAAAAGTCAACTGTGGGAAACAGTACTCATCTTAAATGAGTGAGGGCCTGTGAGCTATTAACTTTGGCTTTCTTTACTTTTTCTGAATAGGCCCTGTTCTTAGGCCTTGATTTCCCTCTTCTGATATGATGATTTGGCATTAATAAACAACAGGTCTTAGATATAAATGATAGTGCTTGATTTTTTTAGGATTGACTTTTATATTTAAGATATGCTTATGAAAGTGTTATTGAATATCGATGAGCAGGAAGAACTTCACACTGAAGAATTATCCCTTCTGTAGAAACTTAGTTTCTACTAAAAAGTCACAGTTTTCTGGGGGAAGATATAAACTCATTTCCTGCCTTTAAGTGGTTTATGTGTCCTAGAAGGGGCAGCTGAATCTAGATATTCTGATTTGTGTTTGCAGCTAGCCTGTTTCCTACAAAATATTTAGCCAGTCCTAGATGAGTGTGTCTTCTGCCTTCTTTCCTCACCCCTTCTATTCTTACTCTCTTATCTTGGCCTTCCCATACACTCCCCAGTTTCTTTCTATCTGGCTACCTCATTTTGGTCTCTGTTTCCTGCCCCCCCCCCCCCCAGCCACCTACCTGTCTGACTACTACTAGAACCTCCGTTACTCCTCCTTTGGCTTGCATCCTACTCCTTGACCTGTGAAATCTGGAAGACAGCTGGAAAGTAACTGAGGCATTGGTGATCTAAAGACTTGGGCTAGGTTAGGGTTTTTTACCAAGAGGGCTTAATAATACAGTTCTTGCCTTCGTTATAGTCAGAAACCACAAGGAAACTTGGCCAAGTCACCTGTGGCTTTACACAGTCACACGGAACAAGAAGTGATTGTTTAGGGATAGAGTATTGCATGTTATCCTTTGGCATAGAGCCTTAGGTTCAAGGATATCCTACTGTAGTTGCCCAAAGTTTGAACTTTTACGTGAAATGGATTGTGTATAGTTACTGTGTGTTCCTTTGGAACTTAACAAGGTTAAATTTAAAATGATTGCCATCTTTTATTAAGTGAAGAAAATAGAAGAAACTGGCAATTTAATTTCGATTGTGCTTTATGTTAGTAATTTTCTATTTGCATGGTTCATGAACTCCCTTGAGATAGAGATTGTACCTAATTCAGCTTTTGGCCTTGATGTCTTGTGTGGTGCACTGAGCTGCTGATTGAGTGATGACTAAATGAAAGAACCCCTAGAACACCAGCTTGAATTGTTACTATAGCCATGCCCACATGCTCAATCCCAGGCCCCTGAGATCATGACCTGAGCCGAAGGCAGAGGTCCAACCCACTGAGCCACCCAGGTGCCCCCAGAGACTTTGAATTTTTAAATACATGTGTGTGTGCATGTATGTTTCAGCATATATTTATTAAGGGCAAAAACTGCCAGACTAATATATATTTTGGAGGGGAGGATACAGGAGGTGAGAGAGAGAGAGAATCTTAGGCAGGCTCCACACCCAGCACAGAACCTAATGTGGGGCTCGATCTCAGAATCCTGAGATCATGACCTGAGCCAAAATCAGGTATGGGTCACTTAACCAGCTAAGCCACCCACGCACCCTAGACTGTGCTCATATCTTTTTCGGATAGCTGCTGGAGTGGTGAAGCAGTCACTGAGCACCTGAGCTAGGGGCCTGGCTCTGTGCTAGATGAATAAAAGTGCTGGATGAGTAGTATGCCTGGATCACAGCAAAGCTGTGGATAGCGTAGAAGACAGCGACCTATATCACTCTTTCCCAGGGTCTGGCTGGCGTCAGATCTGGACGAAGTTTTTAACAGCCCTTGGTCAAACTAAGAAAATTAAGAAAAAATGCAACTTTTCTCCATAGAGCTGAGTTGATTTAAATGATGGTGGTAGTAGCTGTGGCTTTAAAGAAGTTCGCAAAATGACTTTAAAGAAGTTAGCAAAATAAAAGGTTAAGAACTCTATGTTGGTTGCATGAATTGTTTTTGTGGTATATCTGATTTGTGAAATCTGGGTTAGAAACCACTTGATGAGGTTTTTATAATATCATAGATAGGATTTTTAAAAAAGATTTATTTATTTATTTTAGAGAGAGGAGAGAGAGCACAAGTGGGAGGAGCAGAGGGAGAGAGAATCCCAAGCGACTCTGCACTGAGCACAGAGCCCAGGGCGGGGCTGGATCCCAAGACCTGAGATCATGACTTGAGCTGAAACCAAAAGTCAGATGCTTAACTGACCTGTCCACCCAGGTGCCCCTCATAGGTACAATTTTTTTTCTTATAAAGATTTTATTTATTTATTTGACAGAGATCACAAGTAGGCAGAGCAGCAGGCAGAGAGAAGGGGAAGCAGGCTCCCCGCTGTGCAGAGAGCCTGATGCAGGGCTCGATCCCAGGACCCTGGGATCATGACCTGAGCGGAAGGCAGCCACTCCACCGACTAAGCCACCCAGGCACCCCTCATAGATACAATGTAATGAGCACTTATACAGAGAACATCAGTAATTTTGTCTCCCTAGGAATTGTTTCACTGTCTTCTGAAAAATTTACCCTCTCTCCTTTGACACATCAAACTTCCCCATCCCCACACTGCCTTGGGTTCTAGTGTAGCCAGCAAGGATAATAAGCCACCCCAGACTGCAAGAATGGACACAGCTGGGCCTCTGTTATTTTCAGATCGGTACTAAGGGAAGAGATCCTTTTTTGGTAGTTCTGCCAGTGGCCGTAGTTCCAGAGAACCTGCTCCAAAGAATGAAGTCCCATGTTTTAGAGAGAGGCAGAGGTACAACACTGAGGGGGACTTGTGAAGGCGTTCAAGCTGCTGGGCTCCATTTTGCTTGAAGTCCAGCCAACACAAAAGGCAGATTTCTTTTTGCTTAGCTGGCTCCAGGTACACTTCTGACACTTTTCAAGTAAAATCCCTAACTAATACATAGCTTTCAGGTTACTCCTCATAACAGCTGTCTCAGGGAGGCACCCATTTATCTTCATGTGCCAGATGAGAGGACTGTAGTTGCACATGCTAAGTCACTTTCCCTGTATGGCAGAGCTGGAATTCTGAGCCCAGCTCCCAGGCTGTGCCTTTAACCACTAAGCAACAGGGCCTACCTGACTGCACTGGGGACATTAGGGTACAAATTTATGCTTTGGAACTGGAGAGAGTGGATTGGATGTTGGCCTAGAAGTTCTCTAGTTGGGTAAAAAAGAGCTCTGTCCTTAGCGGTGCCCTTTCCACAGCAGTGACAGATTTTGACCCAACTTGAGAAGCAACTTTCAATTTAAGCTGCCAGAAAAACGGACTGCCTTGGGAGGCAGGGGACTTCCTGTCACTGGCTGTGCCAAAGCAGAGGCTGGTGGAATGCTAGCGGCTTTGTCACGAGGTGGTGAGCTTTGCAGTAAGTGGGCTTGTTGGCCTTTTCTCTCTTCTAACTCTGGGATGGGATCTTGCTAAGGATCTGAAAGGTCGGAGGGAGGGCTTGAAGCGCTGTGGCTAGTAGTAAGGAGTTAATTGTTCCACAGGTTTCCAGTGCATGTGGCGTAAAAAGCTAAAAAGGTTGGGGTCCTGGCTTAGACAGTTTCAGTTCATTGGGGAAAATGCTTCAGGAGAGCAATTGTGAGAGCTCAGAGGAAGGTCACTGAAGCAAGATTTGAGGTTGGGGAGGCGTCAGGAAATGACTTCTGCTCTGCATCTTGAGTGCCTGCCCAGCCCGGGCCACTGCTAAGGCCGAGTCCGCTCAGCTCTTTCCCCCTTCCCATCTGTAATGCCAGCATCGCTTTCAGCATCAAGATTAACTGTTAGATCGATAATGAATGCACTCATTGTCAGAGTCTTTTGTAATCGGATCAGGAAAGCATACGGCCCTGGGCCATCTGGAAAATGAAAATAGCCATTGTTGGATAGATGTCTTGTTTATTTTCTTACATATTCACTGTTTAGACCATTTATGTACTATTCTTGTTTTCTGCCTCACTGTAACTCTTATTTCCTTGCTTGCACAGTAAGTCCCTTGAAGGTAGATGTTCTCTTTTGGGTGTTTTATGTTTTGTGTTGTTTTTTAATACCTTTTTGTAGATCGGCCTTCGAGATGATTGTAGACTGATGTTTTTGTAGTATCTTGCTTCAGAGGTATGTTGCTTTTGAAAGCCCGGAAGGACCTATAACTCCATTTTGGAATGGCGAAGCATGTAACTATTATGTTTGTCCCTCACCTGTGGAGCCTTCATAGCGGGTCCTCCTCAGACTGCAGCTGCAGGACCTTGGGCCAGAATTTCGTTACTTGCTTCCTCACTTCTGACCATCAGTCTCTCTGTACCTTGGCTCCTGCTCAGAATCTCTCCATGAACTTGCACGAGTAAAATCCTGCTTACCCAATATAAAAATCCAATTCTGTAACCCCTGTGATTTGCCAGCACTCCACCTTGCTGACCTCTGCACTGTTTCCCAGCGCTGATAATTGCCTCAGTCAGGCTGGTTCCTTTCTCTCTCCCAAATGCCTGATTCCTCATTTAGGCCTTTGTCACTGTTGTCATCACATGTTCTATCTCTGTCCTCTTCTACCTTCAGGATTTCCTTCTGGTTTTTTCCCAGGGTCTGCACTTCTGACTCTCCTTCAGCCCACTTTGTAGGTGACACTTACTGGACATGCTCCTTGATCTCATACTCTTCTGTATAGTATCATCTGCAAAATTGGACCCATGATGGCATCGGACGTTTTGTGTTTGCCTTCCATGTAGATTCAGCGTCCCTTAATAATTTTTAGGCTACTTTAATTCCTGTATTTATGTACAGCTAGGGTGGACAACTGGTTCCCTTTTGCCTGTGACCATCCTTGTATTAATGCTGAAAGTTGTAGACAGCCAGCCAGTCACCGTATGTAAAGCCATATACTGAACTCTGTATTGGCTTAAACACATTCTGTAGGTTAATTAGCCACTGTATACAGTGTGGCTTTGTCTTAAACTATTTCTTAAGCTAAAATGTATTATGGGAAAATTTATTTTTATTCATGAGGCATGTATTGACTTTCCAAATGTATTGGCTTCCTAAATGTAGAAGGTATTATGAGAGAGATAACATGACTGATTTTTTGGTTCTCTGAAAGTTAAAAACCTTAGCTCTACCATTTTTGAAGATTTATTAATTTTAATTATATTTCCTTTCTTATTTACTTTTATGGGTGGAGGGGTCTTGCGAAGAGAAATTTTGATGATTTCTTGATCCCTTTCCAGGTTGTAGTACAAACTCTTGACCCATCATCTGATTTAGAGATAGCTTTTTCTGGGAGGCTTTTTGCTTACCACACAGTGAAACAAATTTCCTACTTTATCTTCCATGAGACCTCCCCGTGGCTTCCCTCCAGTGGTGTGCTGGGAAGCGCTTGGTGGTGAAAATCCTCTCACCAGGGCTGATTGCGAACTGCCATCTTGAAGGCCCAGAGCCAGGGCTGGGGGGCCTGGGGGGTGCAGAGAGGAACTGGAGGTTCTCCTGAGCCAGTGCACGCTGGCTAGCACAACACTGCTCTTCCACCTGACAGATGCCAGAGTTGTCCCTGGGAAAACTTCATGGTCTCCTGGAGTTCTGAAGCTTTTGTCAGGCACTTTCTTTCTTAGGGCTCACTAATTCAAGGTGCCGCAAGGATAGTCTCAGTACTCTTGTATTTTGTATCCATCATCTCTAGGAAGAGCCCATTTAGTATCTTTTTCTTTCCTGTCTCTAAGCTCAACAGTACTGCAGTACTTGCAGTAAGCTTTAACAGCTCCTACTGTGTTACTGCTTTTTTATGGAGTATGAGCAGAAAATTGTTAGGAGAGCAGGTAGCTGTGCTACGTGAGCCAACCATTTTAAAGACTGGTTGCATGTGAACATAATTTAGCGTCATCAAATAAACTCAAGCTGGGTTAACTTGACACTTACTTAATTATATGCTTATAATAATACGACTCAAGCAGAGCATTTCTCCAGCAGTACCCTCCTTTCCGTCCTCCCCTCAATCTCGCCCAATTTCTCCTCCCTTCCAAGGGCTCATTCCCATTTTCTGCTCTCAGTTCTGGTTGACACTTCAGTTTCCTTAAAAGACCACAGCCAGAGAATCCCTATTGAGCTTTTGTTGTTACTTTTCTATTTCTGTTCAGTTTTTTCTCACTTTTATTATTATTTTTTAAAGACTTCATTTATTTTTGAAAGAGAGAAACTGAGTGGGGGGCAGAGGGAGAAGAAGCAGACTCCCCACTGAGCAGGAAGTCCGATGGGGGGCTCCATTCCAGGACCCTGAGATCATGACCTGAGCCGAAGGCAGAGGCTTAACCGACTCAGCCGCCCAGGTGCCCTCAGTTTTATTTTTAAATACACTTGGACTTATAAGAGTTGTATAAAAGAGTGTAGTTAGCATATACTGTTCACCCAGCTTCCCCTAAAGTTAGTATCTTATATGACCTTGTTAAATTTAGCTAAATTAAGAAATCAACAATGCTGTTTTATTCACATTTCCCTAGTTTTTCCACTAATGTCCATTAGCCGTTCCAAGAGGCTGTCAGGGATACCACATTGCATTTAATCATTATGTCTCCTTAGTGTCTTTACTCTGACAGTTTCTCCATTTTTACTAATGGTGATGACTTCTTTCATATTTGAAATGACCTCCCACCTTCTCTTTCTCCTTCCTTCCTTTCTGGCATTCTTGACCTACCAGAGACTCCCTACTTATATTGTGTTTCCTCTGCCCCAGTCCTGGAATTAACTGTTTTTGCAAGGATCGCATGGTCTTTAAATACCAAGGTCTGTGTGCTGAATGTACTTTGTTACTGGAGTGTTACTGTTTTTAGGCCTGTAGGGGCCAGAGTAGAAAATATGCACCTGTGTTACTAATCCACCTATATATACATCTCTTTATGTTTCAGTATTGTGAATATATGAATGTATATGTATATATGTAATATGTGAATATATGTAAAAGTTCTTAAGAAACCATGTCTAGCAAACTTTGTGTAAAGTAAATGTTTTGGACTTTGAAGGCCAAAATGTCTCTGTTGCAAGTACTCTGCTCTGCCTTTGTCCATGAAAGCAGTCAGAGCCAATACACAGATAAATAAGCATGGATATGTTTCAGTAAAATGTTACTTACAAAAACAGGTCTGTGGGCTGTGCTTGGCCATCCCCTGGACTCATTAAATGCATTCTCCTTTTATCTTTGTCTCATTCTCACTGTGTTCATGGGCTTGACATTTTACATTTGTGCCATCAGTAAGAGGATCATGTTGCTAGAGAAGAAGGGCTGTCCTTGAGTGTGTGCCTCATAAATACTCCAGGCTGATGGCACTATGACGCGGCCATGTCCTGTCCCACAAAACCTCCATCTCTTTTTTCTGTTATCACGTCTTCTCCCCTTCTCAGGAACCTAAAATCCTGTGGTGTGGCCTTTTTTTTTTTTTTTAAAGTTAATTTTTGAGTATACCATACATAAAAATATATATATGAGTCTTTAGAGTTAGAACTGAATGACCTTTTGTAGCACTGGTTTGAGATTCCTTGGGCAGATGAGTTTGCTAGTTGAGAAAGTTGGCACAGCATGAAGTGATATAGGTTATACTTCGTGAGCGAGTAGTTCTTGTATGAAGAAATCAGTGTTGTAGGAGTATGACATCTGAGTGCAATGTGAATAATTAATTTAGGGGTTTTTTGTTTGTTTGCTTGTTTGTTTGTTTTTTAAGTTCAGGGCCCTCTTATAATTGGTAGTTAAGATTTCTTGGGGGGAAGACAGGCCCACGTTCTTGGGAGGCATATCCTAATATCCCACGATATTGGGAGGCATTGGGCTCAAGGGGCTGTGGAAGATTTAAATTTTATGTGTTCGAATTATTTGATGAGTTTCAACGTAAATTTATGTCATTTAAAGTTTTTTTTTCTCATTAGAATCCAGTTAAGACTAATACTTTGAATCTTTAATTCAGTTTTTGTGCTTCCTGTTTCTAGGTATAGTAGGTTTAATTTTATGTAAGAATAGAGAAAACTGGATTTGAAATCAGAACACTTGGTTATAAATTGAAAACTTACTTCTTAATATTTTTTAAATCTTAAGAAAGTGATATAACTTCTTTGGATCCAACTACCTTATCTGCCATACCTTATGGGTTGTTGAAAGAATCAAAGAGGAAAAATGTTGAGAAACTCCAATTAGTATATTTTACAGCTTCCTATGTATGTGGTAGGCACGCATAGCAGTTCTGTTCCTTTTTTCTAACTTGATGTGAATTTCCCATGCATTTTTTTTTTTTTAAGATGAAGGGTACAGGTATTTTTATTTTTTAAAGATTTTATTTGTTTATTTGACAAACAGGGATCACAAGTAGGCAGAGAGGCAGGCAGAGAGAGAGAGGAAGAAGCAGGCTCCCTGCTGAGCAAAGAGCTGGATGTGGGGCTCGATCCCAGGACCCTGGGATCATGATTTCCCATGCATCTTTTTTTTATTTTAAAGATTATTTATTTATTTATTTCACAGAGAGAGAGAGAGAGAGATCACAAGCAGGCAGAGAGGCAGGCAGAGAGAAGGAGAAGCAGGCTCACCGCTGAGCAGAGAGCCTGATGCGGGGCTCAATCCCAGGACCCCGAGACCACGACCCGAGCCGAAGGCAGAGGCCCAACCCACTGAGCCACCCAGGTGCCCCCCCATGCATCTCCTCACCCTCTTGGCTGCTTGGCCTTGTTCAGTTCCTCGTTTTTGTTCTGTCTGGAGTACCTCCTCTTCCATTATTGGTAGTTGCCTGGTGAACCAGGAAGCAGAGAAGTGATTTCACATGTTGAGCATTCATTTAATAGGCACCTGCCTTGTACTGGGCATTTGTCTAGGAACTGAAGTATCAGCATTGTGGAAAAATCATTCCCCCTTCTATCCTCATGGAGCATATGATCCTAAGGGTGGGACAGGTAGTAATTTAAAAATATATATATAATTGTAGCTGTGTAAATGCTAGGAATTACAAGTGTATGATGCTGGGATTGAGGGATTTAATCTAGGCTGGGAGATTTAAAAAAAAAAAAAAGGCATTTCTGAGAAAGTAATTAGACTAAGGGAGAAAGGGAGAATATTCCCAGAAATGGGAACAACATGTGCAAAGACCGCATCTAGTGGGAGCAGTATGATCCCTAGGAGGGATGAAAAGAGCACTGTGGTGTGAGGGTGTAGGTGAGGAGGACAGTGGCAGAGGGTGAGGGGCGCAGGGCCTCAACAGGCCACGTGCAGAAGGTTTGTCTTCGGGATGGGAGATTATTCAGGTGGCTTAAGCTGAGACATTGACATGAGTAAATTTGAACTAAATCTTCAAGTAAATAGTAGGCTGCTGTTCTTAAAATTATCTTGTGTATTTTTAAGAACTTTGAATAAAAGCTATTATTGCAACTCAGGTTTATGATAACAGTTTTGTTGAGTGAAAGAATCGCTTTGAGACCATAGTTGCATTCTTGAATTGGTAGGTTTTTGTGGCTTGTCAGCAAACAGGTTCTATCCACCACTGTTAAGGTTTTTATAATGATAAATATAGATGAAGTAGGTCAGTACCCTCCCTTTTCTACCACTGAACCTGAAGATGGAGTGCTTAAAAATGTCCGCGGTCTCGTCGAATTTTAGATCTTGAAATTAAGGTTTATTTTAATGAAGACCACGCTTTAAGTAAATAATTTCTTTCAAAGCACATTATAAATTTTGTTTTGACCTCTTACATTTCTTTCTTTAATCTTCCTTTTTTTTTTTTTTTTTTTTTCAAAGATTCCATTCATTTATCTCAGGGACAGAGATCACAAGTAGGCAGAGAAAGAGAGAAGGAAGCAGGCTCCCTGCCGAGCAGAGAGCCCGATATGGGACTCGATCCCAGGACTCTGAGATCATGACCTGAGCCGAAGGCAGAGGATTAACCCACTGAGCCACCCAGGCGCCCCTAATCTTCCCTTTTAACTTTGAAACTATATTTTAAAGTTTTATTGCCAAGTAAGTTATAATTTGGGTGCAGAGGGAAACTCACTTTGGCTTTATAAAATATAGCTTATTTAAATTTTTAAAATACAATTTATTTAAACTAAAAAAAACCAAACCAGTTCACCCATTTCTCCCAACCTGCACCGCTGGCAAACACGAAGTCGTTCTCTGTATCTAAGACCTTGGGTTGTTTTTGTTTGTTTGTTTGTTTTTTAGATTCCACATAGAAGAGAGATTATCAAGCATTTGTCTGACTAATTTCAGTTAGCATAATGCCCCCAAGGTGCATCCATGTTGTTGCAGATGGCAAGATTTCATTTTCTTTTATGACTGAATAGTATTCCTGAGCAGTGGGGTTAATGTGCTGCATCTTTACTCATTCATCCACTGATGAATACTTTGTTTCCATATTTTGGCTGTTGTGAATAATGCTGCAGTGACATGTGGGTGTATATATTTTTTCATGTTAATGTTCTCATTTTCTTTGGATCAATACCTAGAAGTGGAATTGCTGGATCACATGGTATTTCTGCTTTTAATTTTTGAGGAACTTTTATACTGTTTTCCAGTGTCTATACCAATTTTCATTCCCACCATCAGTGTAGAAGGATAGCCTCTTTTCCACATCCTTGCCAACACTTGTTATTTCTGATCTTTTTGATAATAGCCATTCCAGCAGATGTGACATGATGTGTCATTGTATTTTTGATTTGCATTTCCCTGACAAATTAATGATATAGAGCATCTTTTCATGTACCTATTGGTCATCTGTATGTCTTCTTTAGAAAATACTTATTCAGATCTTCTGGCCATTTTTAAAATCGGGTTTGGTTTTGTTTTAGCTGTTGAGTTGTATGAGTCTTTTTTATATATTTTGGATCTTCGCCTCTTACATAATTTCAAAGTATTTTCTTTCATTCAATAGGTTGTCTTTTCATTCTGTTGATGGTTTTTTTTTGCTGTGCAGAAGCTTTTTAGTTTGATGTAGTCCTACCTGTTTGTTTTGCTTTTGTTGTTTTGCTGTTGGTGTTAGAGTAAAAAAATTATCAACAAGACCTTTGTTAAGGAGTTTACCACCTATGTTTTCTTCTAGGACTTCTATGGAGTCTTTAATTTCTAAAATTCTAGTCATTCTAAGTTAGTTTTTGTGTATGATGTAAGATAGTGGTCCAGTTTCATTCTCTTGCCTATGGCTATCTAATTTTCTAAATGCCATTTATTAAAGAGACTGTCCTTTCCCCATTGTATATACTCTTGGCTCCTTTGTTAGAAATTAACTGGCCATATGTGTGTGGGTGGGTTTATTTCTGGGCTGTCTATTCTGTTCTATGGATCTATATGTCTGTTTACCTTGTTTTAATTACCATAGCTTTATAATATAGCTTGAAATCAGGGAGCATGTTACCTTCAACTTTGTTCTTTTTCAAGATTGCTTTGGTTATTTGGGGTCTGTTATGGTTTCATACAGATTTTAAGATAGTTCTATTTCTGTGGTAAATGCTGATTTCATACAGATTTTAAGATAGTTCTATTTCTGTGGTAAATGCCACTGGAATTTTAATATTACATTGAATTTGTACATTGCTTTGGGTAGAATGGACATTTTAACAATGTTAATTTGTCCAGTCATGGGCATGGGATATCTTTCCATTTATTTGTGTCATCTTTAATTTTTTTATTTAACATCTCATAGTCTTCTATAAACAGGCTCCCCCCTCCAACCTTGGTTAAATTAGATCTGGGTATTTTATTCTTTTTGATACAATTGTAAATGGGTTTCCTGAATTTCTCGTTCTCATAGTTCATTATTAGTATATAAAAATGTAATCACATTTTGTATATTGATTTTTACTGACTTTGCTAGTTTAGCCATTTTTTGATGAAGTCTTTAAGGTTTTATATATATCGTATCATCTTTGAATAATGACAGTTTTACTTCTTCATTTTCAATTTGGATGACTTTTGTTTTTTTCCTTAGCTAATTGCTGTGACTTGGAGTTCCAGTACTATGTTGAATTAAAGTGTGTATCCTTGTCTTGTTTCTGATTTTAGAGAGAAAACTTTCAGTTTTTCACTATTGAGTTTATTATTAGCTGTGGGCTTATCACATATGGCCCTTATTATATTGAGGTGTGTTTTCCACGACACTGGCTTTGTTGAGTTTTCATCATAAATGGATGTTGAATTTTGTCAGATGCTTTTTCTGTATCTATTGAGATGATCAAAGGATTTTTACCCTTCAGTTTGTTAATGCAGTGTATCATATTGACTGATTTGCAGATGTTGAACCATCCTTGCATCCCTGCAGTAATCCCACTCCATCATGGTGTATGATGGTTTTAATATATTACTGAATTTTTCTTATTTGTAAGTATTTTGTTGAGGATTTTTGCATCTGTGTTTATCAGGGATATTGGCCTGTAATTTTCTCGTGCTTTTAGTAATTTATTCAAACTATTGACTGGAATAGAGTCCCCAACTGTTATTATATTGCTGTCTTATTTCTCCCTTTAAGGCTGCTAATAGTTTCTTTTTATATTTAGGTGCTCCACTGTTGGGCGCATAAGTGTTTACGAATGTTATATCTTCTCATTGGATTGACCCTTTTATCATTATGTAGCACTCTCTTTGTCTTTATTGCAGTCTTTGTTTTCAAGTCTTTTTGTTTGATGTAAGTATATATACTCCAGCTTTGGTTTCCATTTGCATGGAAAATCCCTTGTTCTGTCCTTCTTTCCATACATCTATAGCAAGTCTCTTATAGGTAACATATAGATAAGTGTTTTTTAATCCATTCACCCACTCTGTATCTTTTGAGAGGAACATTTAGTCCATTTACATTTAAAGTAATTATTGAGAGATATGTGCTTATTGCCATTTTATTACTTGTTTTCTGGCAGTTTTTGTAATTCCTCTCTGTTCCTTTCTTCCATTGTTCTCTTCCTTTGTGTTTTGATGGCTTTTTTTTTTCTTGATGGCTTTCTTTAGTGGTATGCTTATATTCCTTTCTCTTTATCTTCTGTGTATTTAGTATAGGTTTTTGCTTTGTTTTGCAACTGTGAGGTTTAAATATAACAACTTCTATCTGTTACAGTCTACAGTCTTAAATTGATAACAACTTAAGTTTTGTCCCATTGTAAAGCTTAAGATATTACTTTTGCCATTCACACTTCATGTTTTTGATGTTACATTTTACATCTTTGTATATCTTCAGTATCCCATAACCAAATATTGTAGTTTTAGGTAATTTTATTACTTTTGTCTTTTAACCTTCTTAATAGCTTTAGAAGTTTAGAATTCACTACCTTTACTATATGTTTATCTTTCCAGTGATATGTATTCTTTCATATGTGTTCTTGTTATAAACTAGTGCTCTTTCTTTTCAGTGTAAAGAAGTCTTTGTTAGCATACCTTCTTTAGTTTTTGCTTGTCTGGAAAATTTTTTATTTCCTCTTCACTTCTGAATGATAACTTTGCTGTGTAGAGTGTTCTTGATTGAAAGGGTTTTTTCTTTCAGCACTTTGAGTATATAGTGTCACTCTCTCCTGGCTTGTGCAATTTCTGCTAAAAGTTCTGTTGATAGCCTTGTCAGGCTTTGTTGTCTGTAATAAGTTATTTTTTTCTTGCCACTTCTAATATTCTCTCCTTGTCTTTAACTTTTAATATTTTAATTACAGTGTGTCTTGAAGTGGGTCTCTTTTTGGGTTCCTCTTGTTGGGAACTGTGTGATCTTGCTGGATTTGGATGTTTCCGTCCCCAGATTAGAGAAGTTTTCAGCCATTATTTCTTCTAGTAAGATTTTCCCTTTCCCTTATCCTGGGAGCCTGATGATGCAAACATTAGTCCATTTGACGTCCAGTAAGTCCTTTAAGCTATCCGTACATTTTTCCATTCTTTTTTTCTTTTTGCTATTCTGATTTGGATGGGTTCTCTTGCCTTTTTTTGAAGTTGACTGATTCCTTTTTTTTTTTTTTTTTTTTTTCATCTACCTTTCATCAACCCTTTTGGGGCATTTTTGTTTCAGTTATTGTTCTTTGTTCAACTATTGTTCTTCTGTTCAGTATCTTCTTAGCTCTTCCATCTTTTTTGTTGAAGTTCTCATTGTGTTCATGCATTTTTTTTTTTCTTCCCAGTTTGGTGATCATCTTTTCTTTTTTCTTTCTTTTTTTTTTTTTTTTTCACTTAAGTGCAATTTTTAATAATCTGAGTATAGTTGACACACAATGTTACATTAGTTTCAGGTGTATGACTTAGTGATTTGACAACTTTATACATTATGCACTGCTCACCATAAGTGTAGCTTTACCATCTGTGGTATTACATAGCTATGACAATATCAGTGACATATTCCTTATGCTCTGCTTTTTATTCCTATAAGTTACTTATCGCATAACTGGAGATCTGTATCTCCTACTCTTTGCCTAATCACCCACTCTCCTCCCCTCTGACAACTATCAGTTTGTTGTCTGTATTTATAGTTCTGATTTTGATTTTTCTCTATTTTTTCCAGATTATACTTATGACTGGAATCAGACAGTATTTGTCTTCTCAATCTGACTAGTTTTAGTTAGCATGATACCCTCTAGGTCCATTCATGTTATCTCAAGTGGCATGATCCTTCCTTTTTATTTTATTACTGTGTAATATTCCATTGTGTATATATAGCACATTTTCCTTATCCATTTGTCTATTGATGGATACTTACATTGTTTCTCCATGTCTTAACTATTGTAAATAATGCTACAGTAAACATAGGAGTACATTTATCTTTTTGAGTTACTGTTTTCATTTTTGGTGAGCACCTTTACCACCATTACTTTGAACTCTTTTTATCAGGTGAATTACTTATCTCTTTTTAACTAAGTTTTTTCTCTGAGGTTTTGTCTTGTTCTATCATTTGGAACATATTCCTCTGTTTCTTCACTTTGTTTGACTCTCTTTGTTGGTTTCTATATAGTAGATGAAACAACTACCTCTCCCAATCCTGAAGGAGGGGCATTGTGTAGGAGATGAACCTTATTGTTTAGCCTTATTGTTCAACCTTATTCCCCAGCTCTTTGTTATCTCTCATACCATCCTGCTTGTCCAATCAGTCTATTATATTTTTAGTAGATCCCAGTAGTTTAGGATGTGCCAAACCAGTCAATATCCCAGAGGGGAGGATCTCAGTGCCTCGATTTGGCTGACTGGAAGCCAAACCCTTAGGCATCAACTTTTTAAGGTATGCAAATACATATAGTCTTGTAGGACGACAAGTGTAGGCCCTACTGGCCACAAGAGCCAGGAGGCAACCACAAAAATCAGGGTACCAGATGTATGTAAAAGCTGCCTTTTGAGAGATACTGGTGGTCTGGAGCACAGCAGAGGGAGTGTGTGGATATGGCACCCACTAGTCTCTGTCCCCAGAGAGTGTTCCAACAGGCTCCTAGATAGATGTGTTAAATAAGGCACCTGCCCTTCCGGCCAGGCCAGTGCTTTAATATAAGAAGGAGGTAAGCCTCCTTCGCTTGAAGTCTGGCCACCATCGCTGCCTCCGACCTGGGCCCCAGGTATGTGAGTCCAAGTGTCTTAGCTTTTTAAGAGCAGTTTCTCAGATCTCTAGGGTCTTATAGGTCTTGGGACACAAACCTCATTGGTTTTAAAGTTCCATGTTTTGAGGGCTTGTCTCTCAAGGTATGTGTTAAAACTTGGGGTGCCTGATGTAGCATTTGAACCCTTCACTCTCAGGAAGAAAGTCTGTGTTTTGAGTTCCATCCTGGTTGTGGGTCACCATGCAGGGATGGTATATATATATATATATTGAAATTATGTCCCAGCCTCTCCTACTTGCTTCCATATGGTTTAGTTCTCCTTTGCCCAGTCTGGAGCTGTCACTCAGCTAGCCTTTAGGGTTTAAAAGGAAATTGTCTGTACGTAGCTGTAGACTCAGTATGTCCATGAGAGGAGATGAGTTCAGGGTGTTCCTAGGGTTCACCATCCTGAACCCTGTTTACCAATAATACATTGTGTTACTTATTTTGAGTTAATAAGTACTTTGAGTTACTTACTTATTTTGGGTTAAGCCCAAACTCTGTTTCTCATCCCTTAGTAAAGGAATCAAAGACATTGGTTTGGGATGTAAAGTCACATGTTAATAAAACACAAATACTCCAAACAGTACTTTGAAGAAGATAGTGTAGTTTATCTCTTCACCAGAATGCCTTTCAATAAAAGATAATGGGAGGCAGTATCACATAGTATTAAATGCAGACTCGGTTTCAGCCTTTCTGGTTGAACCATCTCAGACCCTTCAGCTCTTCGTGCCTTAGTTTCTGTATCTCACAAATGGTGGGCAGTGCCTCACTGTTACTGCTGCTCTTGATGAAAGCTTTCCTGGCACCCGGCACCTGGTAAGCCTCCAGGGTTCATTCTTACTCTCGTCATCATGAAGTAATCCTCATCGGCCACACGGTGACTGTAGACATTTTATGGTATAGTTGTAGCTCACACAATATTTTTCTTTTTTAAAAGGGGAAATTGTTGTAAATGAAGTCAATTTTGTGAGAAAATGCATTGCAACGGACACAAGTCAGTACGATCTGTGGGGAAAGCTGATCTGCAGTAACTTCAAAATTTCCTTTATTACGGATGACCCGATGCCATTACAGGTGTGTGTTATTTGTGTGTTGTTTAGTTGTATCAAGGATTTGACTCTAAGCAGTATGTATAATTACTTAAAGCACAAGTATGGAAAATTATAGTAAAATTATTATGCAGTTAACAACATTGGGAATGTGTTATATTAAAATTCAAAATAAAGTGTACAGAGAATGTTGGGACTCAAGGAGAAGAATTCGTGAGATGGTTGAGTTATCTTGCTTTTTTATCTCCTGTGATTATTGCTTAGATATCCTTTCAGTAATAGAGTTAGTATTTTCTTTCTTCTACATGTTTTAAACTGCTTTTAAAAATGAAGCTATCCTTTTTTTTTAAAGTAGTCCTAAAGAGAAAAGCTTAATTATTTAGCAAATAATTGCATAAACACAGTGGATTTTATAGATTTCATAGTATTTTTAACTAATTCCTTTTCCAAACATCAAATTCTAGTTTGAAATTTCAATTTACTGGTCCAATTAGAAGGAAGAAAAATACTGATAAAATTTTTCTTTAATAACACTTGCCATTTTATGGTCTCACTGGAAACCCATAATACCGTTTAAGTTTGGTTTTTTAAAAATTGAGGTTTTTAACTTAAAAATTGTGGACTTTTCCTTGGCTCTTCTATTTTGATTTCTAAAGTGTTATATACTTTTATCCCCTAGACTTTTATTTATGATAGGAATTGTTCTCAAATCAAATATTTGGATATTAATTGTAAACTTTTGACTGAAATGTCTGACTCTGGATACATATATTTCATATAGCTTTTATTAGTTTACCAAAATATTTACTTTATATTTGTGTGTATATTGCAAACTATTGTAGGTATATTTAGATTGAAGGCATTTATAGGTACCTAGTATGTGGACACACTAATTTGGCTATAGACCAAAGGGTTTTTCCTCTTCGTTTTTAGATTCATTTTTATCTGTGGCTGCAGACTTCACTTAGATTCATATTTTATCTGTGGCTGCAGACTTCACTGTAAATGAAATGCATATACTTAATTAAAATAGCCACATCTCATACTGCTGGTAGGGGAAATAAACCAGTGCTCTACTGACAGCTGGTTAATAGTGAGAACTATTTTCTTAGTTTAAAAATGGGTATAAAGTGTTTATTGACAGATTAAAATAAAACGAGCTGTAGTTTGCCTGAAGATTTTTATTTCTAGTATAATTTCTGCTCTAAAAATTACTTTCAAAAGAGTGATTTTCCAAAGTCTCCTTTGTAAAATCAAGCCATGATTTTGCCCATTAAAATCTGATGACTTGAGAGTACCTTTTTCTTTGTTATTTTAATGACCGTCTAACCAGAGTCAGACATGCAAATGGTTGCCTATGAAGTGATTGATAATATTGCATATCTTGGATATTATAAACGTATTATTGTATACAATTTAACCTCATTTCATATATAAAAGTATGGAGAGAAAGGTGGAGAGAGTGCGAACATAGCATGTGTTTCTTTTTCCTTTTCATGATTGCAGTATGTTCTGAGATACTTCCTCCTTAGAACTGTCGTAGTTCTGGAGACAAAAGCATTTTGTTCTTTTTAGAGATAGTCATCATGGTAGAGTAAGGCAGTTACTACCATTTCAGGTTGTTGAGGAATGACCTAACATGAACATAATTTTTATTTCAGAAATTCCATTACAGAAACCTTCTTCTGGGTGAGCATGATGTCCCTTTAACATGTATTGAGCAAATTGTCACAGGTATGTAGTATTCTTTACTCAGTCCATAAAAGCTGATTCTCCTCAAGAAGTGTTGCTTGAAGACTCACACCTCTCAAACATTTGGGTTGGAATTTTATTTCTGTAGGTTTATGTCCCCCCTCCCTTTTATTTGAGTCCCAGGAATATTAATGAAAGAGAAGTCAATAAATTATTTTTTAAAACTTTTATTTATTTTAGAGAGAGAGGGAGAACAAATGTGAGCAAGGGGAGGGGAAGAGAGAGAGGGAGAGAAAGAATCTCAGAGTCCTCGTTGAGTGCCAGGCCCGATGTGGGGCTCAATCCCATGATCCTGAGATCATGACTTGAGCTGAAAACAAGAGTCAGATGCTCAACTGACTGAGCCACCCAGGTGTCCTGAAGTCAATAAATTATTTTTAAATGGAAATACAGCATATTTAGCTTTTTATGTTTTCTAAGTATTTGTCCTCTTTTTAATTAAAATTTTAAGCATTAAATGTGTCTAGATGGTGGTGGTTTTATGCAAAGATCATTTAAAATATAGTCAAAAGCGAAGTTAAAATCTATCCCCTTTCCAAGTTCTGTAAATTGTAGACAAATATAAAAGATACCAGAGAAGCAGTGTTTAAGTAGGGGGTAACCTAATTATTTTCAGTAATAATTTGTTAAAGTATACTAAAGAGTGAGTGACAAAAAAGAATTTTTACACTTTTTTTTCTTTATTTTTTCCTTTTTAGTAAATGACCACAAGAGGAAGCAGAAAGTCCTAGGTCCCAACCAGAAACTGAAATTTAATCCAACAGAGTTAATTATTTACTGTAAAGATTTCAGAATTGTCAGATTTCGCTTTGATGAATCAGGTCCTGAAAGTGCCAAAAAGGTAATACTATTAAGCTTTATCAAGTTTGGGGTTTTGCACTGTATTTACCAGTATCAGTTCTGTGTGGAAGTTCTTTTTTCTCAGTTGCTCAGATTTTTTTTATCAGCTCCTACAATACTAGAAACTATGATGTAGAAATTAATCTATCTTTTGCACTTAAACCATTACCAGCTGGTTTCTTTCTTGGTTAGAACTTTAGAAAATACCTTAGAATGTCATCAATGAACTAAGTTAGACTTAACAAGTTACATAAGGGTTAGGTAAAGGTACAGTTATGGGAGAGGCGTAATAATTATTAGTACTTTAAGGAAATCTTAGTGAATTAATTTGAGAGCTATTCCACGGGAACAGCTAAAATCTAGGAACTTTTTAATTGGCTCTGTTTTTTCCCTGACTTCTGGGAATGTTTATTGCCTGCTCATGGAGTGAGTTTCATGGGCAAAAATTCCCACTTCCTTGATCCCACCTTTTGGTTTTGGCAGAGGAGTGAAGCTGGTAGACATGTTGCCTTACAGGTCCAGGCCATGATGCAGCAAATGCAGAGAATATAACACTTTCCAGGAGAGGTCTGCTCCCACACACTGGGAATACAGGAACAGTTTCTTAGTGAAGTGGAACCTTCTCTCAGAAATGATTCAGCTTTTGCACCACCCCAGAATGCTCTGGTGCTCTATTTTCCATGGTTAGCAGACTTATTGCAGTGAATTTTCTGTTGATATCAAAATGAAGCCGTCAAAAAATTCTTAAGGCAGCTGTTTTCATACCCTTTGGTGAGGACATTGTGGATTTATTTTTAGAACTTCGAATCATCAGTTTCCTCACAGGAAGGCAAGCATAGATAAATATCTAAACATGCTGGACCTCAAAGACTAGATTATCTAGCAGAGTGTGGCGAGCTCTGTGGCTAAAAGTATTCAGGTGTAAAACTATCTTTCGGCATGCTCCATAATCAAAGATTCAACTAGGTAGCTGTGAGTCATTGGTTCACGTTTTGTAGGCCGCTTTCATCTTTTCAGTTCTGCAGTTTGTGATTTGGGCATTTTACTAACTTGAGATGCCTGCTCTTATGAAGAAGGACTTTTAAGACTATTTAGGTAGTAGGCTCATTATAAAACATTTTAGCTGAGTTACTTTCTTGAGCTTAAATATATATGTGTAATTTAATCAGTCAAAGCATCAAGAATCTGCTTATGAAAATCTTAATTTCAGAATGCATATCAAGAATAAGGACACCATTGCATGGAGCTCTGGGTATGGTACATAAACAATGAATTCTGGAACACTGAAAAGAAACTAAAAAAATGAATAAAAATTAAAAAAAAAAAATAAGAACAGGAACACCATAGATCTTAAGAGATTTAGGACAGGATTTTTTTTAAGTAAGAAATTGATACAGTGGCCCAATATTCTTTCAGAACTTTTCCCTCTCTCCCACTGTCAACTATATTTTTCAGATGACTCTGTTTCAGTAATTGGAAATCATAATTATTTGGCCTCATTCTTGAGCCTTTTAAGAAATACCTGCTGGTCATTTTTTAAGTGTGAAGTTGTGTGCTTAGTTGAGAAGATTAGAGCAGAAACACATGAAAATTGAAGAGTGGTACAAAGTAGTGGCATAAAAGATGTTTTCACATAAGTGATTAGTTGCCAAATGAATGAAACAGTTGAGTGCTCTGGAAATTCAGGATATCCCTTGTCTTGTGCTGCTGGTAAGTGATGAAGGGGACTGCACGGAACTGTCTACATGAATCACCCTAGTCCAACTGTTTATGCCCTTTTCCAAGACTAGACTTCTGGCACAAATCCTTTCTCCTCTGTCTTAAAATATTAAAAGCATGTAACCTCAGGCCTGAAAGAAATGCTCTTTTTGTCTTTCGTACAGACATGTTATGGGTGGGGGTTGCAGGTGCAGAAAAGAAAATTGGAGGCAGTAAGAATATAAAGAGAATTTTTTTCCCTGACTTGTTTCAGACACAGAGGTGAAGGCATGTATGCTGGCTTCATGAGTTAAAAAGAAGAATTCTAGCATATTCTTTTATTTCAAGTGAAAGTTTTCAACTAAAATTAGGTAACAGTTGGGGAGCTACAGCTTGATTTTTACCTCCTGGAAATTTTGAATGCTAAATTTTCTGTGGAAATGCTCTGATTTTATAAGTTGTTTTAAAATGACCAGATGCACATTCAGAGTTCTCTGGTGGGTAAACCACTGGTTAGCTTTGAAATACCAAAAGCATTTATATTTCTGTTTGAAATATGAAATCTCAAAATGCTAAATTGGTTCACGTTTTGTTAAATATTGCTCTATAACCCTCTGGTAGTCTAGTTGGTGTTGCCTAAATTGCGATAGGACAAAGTTAGATGACACTGTGCTTCTGCATCCATTAGCGTTCATCCTTCTCATCCTGGGTCTGTCACAAGTCAGCGTTTGGGACAGATCTGTATAAAGCAAAAAGGAATTTGATTTTGCAGAATTGGGTGTCTAGCCTCAAAGCAACTTGGAACCACCCTTTCCTTTTGAAAAACGTCTGTTCAAAACTGAGGAGCAAAAAAAAGAAATTGTTTTTAATGATTTATTACTTACAAAATATATATGTGTGTGTGTGTACATGTATATAAAGATGATAAGTGAAATGTATGCCCTTTATTTCTACTTTATTTTCAGATTAGTTGGTTGTGAACCACTTGTCAGGCATACTTTCTAAAAGTGAAAATTCAACCCATCTGTTTAAAGAATAGTTGGCTTTTCCTGAACTTTTTTTTTTTTTTTTGCTTTGAATCAGAGACTTACTCCTTGGTAGCTTTTGGAGCACAAAATAAGGAAACCAGTTCTGTTTGTCAGTGTGCTAGAACTTTCTGAGGTTTGAGCTTCTCCAGGGCCGCGCCCCCAGCTGGTCTTAGAGGAGAAACCAACTGTGGGCACTTCTGGCTTCTCTGTCCGTAAGATTGTCCTTGGTCTACAGATCACTTCAGAAGTAGTTTACTCTTTTCCCTCCATAATTTAATGTCTTTAATACCAAGATATTCTTCATTCCCTATGACAGCCAGGGCAGATGAACCATTTTCAGAAGCAGTGTTAAAAGATGTAGAGTTTTTCTAAAAATTTTTAATGCTATGGAGCACGTTGCAAAATTAGAATAATTTTACATGAAAATGAGACCTACTTTTTTGAGTCTTTCAAGCTCTTAGTGACGGAAGCTAGGAAGCTAGGAATATGGACGTAAGCTTTTTAAAGAGCGTGTACGGAAAAGCCTGAGGGAGAGGATTCTTGGCTTTATTTCTCTTCTCAAAATGTCCTACATAACAGCATGAATGTAACCCAGATAGCTCAAGTGATATGTGCCTTTATTTGGGTCCCCAAGAAGGCCCCTTGCTTAGGTTACGTAGAAGTAAGTTACACACACTTGTAATTACACTACTCAGCACCAGCTCTAGTTCAAGTTGTGCCCCCTGTTCCCCCCCCCCCCCATCAGCCGTTGTGCAGGTGATTAACCAGCTTTGGTTTCACAGATTGTTCGCAGTCTTCTTGCACTGGAGATGCCATTAGGCACACTCATTTGTTTCCTGACCCTTTATAGATGTGGTGTGCTATTCTCAAGGGCTTTCTAAAAGTGGGCTACATTGGGTTTGCCTAGTTGGGTTTGCTTTGTTTGTTTTTGCTTTGTGACCATAAACAACATACTCCATAATGATCTGTGAATTTCTTTTGTGTAAACAAGGCCTGTGGCTGCTTTCTAAATGTGTCAGACAACGTGATATGCTCATTTCATTGGCTTAGAGGATTTTCCTTACTATGTTAGTAAATAATTTTGTCAACTAGTATTTTTAGTGCAGCTGCTGCTATACGCAAAGCACCTTCAGAAAGCTGCTGAGGAAAACCAAAAATGCAGAAGTCTTCAGGTCTTCACTCTGCTCTGCACAGAAAGGTCTTTCCTGGTCTCCTCCTCTACATTATTAATCTACTCCCTTCTCTACCTCACCCTAACACCTCATATCCCTCCCCCGCTGGGCTTATTTTTTCCTTTAGCTCTTACGATGATCTCACTATTGTTTTTCTTGTTTGTCTTGCTTCATGTCTGTCTTCCCCTTGTAGAATGTAAGCTTCAAGAGGCTGGGGATGGGGATCTGCATCTGTGTTGTTAATTGCTGCAGCCCCAGGGCTTTGGATGTGGTGGATGGGCAGGAAATACCTGTCCAATGAATGACAGAGGTAGCATCTACCCTTGAGGGATTGAATTTAATGGTAGAAGTAAAACGAAGAACCCCTATGCCTTTTCCATCTACACTCAAAACTATGTTATGAATACTTTGAAATTCATTCAGCTACACAAGCACAGCTAACAGAAGGGACACTTTATATCAGAGTGGTTGTTCTTCACAGAGAACAGAAGGGTTTCTGCAGTTAATACTGTGAAATCAGCTTGGACTAGGAAGACTGTGAAGAGATTTAAGTTCAACGAAGCTCGTAGATACAGGGACAGCATGGTTGGCTGAGCAGTGGAGGAGGATTTCTCAGGCAGAGTGTGGCGGGTAGGTGGCTGGGAGTAAGGCAGACAAAATATGAAATATGGGCAGATACGTTGTTCTGACAGGAGACCACTGAGGGAACATTGGGAAAAGAAATGATGTCTGGTAGAGGAGAGCCAGCGTGGTGAAGAATCAAGAATGAGATTTATTTTATTAGGCAGGTATCTGGGAACCATAGCAGGATATTGGGAAACACAGTTGCTGGTCAGAATTTCCTCTTTAAAAAGAGACTTCTTAGGCATTGTGGATTTTTTTTTCCATAATACAGGGAAGCTCACAGAAATGCCGAAAGGTGAGTATGGCTTAAGAATATGGCTGTGGTAGTGCAGGGAAATGGAACAAAAGTGAAAGATAATCTTGAGGAAAGTACAACAAAGCTTATAAACTACATATGGTAACCAGAAGAATAGGAGGTGGTTGAGGACTACTTCAGGTACGGAGGTCAGTAGTTTTGCTGCTGGAAGAAGCTCTCTGAGGAAGACTGTTCGACCAATTAGGGATGGGAATGTAGGTTACTGTCTCCTAATTGTGTAACTGGGACTGTTCTCAAAGGCTTTCCCTGTAGTCAAGAAAATTGAGGTATTACATAAAAGTTTCAAGAATCTTTCGTTATTGCTTTTAGTCAAAACTAAAACTAGTGATAAACTCCTTTTATTTGTGTATATATTCTAATTTAGTAAGACAGGAAACATTCTATAGAAGACTTTTAGTATATTTGTTAAACAAGAACTTGACACATAGTTGACCTATTAGTAGAATTTGTGTCAACCCTCCCAAACACCACTAATCAACATGGACTAACACTAAACTTTTCCTGCTTGCTCCCTGTCAGAAATATATTGTTTTGGCTTAATGCTTTTCCTTCTAAATAATATTTAATCTTTTTAAGTAAGATCTTCTCTTCTCTCCTTTCATATGTCTTAAATTTCTTCTTTCTGTTCCAATCATTTAAGAATATTTTCTTCTGCAGTCTCTCCAGGGCCTTGTCAACATAGAGCACTGTCCGTCCTTCCTTCTCTCCAACAGCAGTTGGAAATGTTATCAACCATATTTCCATGTATGGCGCTTCTGCAGAGGCCAAGGCATGCATTAAGATTTAATCCTTACTGTAGCCATAGGTATTATCTTCATTTTACAGTTGCTCAAACCAAGGCTCAGAGAGGTGAACTGATTTTATATCATTTACAGGGCAAGTGTTTGGTAGACACTATGATTCATGGCCTGATCTGTTCGATGGAGAAGCCCACACTCCATCCTAGACGTAGTCTCAAAGCATTTTCTTAAACACAGTTGTTTGGTTCTTTTAATGAGTCACCCTGTACTTTTTGGGTTTCTTGCTAATTTTTACTTTTTGTAATTGTAGCTTTCCTATTAAGTCTAGTTTTTTTTTAATCCATGAGGTTATGAACATTAAAATTTCATACCTTACATTAAGCCTTCCAGATTGCTGGTATTAAATCATTACAGTCCACCAAAAATGAAACTTTTTTTAATCCTTTCTTTAGGAGTATGTATGTATATATATCTATATCTATATCTCTTTCTGTATGTCATTACCTTTTTGGAG